>NC_090444.1:144217765-144520348 GCF_031143425.1 Pleurodeles waltl | reverse complement strand
CAACCCAACAATGGCACAAGCTGAATCAACTCAGTTTTTGATGCCTCAAAAGCAGATGCAGGGAGGAAACGCACATGCTCAAATGACGGGGAGCCAGATGGGCATGCCGGCAATGATGACCCATGGTGTGGGAATGAACATGCCACAGAACATGGGGAATGGACAGAACCCAGACGCGATATCCTTACCCATTACTGTAGGTCCAGCGGTACCTCTGTATAGTCAGCCTAATTCGGGTCTGAACAGTCAGGGATCAATGCTGCAGAATGGGACAGAAAGAAGGTGCATAGAAAACACTCCAGGGATAACTCCGATAGCGGCTCAGCCAACTGGGTCTGGGTCCTTGATGGAGTTTAGTCCCATATGTGCTCAGTCAACACTGGTGAGGTCGAGCCCCCCACTGATAATACCTCTCACATCGAACACTGAAAAGCTGCCGCAGCCATCGATGGCAGTCGATGTGAACGCTACCCTGATGGGGGTGAATGCGCAACAGCTGACACAGTGGTTCAACAGTCTGAATTCTACACAAAGTTCAGCTAGTGGGAAAGGAGAAGACTATATGAATAGGGTCAGGTTGAACATGGAAGCACAAGAATTGGTGGAAGGGACTATGGGTGTGAACAGGTTAGAGTCCTACACGGAAGAAGAGCTGAGGTATCTATGTCCCAGGATTACGAAGGAAGTGAACAAGATACATAAGAGCTTGCAGGAAGCAGCTGACAGAAACGGGGTTGACATAGACAAGACGAAACACTTGAGCAGGAGCTACAGGCTAGATTTTGGGACCACAGATTTTGAACACATGAGGTCAGCAGGCATGAAGACACACCTTAGAGAATTGCTGCAGAGTGCACAAGTGTGGAGGTGCTTAGACAAATGGGAAAGCAGGTGGGTAAAGAGGAAGGAAAAGAGGAGGGACAGTGCTACAGAACACAATGAGAAAAGACCGCAGAGTAGTGATACAGTAACAATGTTACCAATGAGGGAGACAGCAGGGGGAAAATTAGTACATGTACCATGGCACAGAAGCGACATTCAGTCCTTTACGGATGATTTTCCCAAACTAAGAGAGAAACCGATTGAATGGTATCAGCAGACTGATAGGTTTGTGAAGCTTGCAAAATGTCTCTGGGAAGACCTGAACACTCTCTTTGAGATTGTGGTTCCGGCAGATTTGTGGGAGGATTGCAAAAGAGCTGTAGGTTGGCCGACAAGTGAACCAGAGGGGGACAGGGAGACAGGTGCACCATCACCTTTGGTGATGAGCTTGTACTATAAGGTGATTGAGCATTTGAAAACGAAGATACCCGCGAAGAACGTGGATTGGCAGAAGATTGATCGAACTGCCCAAGAGACTAAAGAATCGATTCATAGTTATTATGAGAGGTTGTTGAAGGCGTTCAAGAATTACAGTGGCACGGAAACAATAGAGGCGAAGGACATGCTCCATTTTGTCTTCAGATTTGTGGAAGGGCTGAGGCCAGAGATAAGTCAGAAGATAAAGTCGCATTTGATTTGTTGGCAGTCGAAACCGATTGATGAGGTCTTGACTTATGCGAAATACTGTAGCGACGAAATTGAGGTAAAACAGAAAAAGCTGAAAGAGAAGGTGATGATGATGCAGCTTAAGGCAGCTCAAACAGGTTTGCAAGGTCTGCAAGGTCTGCAAGGTTTGCAAGGGATGCAAGGGTTCCAACAGCAGGTACCGCAACCGCAGTTGCAGTTGCAGGGAAACATGGCGTTTCAGCCACAGGCCAGAGGCAGAGGCAGAGGAGGTTTTGTGAATAATGGTCCGGATTTGAACACTGTTGTGACGGGTGTGCAGGCAATGAAGAAGGTGATGCCGTGTCACGTGTGCGGAATCGTCGGTCATTGGAAACGTGAGTGCCCGATGGTGGTGCAGGAAGGTGCAGGTGTAGGTGCAGGTGTAGGTGCAGGTGCAGGTGTAGGTGTTGGTCAGCAAAACAATGATGTCAATGCATTTCAGACAATGAGGGGACCGAAATTGAGAGGTCCAAGCCCAAATTTTCAGACCATAAATCAATTGCAGGGATTACAACCTATACAGCCGCAGCAGATGCAGATGCCTCGTATGCAGATGACGCAAATGCAGCCAATGCAACAGCAGTTACCTATGGTACCTAATCAGCAAATGCAAATACCCTTGGCACCAATGAGTCAGCAGCAAGTGATGGTTCCTCCACAGGTATCGGGTCAGGTAATGAATACAAATGGCACCGTACAACAGTTCCCATTACACAGTGAGAGTGGAATAAACAACGTATGGGAGAGTGAAAGTTCAGGAGAAGAAGGAGATTGTGTGCTTGCGGCATCCTTGGAAGTTGATCAAAGGGGTCCGTACGTAGAGGGAAGAGTAATGGGTCATCGTGTTTCGTTCTTGGTTGACACGGGAGCCACACGTTCAACAGTTAAGAGCAGTGAAGTACCAAATTTGCCACTCTCAGGGAGGACAGTTCAAGTGGTGGGAGTAGCAAACAGACACCTGACGAACCCAATTACAGATCCGGTTCCAGTCAGCATCGGTAACTATCAAGGGGTACATCAGTTTGTGGTATGTGACTCAAGCCCGATAGCACTGTTAGGGAGAGACCTGTTGTGCAAATTGGGTTGTTCGATCATGTGTTCGAACGAAGGAATAACAATCCAGACGAGCAGTGATGGGGAAGAAGAGGACAGTGTAGAGGGGGATGAGATGGAAACTGTCGATGAAGAGTATCCTCTGATTTGTCTTTTCCCGATGATAACTGAAGAAGATATTCCAGCCGAATTACGGGAAACAGTCGGAAGGGAAGTGTGGGATATGACAGGGAAAGAGGTGGGATTGATGAAAGGAGTGGAACCAGTGAAAGTGGCTGTAAAGCCCAATGCAATCTTTCCCCAGACCCCACAATACCACATGCCACAAGATACCCTCATGAAAGTTGCTCAACTCATTGACGAATTTGTAAAGCAGGGGGTACTGAAAGAAGTGTTAAGCAGTCCATGTAATTCACCAATAATGGGACTAATAAAGCCGAGTGGAAAGGTCCGACTCGTGCAGGATTTGAGGAAAATAAATGACATCATAGTCAAGTGCTGCCCTGTCGTACCGAATCCAGCTGTGATAATGTTTCAAGTTCCTTGCGATGCTGAATGGTTTTCAGTCATCGATTTGTCACAGGCATTCTTTTCTGTGCCTCTTCATGAGGACAGCCAATTCCTCTTTTGTTTCAAATTCCTAGACAGAGTGTACAGGTGGTGTCGAATTCCTCAAGGGTTTTCTGAGTCACCGTCAATATTCAATCAGATCCTAAAGAAAGATTTGGAAGAATTAGAATTGCCATTCGAGTCAACCCTAGTACAGTACATTGATGACCTACTGGTTGCATCAAAGACAGAAAGTGGCTGCACAGCCGATACCATTGCTCTGTTGAACCATTTGGGAAGGAATGGACATAAGGTGTCTCCTTCCAAATTACAGTTCTGTCAGAAGAAAGTGAAATACTTGGGTCACCAAATAGAGAAAGGGTCACGGAGAATAATGAAGGAAAGAATTACAAGTATACTCCAAATGAGTCCACCAAAGACAAGGAAGGAGGTGAGGAAGTTTTTGGGAATGGTGGGATATTGTCGCCAGTGGATTCCCAACTTCTCGTCTCTAGCAAAGCCCCTACTGAAATTGACCCAGAAGGATGCCTTGGATGAAATTGAGCTGAAAGGAGATGAGATGGATGCTTTTGTTGAACTGAAGGAATGCATGTGCAGGGCTCCAGCTTTAGGTATGCCTGATTATACGAAGCCTTTCACATTATTTTGCCATGAACGTGATGCATGTTCTTTGTCTGTCTTGACCCAAGCCCATGGTGGCGTGAACAGACCAGTGGCGTATTTTTCAGCTACTTTGGATCCGGTTGCAGCAGCACTCCCAGGGTGTTTGCGCGCCGTAGCAGCAGTTGGTATCAGCCTCACTCAGAGTGAAGGAATAGTGATGGGACACCCAGTAACAGTCATGGTCCCTCACTCAGTTGAGATACTTTTGACCCGCTCCCGAACGCAGCACATGACTGGAGCAAGACTCACAAGGTATGAAACGATAATTCTGGGCTCACCGAATGTGCAGCTGAAAAGGTGCACTACGTTGAATCCAGCAACCTTGCTTCCTGGAGAAAATGCCGAAATTGAGAACGCTGAAGACGTCGAGCATGACTGCCTTCAGGTGACTGAATTTTGCACAAAACCTCGACCGGACATCAAGGATACCAAGCTTGATGAAAATGACCAAATTCTTTTTGTTGATGGTTCATGTCTAAGAGATGGGATGGGGATTTTGAAAGCAGGATATGCTGTATGTACTGTAACAGGGGTCTTGGAAGCGGGATGGCTTCAAGGAGTCTATTCTGCACAAGTAGCAGAACTTGTAGCCCTTACCAGAGCATGTCAACTGTCTGCATTGATGAAAGTCACCATTTACACTGATAGTCAATACGGGTTTGGGATTGTGCATGATTTTGGACAACTATGGTCACAGAGAGGGTTTCTGACTTCTTCAGGATCCCCAGTGAAGAACGGGGAGAGGATAAGGGAATTGTTACACGCCATTCAAGTGCCAGCTGAAGTTGCAGTGGTAAAGTGTAGTGCTCATACGAAAGGACAGGACTATGGTGGTCATTCCGACCTAGGCGGGCGGCGGTTGCCGCCCGCCCGTCGGAAGCCGCCTGAATACCGCACCGTGGTCAATAGACCGCGAGGGGTATTCTGACTTTCCCACTGGGCCGGCGGGCGATCTGATTCAGATCGCCCGCCGGCCCAGCGGGAAAGCGCCTTCCACAAGGAAGCCGGCTCGGAATCGAGCCGGCGGAGTGGAAGGCGTGCGACGGGTGCAGCAGCACCCGTCGCGCTTTTCAGTGTCTGCATCGCAGACACTGAAAAGCCTAGTTGGGCCCTGTTAGGGGGCCCCTGCCGTGCCCATGCCATGGGCATGGGCACGGCAGGGGCCCCCAGGGGCCCCGCGACCCCCCCTACCGCCATCCTGTTCATGGCGGCTTTCCCGCCATGAACAGGATGGCGGTAGGGGGGGTCAGAATCCCCTCGGTGGCGCAGCGAGCTGCGCCGCCTTGGAGGATTCTAAGGGGCAGTGGAAAACCGGCAGGAGACCGCCGGTTTTCCCGTTCTGACCGCGGCCAAAGCGCCGCGGTCAGAATGACCAAGGGAGCACCGCCGGCCTGTCGGCGGTGCTCCCGCCCCCGTTGGCCCTGGCGGTAGAGAACCGCCAGGGTCAGAATGAGGGCCTATGTGTCTCTGGGAAATGCATATGCGGATCAAGTCGCAAGATTTTGTGCCTTGAACTGTATATTACTAAGGGATGATTGGAATACGATGAATGAGCCAGAACTCGAACCGGCTGAAGCATTTGCCTTGAAGGTTGTAGATACGATAGATGAACTGAAAGCATTGCAAAATAATGTCAGGGAGGATGAAAGAGATTCCTGGATTAAATCACAATGTATAAAGAGACAAGACGAGTTATGGGTTTCACATGAGGGAAAATATGTTTTGCCAAATAGTCTCTTATCACAGCTTGCGCGGTTCTATCATGGGCAGGCTCACCTAGGGAGAGATGCCATGATAAGATTGTTCAAAACTGATTGGTTTAACCCCAGATTTCGTCAAGCTGCAGAAGCAGTTTGCCATCGATGTGTCACTTGCCAGCAGATGAACCCAGGAAAGGGAACAGTTGTGAGCGCGAGTCACATTGGTAGGGCAAGCGGTCCTTTTAGTCGAATGCAGATGGACTTCATTGAGATGCCTGTGCATGGGGGTCTGAAATATGTGTTGGTGATTGTGTGCATTTTTAGTCACTGGATTGAGGCATACCCCACACGTAGAAACGACAGCCTTACAGTTGCCAAGCTATTGTTGAGAGAGTTGATACCACGTTTCGGATTCCCGATCTCTTTAGAATCAGATAGGGGAAGTCACTTCAATAACGAGGTGATAAAGTTACTTTGCGAAGCGCTGAACATTGAGCAAAAGCTGCACTGTAGCTATCGCCCTGAAGCCTCAGGACTGGTGGAGCAGATGAATGGTACGCTGTAATCAAGAATGGCAAAAATATGTGCATCGACAAATTTGAAATGGCCTGACGCATTGCCCTTAGTGCTAATGTCAATGAGAAACACTCCTGATAGAAAGACTGGATTGTCTCCGCATGAAATTCTCATGGGCAGAGCTATGAGACTTCCTGCAGTTCCCGCAAACATGCTTTTGAATATTACAGATGATATGGTGTTAGACTACTGCAAAGGACTGGCTGACGTGGTTCGCTCTTTCTCTCACCAGGTGGAAGCGACCACCTTGCCACCGATCCAAGGTCCAGGACACGCACTGAAAGCAGGTGACTGGGTCGTGGTAAAGAAGCACGTGAGAAAGTCGTGTCTGGAACCCCGTTGGAAAGGCCCTTTTCAAGTGATCCTGACTACAACTACCGCTGTGAAGTGTGCGGGGGTTCCCAACTGGATTCACGCCAGTCACACAAAGAAGGTGTTGTGTCCCACAGATGAGGAAGTTGAAGCGCTAAAACTACCAGTGCCTGATAAAACAGTGCTGAGTGCTGAGAAAGAACAGAACCGAACTGAAAGCGAGCAGGCTGAAACGGGAGAGAAAGAGATATTCTCCGACGACGAAGACACCAACTCACTTGGGGAAGACCAAGGAGAAAGTTCAGACAGCGACGAAGAAGCTGCAGGTGACAAAGAGCCTGAAGCAGCTGAGGGTAGCAAAAAGCCTGAAGCAGCTGAAGGTGACAAGGAGCCTGAAGCAGCTGAAAGTGATAAAGAGCCTGAAGAAAGTAACGGTGACGAAGGGCTCGGAAAAGGTGAAGAGGCAGGAGAGCCTGATCAGAGGAGGGCTTTCCCAGAAGCAGACGACACAGAAAAAGAAAAGGAGAACGTGATCGATTCCCCGGAAGAAGGGGATAAGGGAGAAAAGAACGAAAAGGTTCAAGCTTCCACAGAAAAGATCGCAGGTCCATCAAATGGACATGGTGCAAAGAGAAGACTGAGTATCTCACCAATAAAAGAAAAGGGTAAAGAAAGTTTGAACGAGGGAGGAAGGCCGAAAGTGAAAGAGAAAAGAAAGGAAGTGACTGTTGTGGAACAATCGTCAAGTGAGGAAAAAGACTTGACAAAAGAGGAAAGTACCAGCGAAGCAGAGTCGAAAAGAGAAGCAAAATTGAAAAGGAAAAGGATACCAAACAGGAGATATTCCGGTCCTGAATGGGCATATGCAGTCAATGATGATTGGACAGACGAGTTTGTATCTCTAAGCATCGAGAACGAAGAAGAAGAAGAGATACCAATAGAAAAGAAAAGTTTCATAGACTCTGTCGATTGAAAGGGTAATAAATGATATTGCTTGCTACGATCTAATGTGAAACAAACAACCAGCTGAGACATTGCTAAACCGGATGAGACACTTGCTAAACCGATAAAGACTGAGTTATTGCCGAATTGAGACAAATGCTGCTAACCGATAAGCGACTGGCCTTTTGAAGAAGACGGTGTGAACATTGCGCTTGTTCAGCTTTGTAACTGAATTACTAAATAGTTTCATTTATAGGTGCTTCTAGCTCTCTGATTCTATACAGATCATGACTAGGTACGCTACGCAAAATAATAGAAAGAAATATTGTAAATATGTGTGTATAGGCTTGGTAATTACATGTGTAATAATAATAATGGCAATTGTGATTGGAATGCATGGAAAGGGTGAAAGTGAGAATATTGAGGCTTCTACTATTGCTCCTGTTACTGTCACTGAACTAACACCATTGAAAAGACTAGCATTGGATGAGAGGCTCTTGCACGATAAGAAAGAGCTTTCGTATAACGTTTTCTATCGCTTACTAACAGAGTATGTTGAGACTATGGATGCGAAGGATTGTTATGTGTGTACACAGATACCGACATCAGTAAAGGAAGGGGTAACTTATCACCACATGCCTCTTACATATGGGATTACATGTAGTATAGTAATGTCTAGGTTTTATGGTCAAACTAACATACAGTATTTTTACTCGAATTATGATGTTACCTTTGCTTATGTTCCTATAATAGCGCAGCTAAGCCAGATTGCTAAAGATTGGGATGCTAAAATAATGAGGGAATTTTTCGAGCCAATGGAACCTTTTGAAACGGCTCATGCTCATAGGGAGAACCTTACTTGCTCAGTCTCTGCTGTAGAAATAAGCTTTTTAGATCGCACAGATGATAGAAGGGCACAAATGAATGCGAAATTAGAAAAAGAGTTAAGTAAGAGGACTTCAGTAGATGATTATGATTTTGCTGCTATAAAGACACAAGGGAAAATAGCTTTAGATGCTTGGCATGTAGGGAAATTTTGTATATATCGAGGGGAATCTTATTATGACAATATTTTTGTAGGAGCGAGTGAATGCAAACATACGTTTATTTTTAAGGCCAAATGGACATTCATGATGAACGGACTTGACCCTGTCATTCCAGGTGTATATTACATTTGTGGGCATAATGCCTATTATCGTCTTCCAAAGGGATGGTGGGGGAGATGTTATTTGGGTATAGTGTTCCCAAAGGTTTATCAACTGGATGACGTATCGATGATTCAAAAGACATCTGGATCCCATCGTATCCAGAAAAGAGAGACCGCAGCTGCTGTGGTAGGAGATATATTTGGAGCCATGATTCCTTCATTGGGAGTTGTGTTGAATTCCATTAAGATACGAAAGTTGTCTACTATAGTGGATAACATGTTGACAAAGTTTTCAGGTGCTATAATCCTGATAGATGCTGAGCTTGCAGCGGAAAGAGCTATGACTCTTCAAAATAGGCTTGCTTTAGACATTCTTTTAGCAAAGGATGGAGGCATTTGCAAAATGATTGGTGCACGTCACTGTTGTACCTATATACCTGATAATAGTGTGAAGATTAAAACTATGCTTGCTAATCTAACAAAAGAAAGTGCAGATTTGAAGGAACTGAAAGAACCAGGAGTGTGGGAGAAGGTTGGAAAGGGACTTGCTTCAGTGGGACATTGGATTGGGGGAATTTGGAATGGAATATTATTGAAAATAATAGAAGGAATATTAATAGTAATAATTTGTGTGTTTGGAATTTGGGGAATAAAAAGGGGAATAATAATGATTATGGAAAGAATTAAAAGAAGAAAAGAAGAGAAAATTATGAAAAGAATGGCAGAAGAATACAAAGCACAAACTAGGGGTACTAAAAGGAAAAGGGAACTGACAGAATTTTAATGGAATAAAATTTGTGGGCGTGGTTTGGTGTGATGACAAGTAGTCATCAGAGGAGGGATTGATGAAGCAGAAAATGAAGGTTTTGATTTATTAACGCTTAAACGCTTAGTGCTGAAATAATCATGTGTGACTTTAACCGAACTAATTAAGATTGTACGGGGACAAAATGTGCCCTCAGAGTAGTTTACCATCATTTATACGCGTGCTTTATATAACGTGGTGAATTAGAATTGCACTAATCTGACATAATCATAAACGTGTGCTACGATTTGCTTGTTTGAAATGTCTAGCTTAGCATTACTTTAGCAGAGGCTTTGGCCTAGTTGCCCGGTCTCACGGTTTAGATGCTCGTATTTTTCCACTGTACTATTAAACGTGTATTTTTGCTTGAAGCTGTACTTTTCCACAGAAACTGTTCACATGCTATCTTAAAGTTAGTGCCAGCCTGGCATATTTTCTCTTTAATTCAAGGTCGACTTGCAGGTGCGGACAATGGAGGCTCTGAGAGTAAGCTAATTGGGAGACAATGTTGCAACTTGCGTACCCATCTCCAAGGATAATGTATGCTTAAGTAAAAGCTTGAGAACTGTCGCTTTTGATTGGTCAATTTGAAGCTAACCTATGAACCCTCCAATGGAGACCCTACAGGACTCGAACTGTTGTCTATAAAACCCAGGTGCACGAGAAGAAATTGGAGTATTACTCTCTATCATCGGACACTACGCCATTTTGACTTCGTAGCTATTATGGCCCACTTTGCTGCGACGCCATTTTGAGAGACTTTGATTCTTTCTCTAATCGAGAGAAAGAGACTTTAAATGATTCTTGCCCTAGAGACTGTAACTTTGATTTGATTCCTTTGCATGAAGTAATAGTTTTACCTTGCCGCCGTGAGGCAATTGCCCCGTTCACCCCTGCCCCTTTGTCCCGTCCCATGCTGATCAAGAAACGGTACCCATGATGACCGAAGAACGGTACCTGTGAGACGAAGACTTCCTTGTATGCTGATCGTAATTGGTAAATATGAAAGGAAATTGTAAAATTGCATTGGGTTCCTTTTAGGTAACCAACTGCTGATTTTGGTAAGAGTCCTAGTTAGGAGTTTTCTAAATTAACGTTACTAAATTGTTTTTGCATGAAGTCCCACATGCCGATGCTAATTTGAGGTTAGACGAGGTTTCCATCTGTCGCACGATGCAATTTGAGATCTTGTTATGCTGACTAAATGTATGCCATTAGTTCATTACAGATTATCGTATTAGTGCTTTGCATTGCCATTATCGAATGCCTTGTGATTCAAATGCTTCATAGATTGCACTTGTTTCGACGTTATGGACAGCTATTAATGTTCAGATATGTTTATCATTTGGTGTTGAGACACATTTATATTGTGCTAGCTTTGTTAATATAGGGAAATAAATTCACTAACTTTGCAATAAACTGGTGTGGTTATTCCTGACTGAAAGGTCAGGGTTCGCCGAAATGTATTCTGGATTAATTGTAAAGTGTTATGTCGTTCAAGGTGTTGCTTATGTTCGTTATTGATTATTGATTTTGATGAGATTGATCGAATTAAGAGTACAGAGAGTTCCCACTAAGTCAAAAGATTCATCGGCCTAAAGAGCGTCCGAACACAGGTAAAATTATTACTACGGACCGCTCTATCATTAGTCTCTGAATGACAATCTTGAGAAATGATGTATAAAGCTGAACGCTGTGTGTTAGTGGTTAAAATAGCTCAGCTTGCATATGAGCAATGTATTGACCAGGGACTTACCAATTTGATAGTAGGAGTATTGGTGAATTTCCCCAATGTTTAGTGGTTTAATTTGAGCAACAATGATAGTTGATTTGATGAAGGATGCATGATGAAGGATGCTAGCTTGATGTTAGGTTTCTAGGTAGTGGGAAGGTGCTAAGATGTCCAGTGGAAGGTGGTGAGAGAGGGAAAAGATTTCAGATTTGCTGAGGAAGATCAATAAAGGATGTACATTTTTTGGAGGTGTCCGGCTTTAGTGAGTGGAGCGTCATCCGGTGTATTATTCAATGGTTGTTAAACAATCCGAAATTTTGGGTGGATGATGGGCATAAGAGAGGAGAAGGGGAAAAAGATGTCAGTGGTATTAGCATATACATCACATGAACTGTCAAAAGATAAGTTACATCGCCAAGTGAATTCCTGCTCAAGGTGATATTAGCGATCCCAAGACTGGGATTTCGGGCGCACCATCTCATTGGGGGGTAATATTAAAAACAGAGAGCAACAGAACACCGAGATGAGTGGATAGGCAGGCAAGTGGTAAACCAGTCTAGTGCTTTACCAGTAACACTTAGAGATTCAAGAGTCAGTAAGCTGGAGAGTGGCCAAGTGAAAAACGCACATGAACCTTAATGGGTTCCAACCTCAACTTTCACTGTACACCAAATCAATCAAATTCACCTGGGACACCAACCTCACCATCACTGAACTCATTAACAAAAAAAGAAAGACTGCCTGGTACCAGCTTTCTTGTGTACAGAAAGTGAAACTATTTCTCACAGAAAGTGAGTTCCGAACTGCGTTTCAAGATGTCATACTTTCGCATCTGGATGGAGGTAACACCAGGGTCAATAGCCTCACAGATGTCACATTGGTACCCCATAAGGTCATCCTGCATTTCTTAGAATGGTTCATTCAGGGCCTGAAGAAATGTGATCACATCACCTCATCTTGATGAAACTCCATTGGATGACCTTTATATCCTGCACCATCTTCAAAACCAACTGCATCTTTTGCAAAGCCATCACGATCAGCACCTTGCTTATCTTGCAGACAAGTTCATCATTTCACCTGGCTCGCAGAACATCCAAAGGCAGTACATTACCAGATTAAAAAGGAAAAACATTAATGTACCTGGAATCTGAAACAACATGCCCATATCCATCAGAACCACACCAACGCATCTCCAGTTTAGGAAGCGGTTCAAGACACACCTCTTCAAAGAACACATCACAATGCATTACCAGCCCACAAATCAGCTACATCTACTATAACTCATTGACATTATGCTTGGCTTTGGCCATGGACAGGGCTCTGCTACTTTTTAGGGCTATATTTGCATTATAGAAATAGTACCTACTTACATGCAATGAAGAGGTCAAAAAGGAGAGCGTTAATGGAAAATAAATGGCTGTGCTTGGCAGAAGTCAGACAGTCTGAGATGCATAAGTAGAGTGTAGTGGTTTTAAGCCATTTTGAACTGTGACTCTACACAGTTGTAGAGGAGAAAGGAAGGCTTATAATGGGTGGTAGTTAAAGGCAATGGGGGATCATCACTTGGCCTTTTTCAGCAGAATAGAAAGCCTGCAGACCTAAAGAATTCTGGATAGAGTTTAGAGGCATGTAAATTGCTCAAAGAGGTACCACTACACATTTAGGGCTAGTGAATTATTGTGTGGTGGAAGGTTAAGAGGGAGCATAGTACGGGTTAGAAGTTTAAAGTACAGGAATCAGTTCTAGGGAAAAGAATAGACAGAAAGAATCTAAATCTCAGCATGGCAGAAGGTGCCATTAGCTAGATGGTATAGTGGCCTTAAAATGCTTGCAGACTCAGCTTCTAAACGCCATGATTTTTTATGGAAAGTAGGAAGTTAATTTTGATCAAAGGACTTAAAAGTGCAGGAATATTTTTGGGGGTTGATAGAGAAGGGGGTGTTAGACTTTTCATCCTTGGCGTGGTCTCCCCTAACTTTTTGCCTCTGTTTCCCAGCTTGTTAATGTGTGCTGGACTCTGTTTTTGCTGTTTTTGTTACTCTGGGCACTTTACCACTGCTATCCAGTGCTAAAGTGCAAGTGTTCCTATGTAAAATGTATGGGTAATTGGATTTTCATGATTGGCATTTTGGATTTACTGGTAAGTCCCTAGTACAGTGCACTAGAGGTGCCCAGGGCCTGTAAATCAAATGTGACTAGTGGGCCTGCAGTAGTGGTTGTTCCACCCACATTAGTAGACCTGTAAACATAGCTCAGACCTGCCACTGCAGTGTCTGTGTGTGCAGATTTTAACTGTCAATTCAACTTGGCAAGTGTACCCACTTGCCAGGCCTAAACCTTCCCTTTTCTTACATGGAAGACACCCCTAAGGTAGGCCCTAGGTAGCCCCCTGGGCAGGGTACAGTGTATGTTTAACGTAGGATATATAGGGGGTCATTCTGACCCTGGCGGTCATAGACCGCCAGGGCCGGGGACCGCGGATGCACCGCCAACAGGCTGGCGGTGCATTCAGGCCAATTCTGACCGCGGCGGTAAAGCCGCGGTCAGAAAAGGAAAACCGGCAGTTTCCCGCCGGTTTTCCCCTGGCCTGAAGAATCCTCCATGGCGGCGCTGCAGGCAGCGTCGCCATGGGGATTCCGACCCCCTTCCCGCCAGCCTGGTTCTGGCGGTTTTGACTGCCAGAACCTGGCATGCGGGAACGGGTGTCGTGGGGCCCCTGGGGGCCCCTGCAGTGCCCATGCCAATGGCATGGGCACTGCAGGGGCCCCCTAACAGGGCCCTACAAAGATTTTCAGTGTCTGCATAGCAGACACTGAAAATCGCGACGGGTGCAACTGCACCCGTCGCACCCTTTCCACTCCGCCGGCTCCATTCGGAGCCGGCATCCCCATGGAAGGGGGTTTCCCGCTGGGCGGGCGGACGGCCTTCTGGCGGTCGCCTGCCATCCCAGCGGGAAACTCAGAATGACCGCCGCGGTCTTTTGACCGCGGTACGGTCTTCTGGCGGTTCCCGCTTGGCGGGCGGCTCCCCCCGCCCGCCAAGAGTAGAATGACCCCCATAGTAATGTGTTTTATATGTCATGACAGTGAAATACTTCCAAATTCGGTTTTCACTGTTGCAAAGCCTATCTCTCTCACAGGTTAACATGGGGGCTGCCTTTAAAAATGATTAAAGCGTAGATTCCCTTTGGGAGCAGACAGAGATGTGGAGTATGGGGTCTCTGAAATCACAATTTAAAAGTACACCTTTTACTAAAGTTGGTTTTGAGACTGTGTGTTTGAAAATGCCACTTTTAGAAAGTGGCCCTTTTTCTTGCTTAAACCATTCTGTGACTCTGCCTGTTTGTGGATTTCCTGTCTGGGTCAGTTTGACAGTTGGGCTGTTTGCACCACTCTCTAGACAGTGACACAAAGGGAGCTGGGGTGTTACCTGCATATCTTGTTGAGCCATCTTTGCTAAGAGGGAGGGGAGGAGTGGTCACTTACACCCAAAAGGGCTGTGCCTGCCCTCACACAGTGCAGTCTCCAACCTCCTGGTGTGTGTCTGGGGCCTGGCCTGGGAAAGCAGGATTTCACAAACAAGGTAGACTTTCCTTTGAAGTAGGACTACTTCAAAGGCAAATATGGGTATAAGAAGAGCACCCAAAACCACAGACTTTAGATTACTTCTGGACATCAAGAGGAGCCTCTGCCTGGAGAAGAGCTGAAGAGCTGAGGAGAAGTGCTGTCCTGCCTGTGGCTGTGCTTTGTGGAGCCATCCTGCAGTTGCTGCTTCTGCCTGTGCAAGGGTACAAAGATTGGACTTTGTCGTGCATTCCTGCTTGTGAAAAAATCTCCAAGGGCTTGACCTGAGCTTGCTTCCTGTTGTTGAAGCTTCAAGGGCATCAAAGACTTCTCCTGCCAGCACCTGGACTCTCTGCTGAGACTCCTGCCCTCCCAAGTGGTGCCCTATCCAGTTCCTGGGGTCTTGGAAGGTGAAGCTGGCAGACCAAGACTGAAAATCCACGCACAGACCACCATGGAGGGAAAATATCGACGCACCTTCTGAGATGTGGCTGAAAAACAACGTGTCACCGGCTTCACAGCAGAAATCAATGCTCCACCAGAATCACGGCTGGAAAATCAACGCACACAGCTGGAAAAACGGCACTCAACACCCGCCGACGGAGGCTGATAACGTCACAACCCACAATGCGGAGTTTTGCTGATACTGTGCAGCAAGATTTTCGATGCAAACCTTCCTGGGTGCGGAAAAACGACGCAACACCTGCTAGACCCGATTGTTTGCTCAGATCGACGCATCACTCTCCAATTGGAGAGGAAAAACGATGCATGCTGACCCGACTGGAGGAGGAGAAACGACGCACAGTCTCGCTTGCGGGTGAGAAATCAACGCATTGCTAACCTTTTTTGACACACACTCGCCCGTGCGTGTTATTTTGATGCTACCCAGGTACTTTTCAATGCTAAAAGTGTTTTTACTGTTTACAAAAGGATTTAAGACTCTTTTGCTTTTCAAATTAATAACTTGACTTGTGTATGTTGGATTTTTGTCGTTTTGGTCTTGTTTTGTTTAGTTAAATATTTTCTATTTTTTCTAAACCTGTGTTGTGTCATTTTGTAGTGTTTTCACTGGGTTACTGTGTGTGTTGGTACAAATACTTTACACCTAGACTCTGAAGTTAACCCTTCCTGCTTGTGCCAAATTACCAAGGGGGTGAGCAGGAGTTAACTAAGGGTGATTCTCCTTTACCCTGACTGGAGTGAGGGTCCTTGCTTGGACAGGGGGTAGCCTGACTGCCAACCAAAGACCTCATTTCTAACAGAGGGTTGTTACAATTTGCACCTTTTGGAGCTTCTTTAGCCTTGTATTCAATAATCTCAGGTAGGGGCTATCAATATAACCTAGGGATGACATAGTCAAAAACAACTGATGCCTGCATCTCCACCACAAGAAAAGACAGACCACATGTTAACAGACACAGGGTTTAACAAGTGGTGCTGCAAACTGGTTTAAGTTCTGAGTTCATCAATAGTTCATTATCTAAGATGATTCCTAAGGATTTCACCTTGCCTGCTGTGCAAGAGGGAATACCCATACGTTTGGACCAAAATGATTTGTCCCAACGCTTTTTGCATTTTCTGAATTTGGCAGCTCAGTCTTGTTTGCATTTAATATTAAGAAATGAAACGGTACACATTGAGGACTGCCAACAAGCATTCACACAGACAGGAAGCCAATGTTAGTGCCTATTGTTCTTGATGGAGGTTCTGCATACGGTATGAAAAGATGGTGTATGTGAAAGATTGGATGAGCTCAGATGGTGGAGATTGGCATATGTCTTCTAAAGAATAGTTGGCAAGTTGACTGATTGAGTCCTGCCTCCTAGAAAGGATATAAAACAATTCAAGCCAGTCCCAGAGATTACCGCTTTCTTCAGGAATTCAACCAAGATGGTGTGGCCAACCAAATCAAAGACATTGGAGAGATTCAACAGGGTCTAAATTGATGGTAAGCAAAGATTAAGAGAGGAGCCTGATTGCATTCCTTGCTGAATTCATCATTAAATACCCAGAATACTAAGATATGTAAAGTGAGACTGTCTGTCTGGTGGTGTTATGGACTGTGGTAGGGAGTCTAAAGAGATTTGAGTGACAGTAATATATGAGTTGATTCCCTGGATGTTTCTGTAAAATGAAAGGTAAAGCTTTTTTCAGAACTCCTGTGAGAAAGGTGTTGTACGTTTTAAATACTTAAGGTTGATAGCACATTAAAGCATTTATGAACATCACCAACATCTATGATTTGAGTTCTCACAAACTCGTTTTAAACTTTAGTTTTGCACGTTATAAACTAATAGCTGATTAACAGGCCATATTTCCCCGTAGTATGTGTGCACTCTATGTTCTCATTTGTCTTGTTCTTAACTTTTCTTCTCCTTGCTCGTCATCAAACCAAGCATTGTTGGGATGGACATGTTGACAGTTAGGTGGTACTCTAGGTGTGTGGCACTGAAGAGTATTACTTAACAAAATTATTTAAAGTATTCACACTCAGGTGTTGGGGAGCTGTTCTATCACAAAATATATACAGACTGTCAACCTGAAACAATATTGACTGCACCATGTCAACTAACTCTATATCGCCCAGGTAAGTATATATAGGCAAATATAGATTTACTATCCCTAACTCCGCAGCTTGACTATATTTATATCTTCAAGGTAGGAGTCACTAATTACTTAGACAGTGATATTTGGTGGGTGATGGGGACATCAATCACTCACACTGTTGCAGAGTCCTCAGAACAGAATTAAGCACATGCAGTCATATTTGTGACCATCTCACGGTGTGGCACCATGTAAAGTTTGTTTATGTGAAAAAAGTATAATGAGCATTGTTGAATGCTTATTTAAGCATTCAAATGTATAGTGCAACAATGAAGTGTGTAAAAAGTTCACATTAAGGACATGTAGGTTTGGGGTGGATAGTGAAAGTCGATCAATACATATCCTAAATCAAAGACAAGGCATTAAATGTAGACTAATTATAGCAATGGTGCCTGATAATTAGTAGGTTAGACCTTTAGACTTGCAGGAGCTGGGTATTTCTTGTGCTTATCTTTTGATGCAGAGTTTCTGATTGAGGACCAGCAGCCAAAATCCCTACAAAGCAAAAATAAATGGACATTGAAAGAGGGTCCTAAGGGCCATTGTATTTGTGTCCTTCACAGGCCGCAAAACAGAAAGCTGTCTACCAGTCACATGACAGGGCTGCAATGCTACTTCACTGGAATTATCTTTTGTGACATGCAGATGAGGCTCCACTGATTGTGGACAGCAGGGTGTGTGCCTGGGCCCTGAGCGTTCAGGCTGTGTGTGCCTCTATCGGCTCTGTGTGCACTGAACAAGTGCAACTGCAGAAATCTTTGGAATCTGTTTTACACCGCTCTCAGCCCTGGTACCCAAGGCTCTGCTCAAAAGCCGGTGGTCGGTGCAATTAAAGCCTGCGCGCCAAATACCAAGGTCGGAACTGTTTAATATAATACCAGACACTCCCTGTGCCCTTTTCTCGCTCTTGCTGGTTCCCACTTTCTGTTTGCGGTTCCCACTTTCTGTTTGTGGTGGTTTGCGTCATTTTCTCCCTCCCTCTAATGATCTGTGTATGTTTTCCCCTTCTTGCACCCAGTAAATATATGATACACAAAAAATAAGCGTAGGTACTCAAAAATAAGTGCTGGTGCCCCCCTCCACCAGCTCAAATAAGCACTGACCTCTGGGGTGTTTTGGCAGTGTTGTATATTTTACTTTTATTTTTAGCATAATACAAAAGCAACAACACAACTTACAACGTATTATTGTGTTTTATCATGTCAGGTACAGTGGTGCCGTAGGGGACGTCTTGTTAACTATGCCCATTTGTCCGCGAAAGTGTATTCAAAGCATGTGTGAATGAAAACGGTCCTTGGAAATGCCAATGAAGCAATCAAGTTTTAACTGTTTGGAAACAGTCAGGTGGCCATTTAATGTAAATGTACCTGTCACGTGTATTATTGCTTATGGCTCAGTATAATATTGCTGCATAAACTGTTAAATAAATAGTGTGTCTCTATTAATTAATTGTGGTTATTCTTTATCTATATATGGATTTGTCAACAATAGGCATCTATTTCACACATATTAGGTCACGACCTTAGTTATGTAGGCCATGCCTCTGTACACTTCTTAGGCTACGCCTCTGGGTGCCCACGACCCCACCTTTGTCATTTCGCTTACAACACTGTTCTCAACCTTTGAAGGTATGCAAGGTATGGTAAGTAATGGCTTGGATGCATCTGAGAGACCAATGAGAATAGATACACCAAACAGTGTCTAGAAGACAAAGGAAAAGCATACACAGAGGTAAACTGTCGGAGGAGGTATTGAATGAATTTAGGAGGTTATTTGGGTGGCTGGTGTCAATTCTACAGAAAGGACAATCAATGGCAAACGTTGTTGAAGCCCCTCCAAATGATCAGGCACAGAAAATGCGAGAAAGGATGGGATGACCTGAAGAGGTACACCATGGACCCCCTGAGTTGCCATCCCAAAGCCTATCTAGCCACAGGTGTTGGCTGTACCCCCATTCTGACACTTTGCACATTAAAAGAAAAGGTGTAGTAAATATTGAAAACTAGAGCAGAGGATCTAGCTCACCAGGTAAATGAGGAAAAATAATGTGGCCTTAGGGACAGAGAAACATATGCACACAAACACTTGTATGCATATAAGACAGATATACATAATTCACAAAGAAGGTGTGCTTTCCTGTTAATTAATCAAAACACCACTGGTGTTGGTTAGAAAGATCAGACACTAGGGGCATCCTTTATAGGATGTATTGGCCCTCGACCACCAAAGTGTCATGCTTCATCATCCGGCTGTGCTCCTCGCTGGGCAGGTGCTGCAATGCTCAGTGGTCCCCTCAAAGGGAGGGTCTTTGCCAGAGATCTTTTGGCTGCTAAAGGTTAAGCAGCAGAGTTATGCCCTATACCTCTGGATGGGATATAATAGATTGGGAAAAAGAGGTTAAAATTGTCTATGGGCTCCCAAAATGAACACTATTTATTGTTTACAGCAAACTCATGCCAAGGTTAAAAACAATTTATGAACCAATAACGAAGACAATGAACCTCAGGTTTTTACGAAAAGGTCAACATGTTTCTTGCCTAATGTTCTCCCAAATAGTCAAAGGATGTTCAGCAGGACTGTGTGTTAATGCTTTAATCTAACCTCAGGTAGGAAATATTACTCTTGTATGTGTAATCAGGTATTCCTATATTCTAAATCACATTTCTGGTGATAATGAGTAGAAATAAAAAAGGTAAGTAAATAATAGAGGCACTTACACTGGAGATCTGGGATCTGTTGAACCAATTTCTAAAGGTGAACGGGTCCCTTAGAATGCCATGGAGCTGTTTAAAACCTACCTGCTCGCTTGCACCGTGAATACACAGACACAGGCCCTCATTAGGAACATGCCGGGATGACCCGCTGCCAACCATGCAGGCGGTCAACAAAAGACCGCCAGTGTTGGCGGCCGGCATCCCACCAAATAATGACGAATGTTGGCTCTCCTGTGAGGCCCACCATGCTCATGGTCGTTGGCGGGTGTGGATGCTGCTCCACCCTCACGTCACTCCCTACACTGCCACGCCTATTATGAAGCAGTTTTGGGCGTGGCGGTGTATGGAGAGGGGGCGGAGCAGCATCCAGGGAGCCCATTCCCTCCCAGAGCAGCGCAACAGATAAGCTAAGTGCTGTCTGAGAGGGAAGGGGGAGTGGGGAGTGTGTGTGAGTGTGTGGGTGCATGGGGGTGTACGTGGGTGTCTGTGGGGGAGGGATGTGTGTCTGGGTGCATGTATGCATGTGTGCATGTCCGTGAATGGCTGACTGTGGATGTGGGGGGTTGGGGTCTGGGGGGACCTGTATGTAGGGGTGACGGGTGCGGGGATGGTGAGGGTTTGGGTGGGGGGACCCTCATGGGGTTTTGGGGGTGGAGGGTTGTGGGGGTCGTTTTTTGGGGTTCGTGGGTGGGGGCTGTTCTAGGGGTTTGGGGAGGTGGGTAGGTGTAGTGGGAAGGGGGGAGGGGCCATGCATCACACATACAGGTGACAGAAATGATTATTCCTGTCACCCCTATGCATTCCGCCAGGGATTCCCTGGCAGGGTAATTCGCCAAGGAATCCCTGGTGGAATAGGGATCGTAATCCCACTGCCTGTCCTGCCTCCACCGCCGGGTCAAATGTGCTCACAGTCGGTCCGTCGGTGGACTGTAGCCTGTCAGTGGGTGGTAGTGAACTGGCTGCTGTGCAGCTAGTTCACTATATGTTCAGAATATGGCGGTTTGGGCCACCATGCTGTTGGCAGTAACGACCGCCCATGCCGGCATGGCGGTCCAGACCACCATGTTCATAATGACCACCACAGTCTTCTTTACAGCTGAGCAGTTGCAATGAGTAGCAACCGATGATACCCCTCTATAGTAATGATCAGGATGAGAGGCTAGCACCCTGGAAAATACCATAATCTCCTCTACAGAAACAGATATACCAGCGCCCTGGCCAGGCACAATTTTTGCACCAGCAAAATGTCTAACAATCTCTCAGACAGCCTTGTTGAAGAATTATTTGCTATTTACTGCTATACAGCAGAAATGCACGGGCAAATTTACTAAATGTTCATGGAATGTAGGGTAGCAAGCAAAGTTGCTGTGTTGCATTGCGTGAATGGGAACAAGATGAACAGTGCCATATCTAGGCAGGAATGTTTTTGTGCAGGAAGGGACACCTTTCTAAACAAAAATACTAAAATACAATTTCCCCCTTCTATGTGTGACACTGAATGCATCACGCATAGAAAGAGTAAGTAACAAGGAGAAATAAGCAACAAGAAGTAAGGAGAAATAAATAAGCAACAAGAAACAAGGAGAAATACATTTCTCCTCATTACACCTCTCAGTGGAGGGTGCACCATTTTGGCTCAATCCCAGGTTGCTACCTTTAGTAAATCTGAGACCACATGAAATTGGATGGGTTGATGCTTGGTCCACGCTCCACCCACGAAATGCCTACCACAACAATATGTAATGTGATGCAGTGCATGCTGCTGCATTGTATTACATTTCTTTACTGAGTTATTCAAGGCAGAGCAACTAGCCCCTTGTGTGGCTGTGTAAATCCATTTAAGGGCTTGTGTTGCCTTGCAACGACTGGCATCCTTAACAAATCTGGGCTGCAATATCTTTCAGATGACCATACTGATCAATAGTCAAAAACATGCACTGGTCCTCCTGCAAGAACAAGAGGCCAGGAAAGGGTTAAGAGATGGCATGAAGCCTATAAAGTGTGCCGTGCTGTGTATGGTATTTTCCAACTTGGAGAATATCCAACAGACAGCAGCAGTGGGGCAAGTAAATTCTCTGTTGGATTAAGTGTCCATCTAGCCAATACGCTCATGAACCCTAATAACTAATCAATAAGAAGACTTCCACTAGTTGACTGCGAACAATGCAGTTGTCATACTTTCCAAAACTAACAAAATGCTTCCTCCGAAGGGTTTGGTTGCAAGCATCTTAGTGCCAAAGCTATAGCCCAGCTACCCACAATTATGAGATCAAAGATAACCATTTATGTAGCAATATCAAATAATTTAACACTGTCTCAAATAATGACCAACCTAAGGAGATTGTAGATTTATAATCAACTAAGCTATGCAACACAAGGAAAAAAATAGGGCACACCTCTCTAGGCAGACTGATGGCTCTTCTTTTCCAATGAAATGGCTAAATGTGTCCATGACCATCAGTGACAACAACCAGTGGCTGTGAAGTTGTCTGATCATCATGTGAATGACACTTGCAACAAATAGTTAGTGAAGAGGACATATTTTTTGCCACCCTCTCAGTGTATTGGTTGTATATGCTCCCAATCTAGAAATACCTAAAAGGAGTAGAATTCAGTGAATTGAATGGTGGCCATTATGTAAAATGTCCAATGGGTCACTAGTAAATACAGCCCACAGTAGTGGAGTTTTCCAAGGAAGAAATGTCCTGTGAGAAAATTAATTTAATGACGAACATAGAAAGTTTTGTGTCCATAAATTAATACATGTAAAACCTTTTTCTTATTGATATTCTGAATAAGTATGCCACAGTCACAATACCTCTAAATTGCCATTAGCACAGGAAAGGCCACTGGTCAATATTTGAATTCCCATGGTGCTAACAGCCAGGTCCATAGCCCCCGCAGAATCAGCCATATCTATTCATTCTTGGCTGTTGACACCCTGTAGGAAGCTGGCTCTATATATACTATATCAAAATTAGATATAGGGCCTGATTACAACTTTGGCGAAGGGGGTTAATCCCTCCCAAATGTGACGGATATCCCGCCCCTTCATATTACGAGTACATTATATCCTATGGAACTCGTAATACAGAGGGCGGGATGTCCGTCACATTTGAGACGGATTTACCCCCTCCGCCAACATTGTAATCAGGCCCATAATGTGCACAGAGTCCAGGGGTTCCCCAAGAGGCTTGACAGAGGCAATATTAGATAATACTAATGCTCTATTTGTGGTAGTGTGGTCAAGCAGTTAGGCTGATCAGAGGGTAGTGTTAAGCATTTGTTGTACACACACAAGCAATAGAAGAAACACACACTCAATGACTTAACTTCAGACCAATAGGATTTTATATAGAAAAATATATTTTTGTTACTTTATTACTAGAACCACAAGACTCAGTTCAGAAGTAAATACTGTTGCAGGTAAGTACTTAGCATAGACATCAATGTAACTTTGTTTCACTTTAGTCAAGTAAACAGTGTTTAAGAAAACAGAGAATATCTATTTTAAAAGTGGTCACAGTGCATTTTCAGAACAGTTCCTAGGGGAAGAAAATAAAGTACAGGTTTAGAGGTAAGTACACGACTTACAGTTCCACTCTCCGGGTTATAGGTAGACCACCGTTGGGGGTTCAAGTCAACCTCAAACACCAACCATCAGCAACACGGGGCCGGCCGGTGCAGAGGTCAAAGCTGAGCAATTTTAACAAGGGCTCCTATAGAGACCGGGGGTACTCGGAATTTGGTCTGCCAGCAGGTAATTACCCGCGATTCAGAGGGCAGACCAAGGGGGATTAGAGGAGCACTGGAAGGGCCCCAAGTAGGCACCAATACCACATCCTCAGCGTACTGGGGCGGCCAGGTACAGGGTGCAAATAGGGTGTCGAGTTTCCAATGAAACTCCATGAGGGGACCTAGGTGAGGTTCAGGGGGGTGTCCTGGGCATACCACCAGTCGGACAAGGAAGAGGGCCACCTGTTGATCGTTGCTGGACAGGGTGTTGATTTCGCCAATGCCTGGGGACTGCAGGTTCAGTCAGTCCTTTGGCATCAGTTATCTTTGTCCAGGGGTCGCGGTCAGGGGAATCCTCGGGATTCCCTCTGCAGGTGTCGTCGTGGAGGGGTGGAGAGTTCAACCCAGGGTGGGCACTTGGTCACCGTCGCCTGGGGGTCCTCTCTGGTCGGTTGGGCCACCTGGACTCGGGCCATGGTCGTCGGGTGCAGAGTGGATAGGACTCACGCTTCTGGAGTGAGTCCAGAGAAGAGGTTTCTTCTGTTCTTCTTTGGACAGGGCTGCTGTCTACGGGAGTTCTTGATCCTCTGTGATGGAGGCAGTCCTCTGGAGGTTGTTCAGAGGTTGTTGGACCTGCAGGATGCGTCACTTTTCTTGTGCAGGTTCTTTTGAAGCAGGAGACAGGCCGGTAGGGTTGGGGCCAAGTCAGTTGTTGCCTCCTTTTCTTCTCTGCTGGAGTTTCAGCTAAGCAGTCGTTCTTCTTCTTGTGAGGTCATCAGAAAATTGACTAGCTTGGTCCAGGGGGCCCTTAAATACAAGATTTAGGGGTGTTTTATGGGTCAGATGGCAGTAGCCAATGGCTACTGTCCCTGAGGGTGGCTACACCCTCCTTGTGCTCACTCCCTTTGGGGAGGGGAACACATTCCTATCCCTATTGGCCCTGACTCTCCAAACCAAGATGGAGGATTCTGCAAGGAGGGGGTCACTTCAGCTCTGGAGACCTTAGGGTTGGTCCTGGCGGAGGTGGTGACTCCTCCTTGTTTTACCCTAATTATCCCTCTGTACTTGCCGCCAAAAGTGAGGGCTTTCTCCGGGGTTGGGCATCTCCGCTAGCTAGAGTGCCCTGGGACATTGTAACACGAAGCCTAAGCCTTTTAGGCTCACCGCTAGGTGTTACAGTTCCTGCAGGGGGGAGGTGTGAAGCACCTCCACCCAGTGCAGGATTTGTTTCTGGCCTCAGAGAGCACAAAGGCTCCCACCCAGGGGGTCAGAAACTCTTCTCTCAGGGGCAGGCTGGCACAAACCAGTTAGTCCTGCACTAAAGGATTGAGTAAAATACAGGGGGCATCTCTAAGATGCCGTCTGTGTGCATTTTTTAATAAATCCAACACTGGCATCAGTGTGGGTTTATCATTCTGAGAAGCTTGATACCAACCTTCCCAGTATTTAGTGTAGTCATTATGGAACTGAGGAGTTCGTTTTGACAAACGCCCAGACCATATACTTAAGATGGCCACACTGTACTTACAATGTCTATGAATGGACTTAGACACTGTAGGAGCATATTGCTCATGCAGCTATGCCCTCACCTGTGGTATAGTACATCCTTCCTTAGGGCTTTAAGGCCTTCTAGAGGGGTGACTTACCTGTGCCACAGGCAGTGTTTTGTGTGCATGGCACCCTGAGGGGGATGCCATGTCGACTTTGCCTTTTTCTCACTGCAATGGCAGTGTGCATGTGTTAGGTGAGGGATCCCTTAGGGTGGCAAAACACATGCTGCAGCCCTTAGGGACCTTCCCTTGTCCCAGGGCCCTTGGCACCACTGGTATCTTTTACAAGGGACTTATCTGTGTGCTAGGGGTGTGTCAATTTGTGGAGACAATGGTACATTTTTAGTGAAAAAACACTAGTGCTGGGGTCTGGTTAGCAGGGTCCCAGCACACTCTCAGTCACGTCAGCATCAATATTAGGCAAAAAGTGGGGGGGGTAACTTCAACAAGGGCCATTTTCCTACACACCCTCAACCCGCTATCTAACTGCACTTGAAATGAGCCGCAAAAATCTATATGGAGCCTCGGTTCCTTCATGACAAAGTGCGCTTCATAATTTGTTTCCTATAACACAGACCCCTGAGTCTGTTTTTTCACGCTCTTTTCATAATAGAAAGCCTATCTCCCACATTGGTCTATCAGTCAGTACAAAATAAACCCTCAGGCCAGACAGCTGAAACACAAACAGTGGCATATTGCATTGAATTGCGGAGGGATTAGTTGCAGACAAATTACAAGCAGACAGCACAAGCGTCCATAACAGTGCAGAGAGCAGACATGGCAACAAAAGCAGAGTCTATTTATAGCGCAAAGAAAAAGTGCTTGCAACAAGGGCGGTAGAAAAAACGTTTTATTGGACACATTAGACATTAATTGGTTTAACAGCTCTAAGACGTTAATGGATGATGATGGCAGACATCCACTGAAAGCTCAAACCAGGTCTCGGCTCTGCCCAGCACAGCTACTCTCCCCTACTGAGATCCAAGCTCAAGATGGCTGACTGTGAGCGGCGTTTAAGGTGATTGTAATCAGAGATGTTTTAAGGCGGGCAAAGCGGGCTCTGGCAGAGGGCCCCAGCCTTTCAGGGGGGCCCTTCATACAGCCAGCTCTGTTCTGCAGAGTCTCGCTCTGATGACCTTAAATAATTCTTAAACAGGTTGTTTTAAATTAAATACCATTTCCTTTAATTTGATTTTAAAATGGGTGGTATGTGAGAGTCTATTATAGACATTTTGCAGACAAAATGTGTTTATGTTTCATGCAACAGCATAAAAACATTTCTTTTACATCAAAAACAGGACCTAACGTGAGACATCTGAGGGTATCACATCACAGAGATTATTTGCAATAATATTAGTGAGCTGCTCTTGTGTTACAATATTGAATACTTCCCCTGAATATTAGATGTAAACAAATTTAGAATGTGGACGAGTGTATCTGTGCACTGTCAGTGATCTGGCCAAAAAGGGGATGAAAGAGCTGAAATCGGTTCATAAATTAAAAGATTTTTTTTTTTTTTAAATATATTTTTATTGCTTATCAGCCAAGTGGCAACATTTAACTGAGATACATGATGTTACAATATGTTCCAACATACATTATATTTGTGAGTTTACGGGTACACATTTTGCGAGTCCAGTGCAAGTGATGAAGCTGAAATGAAGGTTTTACATTTATTGACGCTTAAACGTAGTGCTGCAATAATCATGTGTGACTTTAACCAAACTAATAAAGATTGTACGGGGACAAAATGTGCCCTTAGAGTAGTTCGCCAACATTTATAAGCGTGCTTTATATAACGTGAGGTATTAGAATTGCACTAATCCGACATAATCATAAACATGTGCTACGATTTGCTTGCTTGAAATGTTTAGCTTAGCATAACTTTAGTGGAGGCTTCGGCCTAGTTGCCTGGTCTCACGGTTTAGATGCTCGTATTTTTCCAATGTGCTAATAAACGTGTATTTTTGCTTGAAGCTGTACTTTTTCACTGAGATCGTTCACATGCTTATCTTAAGGTTTCGTGCCAGCCTGGCATATTTCTCTCTTTACTCCAAGGTCAATCTGCAGGTGCGGACAATGGAAGCTCTGAAAGTGAGTTAATTGGTATAAAATGTTGCAACTTGCGTACTCGTCTCCAAGGATAATGTATGCTTAAGTAAAAGCTTGAGAACTGTTGTTTTTGATTGGACAATTTGAAGTCAACCTATGAACCCTCCAATGGAAGACCCTACTGGATTTGAACTATTGTCTATAAAAACCAGGTGCACGAGAAGAAAGGGGCCATTACAGCCATTATTGGACATCGCCCATACCCGCCATTTTGCAGGACATTGCAGCTATTATGGCCCACTTTGCTGCGACGCCATTTTGAAAGAGACTTTGATGCTTTCACTAATCGAGAGAAAGAGACTTTAAATGATTCTTGCCCTAGAGACTTTAACTTTGATCCCTTTGCATGAAGTAGTAGTTTTACTTTGCCGCCGTGAGGCAATTGCCCCGTCCACCTTGCCCCTTTGCCCCGTCCCATGCTGATCGAGAAACGGTACCTGTGAGACGAAGACTTCCTTGTATGCTGATCGTAATTGGTAAATATGAAAGGAAATTGTAAAATTGCATTGTGTTTCTTTTAGGTAACCAACTGCTGATTTTGATAAGATCCCTAGTTAGGAGTTTTTTCCAAATTAATGTAGCTAAATTGTTTTCGCATGAAGCCCCACATGCCGATGTTAATTTGAGGTTAGATGAGGATTCCTTTTGTTGCACGATGCAATTTGAGACCTTGTTATGCTGACTAAATGTATGCAATTAGTTCATTACAGATTATCGTATTAGTGATTTGCATTGCTATTATCGAATGCCTTGTTATTCAAATGCTACATAAATTGCACCTGTTTCGCCGCTATGGACAGCTATTAATGTTCATTTATGTTTATCATTTGGTGTTGAGACACATCTATATTGTGCTAGCTTTGTTAATATAGGGAAATAAATTCACTAACTTTGAATAAACTGGTGTGGTTATTTCCTGACTGAAAGGTCAGGGTTCGCCGAAATGTATTCTGGATTAATAGTTAAGTGTTATGTTGATCAAGGTATTGCTTATGTTCGTTATTGATTATTGATTTAATGAAATTGACCGATTAAGGGTGCCGAGGGTCCCACTTAGCCAAAAGATTCATCGGCCTAAAGAGCGTCCAAATACAGGTAAACTATTAGTACGGAACGCTCTATCAGTAGATGGTAGCAGAGGACGGTTTCGCCTTTTGGGACCCTGTACTCTTAAAGTACATGGTGTTGAATTAACGGTTACGCCCTTTGAGACCCCACTCGAGAAGTTGAATTAGATTTTTCTTGGATAAAACTGATTGGGAAAATGATGATGGGCTAGGTCCACCGCGACTTTCCCGGGATCTCGGAGCTTGCGAATGGAGAGAATGGAGGTGTGGAATCGGCGTTGGCGGTACTAGTGATGGTATGAGTGAAGTTAGGATTTTGCGCTTGCACCGCTTATTGCCGCAGAGTGTGTGAAAAGGTTGCGAGGATTTTTCTTTTTTTAGAGAATAGCGGAGGTGCGACTCCGAGTGTAGAAGTAGAGAAGTCGTCGAACTTCATAAGAAGATAGCGGAGGTGCGACTCCGAGTGTGAGAGTAGGGAAGTCGTCGAACTTCATGTGCATGTGGCGCTTTGTGCATAAAAAAGGTCCACGTGGTTGTTGTTGTTGAGACGGGCCCTGCGAGGTCAAGAGACTCCGGAGTATGTTGTTTTATGTTGTGGTCTGGGCGGTTTAGTAGGTTGATCGGGTGTGGTCAACGAGTCGGTACGTGTGTTAAGGGAGTGAAAGAAACTTCGACTTCGGGCTTTGACAAAATTCTAAGTGCACTAGAATAGATCATTGACAAGTTGAGAGTAGGTCTGCGGGTCAGATTTGCTTGCGAAAGTGGGGACCGAGAAAGATGGAATAACTGCCGAGGCTAGTGAAAAATCCCTAAGGTCCTGAAGCGGTTGTGTTACCCTTCCTGTAGTAAACCGACAGATCTGTTTTATATTTTTGGTAGCTCGCGATACATGCAAGAAGTTGTTACGAAAAGAGCTGAGTGAAGGAGGACTAGCCGCGAGGCTTTGTCAGCCGCAGTGTGTGTGAGTGTGACGTCACTAGGAGCCGCGCTGGGATAGGTTGGTTGCAGAGAAGGGTCGTGCACGGATTGGACGCAGTCCGTGGGGCTCGATTGGAAGGGGAAAGGCAAGCGAAGAGTATTCCGGAAATTAAAGTCACCTATTGATTACAAACTTTGTGAAATAAAAGACGAGAAAATGAAATTTTTTAAAGCATTCAAGAGTGCGATGAAGGGGGAGTCTTACATTAAAGCGAGCGTAGGAGAGGAGACGCCGCCCGAAGGCACACCAGCTTACATTGTAATGGAGGAAAAGGGGGTAGCTCCGTGCCTTTGGCTAAAGCAATGGCACAAGTTGACAGAGAAACATGGGAGCGTAGCATTCCCGATCCATGGAACATTCAATATAAGGATTCTAGAGAATTTGAGATTCGCGATGTACGACATGAAGGTGCCTCCAAGGCCAGCCCAGTTTGAGGCTCTAGCAATTTGGGAACTAATGGCTAGACAGCAACAGCAAAATAAGTTCGAGACCTGGATAAGAAAGGTAGAAAAGACACTAGCGGACGCTAGGTGGGATAATGCACAGAAGGTGTGGAGGTCAGATGTATTGCAGGGGATAAAATTGTTTCCCGCAATTACTAAGGAAGAAGAGGAGACAGGTAAGAAAGCTACCTGTAAGACAAACAGGAGGTGTTCCAAGGATAGAGAGGACAAGGAAAAGTTGAGAAGAGAAGAGGAGTTAGAGGATGAGGAGTTAATAATGCAATTGCTGAACGACCGTCCACCACCTTATGCGGAGAGTGGACAAGGTCCAAGTACCAGTTCTGCCCCTCCGGCACCGGTACAGAACAGTGAAACTCAGAGTTCAGGAGCATCATCGGGGTCTAAGGACCCGAGTTTACTGTTCACCCCGCAGATACCGCAGGTTAGGAGAATATATCCAGATGTGCCCATGTTGAAACCAACAGAAAATTATCAGCCGCAGATGCCAGGGTACTACAGCAGTGACAATAGTGCAGGAATGATTCTAGAACCAACCGTAAGGGGAGTACAGAATGGTCACAACCAGACATTGGCACAAGCCGAATCAACCCAGTTTTTGATGCCTCAAAAGCAGATGCAGGGGGGGACAGCACATGCTCAGATGACGGGGAGCCAGATGGGCATGCCGGCAATGATGACCCATAGTGTGGGAATGAACATGTCTCAGAACATGGGGAATGGACAGAACCCAGATGCGATATCACTACCTATTACTGTAGGTCCACCGGTACCTTTGTACAGTCAGCCTAACTTAGGTATGAGCGGTCAGGGATCAATGCTGCAGAATGGGACAGAAAGGAGGTGCATAGAAAACACTCCAGGGATAACTCCGATAGCGGCCCAGCCAAATGGATCTGGGTCCTTGATGGAGTTTAGTCCCATATGTGCTCAGTCAACACTGGTGAGGTCAAGTCCCCCACTGGTGATACCGCTGTCATCGAATACTGAAAAGTTGCCGCAACCATCAATGGCAGTCGATGTAAATGCTACACTTATGGGGTTGAATGCGCAACAGCTGACACAGTGGTTCAACAGTCTGAATTCCACACAAAGCTCAGCCAGTGGGAAGGGAGAAGACTATCTGAATAGGGTCAGGTTGAACATGGAAGCACAAGAATTGGTGGAAGGGACTATGGGTGTGAATAGGTTAGAGTCCTACTCGGAAGAAGAGCTGAGATATCTATGTCCCAGGATTACGAGAGAAGTGAACAAGGTACATAAAAGCTTGCAAGAATTAGCTGACAAAAACGGGGTTGATATAGACAAGACAAAACACTTGAGTAGGAGCTACAGATTGGATTTTGGGACCACAGATTTTGAACACATGAGGTCAGCAGGCATGAAGGCGCACCTTAGAGAATTGTTGCAGAGTGCACAAGTGTGGAGGTGCTTAGACAAATGGGAAAGCAGATGGGTAAAGAGAAAGGAAAAGAGGAAAGACAGTGTCCCAGAGATCAACGAGAAAAGACCGCAGAGTAGTGATGCAGTAACCATGTTACCAATGAGGGAGACAGCAGGGGGAAAATTAATACATGTACCATGGCACAGAAGCGACATTCAGTCTTTTACGGATGATTTTCCCAAACTGAGAGAGAAACCGATTGAATGGTATCAACAGACTGACAGGTTTGTGAAGCTTGCAAAATGTCTCTGGGAAGACCTGAACACTCTCTTTGAGATTGTGGTTCCGGCAGATTTGTGGGAGGATTGCAAAAGAGCTGTAGGTTGGCCGACAAGTGAACCAGAGAGAGACAGGGATACGGGTGCACCATCACCTATGGTGATGAGCCTGTACTATAAGGTGATTGAACATTTGAAGACGAAGGTGGCCGCGAAAAATGTGGATTGGCAGAAGATCGATCGAACTGCCCAAGAGGCTAAAGAGTCGATTCATAGTTACTATGAGAGGTTGTTGAAGGCGTTTAAGAACTACAGCGGCACGGAAACAATAGAGGCGAAGGACATGCTTCATTTTGTGTTTAGATTTGTGGAAGGGCTGAGACCAGAGATAAGTCAGATGATAAAGTCGCATTTGATTTGCTGGCAGTCGAAACCGATTGATGAGGTGTTGAATTATGCGAAATACTGTAGCGACGAAATTGAAGTGAAACAGAAAAGGTTGAAAGAGAAGGTGATGATGATGCAACTTAAAGCAGCTCAGACAGGTCTGCAAGGTTTGCAAGGGTTGCAAAGGTTCCAACAGCAGGTACCGCAACCGCAGCCGCAGTTGCAGGGAAACATGGCGTTTCAGCCACAGGCCAGAGGCAGAGGCAGAGGAGGTTTTGTGAATAATGGTCCGGATTTGAACACTGTTGTGAATGGTGTGCAGGCAATGAAGAAGGTGATGCCGTGTCACGTGTGCGGAATTGTCGGTCATTGGAAACGCGAGTGCCCGATGGTGGTGCAGGAAGGTGCAGGTGCAGGTGTTGGTCAGCAAAACAATGATGTCAATGCATTTCAGACAATGAGGGGACCGAAAATGAGAGTTCCAAACCCAAATTTTCAGACCATAAATCAGTTGCAGGGATTACAACCTATGCAACCGCAGCAGATGCAGATGCCTCGTATGCAGGTGACGCAAATGCAGCCAATGCAACAGCAGTTTCCCATGGTACCTAATCAGCAAATGCAAATACCTTTGGCACCAATGAGTCAGCAGCAAGTGATGGTTCCTTCACAGGTCTCGGGTCAGGTAATGAGTACAAATGGCACCATACAACAGTTCCCACTACACAGTGAGAGTGGAATAAACAATGTGTGGGAGAGTGAAAGTTCAGGAGAGGAAGGAGATTGTGTGCTTGCAGCATCCTTGGAAGTTGATCAAAAGGGTCCGTACGTGGAGGGAAGAGTAATGGGTCATCGTGTCTCATTCCTGGTTGACACAGGAGCAACACGTTCAACTGTTAAGAGCATTGAAGTACAAAAATTGCCACTCTCAGGGAGGACAGTTCAAGTGGTGGGAGTAGCAAACAGGCACCTGACGAACCCAATAACAGATCCGGTACCAGTCAGCATCGGTAACTATCAAGGGGTACATCAGTTTGTGGTATGTGACTCAAGCCCGATAGCACTGTTAGGGAGAGACCTATTGTGCAAATTGGGTTGTTCGATTATGTGTTCGAACGATGGAATTAAAATTCAGACGAGCAGTGATGGGGAAGAAGAGGACAGTGTAGAGGGGGATGAGATGGAAACTGTTGATGAAGAATATCCTCTGATTTGCCTTTTCCCGATGATAACTGAAGAAGATATTCCAGCTGAATTACGGGAAACAGTCGGAAAGGAAGTGTGGGATATGACAGGGAAAGAGGTGGGATTGATGAAAGGAGTGGAACCAGTGAAAGTGACTATAAAGCCCAATGCAATCTTTCCCCAGACCCCACAATACCACATGGCACAAGACACCCTCATGAAAGTTGCCCAACTCATTGACGAATTTGTAAAACAGGGAGTACTGAAAGAAGTGTTAAGCAGTCCATGTAATTCACCAATAATGGGACTAATAAAGCCGAGTGGAAAGGTCCGAATTGTACAGGACTTGAGGAAAATAAATGACATCATAGTCAAGTGTTGCCCTGTCGTACCAAATCCAGCTGTGATAATGTTTCAAGTCCCCTGCGATGCCGAGTGGTTCTCAGTCATCGACTTGTCACAAGCATTCTTTTCGGTGCCTCTTCATGAGGACAGCCAATTCCTCTTTTGTTTCAAATTCTTAGACAGAGTGTACAGTCGGTGTCGAATTCCTCAAGGGTTTTCTGAGTCACCGTCAATCTTCAATCAGATTCTAAAGAAAGATTTGGAAGCATTAGAATTGCCATTCGAGTCAACTCTAGTACAGTACATTGATGACTTACTGATTGCATCAAAGACAGAAAGTGGCTGCACAGCCGATACCATTGCTCTGTTGAACCATTTCGGAAGGAATGGACATAAGGTGTCTCCTTCCAAATTGCAGTTCTGTCAGAAGAAAGTGAAATACTTGGGTCACCAGATAGAGAAAGGGTCAAGGAAAATAATGAAGGAAAGAATAACGAGTGTACTTCAAATGAGTCCACCAAAGACAAGGAGGGAGGTGAGGAAGTTTTTGGGAATGGTGGGCTACTGTCGCCAGTGGATTCCCAACTTCTCGACTCTAGCAAAGCCTCTACTGAAGCTGACCCAGAAGGATGCCTTGGATCAAATTGAGTTGAAAGGAGATGAGATGGATGCTTTCATTGAGTTGAAAGAATGCATGTGTAGGGCTCCAGCTTTAGGTATGCCTGATTACACAAAGCCTTTCACATTGTTTTGTCATGAACGTGATGCATGTTCTTTGTCTGTCTTGACTCAAGCCCATGGTGGCATAAACAGACCAGTAGCGTATTTTTCAGCTACTTTGGATCCGGTCGCAGCAGCACTTCCAGGGTGTTTGCGCGCCGTAGCAGCAGTTGGTATCAGCCTCACTCAGAGTGAAGGAATAGTGATGGGACATCCAGTAACAGTCATGGTCCCTCACTCAGTTGAGATACTTTTGACCCGCTCCCGAACGCAACACATGACTGGAGCAAGACTCACAAGGTATGAAACGATAATTCTGGGCTCACCGAATGTGCAGCTGAAAAGGTGCACTACGTTGAATCCAGCAACCTTGCTCCCTGGAGAAATTGCTGAAATTGAGAACGCTGAAGACGTCGAGCATGACTGCCTTCAGGTGACTGAATTTGCACAAAACCTCGACCTGACATTAAGGATACTAAGCTTGATGAAAATGACCAAATTGTTTTCGTTGATGGTTCATGTCTAAGAGATGGGATGGGAATTTTGAAAGCAGGATATGCTGTATGTACTGTAACAGGTGTCTTGGAAGCGGGGTGGCTTCAAGGAGTCTATTCTGCACAAGTAGCAGAACTTGTAGCCCTTACAAGAGCATGTCAACTGTCTGCATTGATGAAAGTCACCATTTACACTGATAGTCAGTACGGGTTTGGGATTGTGCATGACTTTGGACAACTATGGTCACAGAGAGGTTTCCTGACTTCTTCAGGATCCCCAGTGAAAAACGGGGAGAGAATAAGGGAATTGTTACACGCCATTCAAATGCCAGCCGAAGTTGCAGTGGTAAAGTGTAGTGCTCATACAAAAGGACAGGATTATGTCTCTCTGGGAAATGCATATGCGGATCAAGTCGCAAGATTTTGTGCCTTGAACTGTATATTACTCAGGGATGAATGGAATTCGATAAGTGAACCAGAACTCGAACCAGCTGAAGCATTTGCCTTGAAGGTCGTAGATACAATAGATGAACTAAAAGCATTACAGAATAACGTCATGGAGGATGAAAGAGATTCCTGGATTAAATCACAATGTATAAAGAGACCAGATGAGTTATGGGTTTCAAATGAGGGAAAATTTGTTTTGCCAAATAGTCTCTTATCGCAGCTTGCGCGGTTCTATCATGGGCAGGCTCACCTAGGGAGAGATGCCATGATAAGATTGTTCAAAACTGATTGGTTTAACCCCAGATTTCGTCAAGCTGCAGAAGCAGTTTGCCATCGATGTGTCACTTGCCAGCAGATGAACCCAGGAAAGGGAACAGTTGTGAACGCGAGCCACATTGGCAGGGCCAGCGGCCCGTTTAGTCGAATGCAGATGGACTTCATTGAGATGCCTGTGCATGGAGGTCTGAAGTATGTGTTGGTGATTGTGTGCATTTTTAGTCACTGGATTGAGGCATACCCCACACGTAGAAATGACAGCCTTACAGTTGCAAAGCTATTGTTGAGGGAGTTAATACCACGTTTCGGATTCCCGATCTCTTTAGAATCAGATAGGGGAAGTCACTTCAATAACGAGGTGATAAAGTTACTTTGCGAAGCGCTGAACATTGAGCAAAAGCTACATTGTAGCTATCGCCCTGAAGCATCAGGACTGGTGGAGCAGATGAATGGTACACTGAAATCAAGAATGGCGAAAATATGTGCATCGACAAATTTGAAATGGCCTGACGCATTGCCCTTAGTGCTAATGTCAATGAGAAACACCCCTGATAGAAAGACTGGATTGTCTCCGCACGAAATTCTCATGGGCAGGGCTATGAGACTTCCTGCAGTTCCTGCAAACGCGCTTTTGAATATTACAGATGATATGGTGTTAGACTACTGCAAGGGTCTGGCTGACGTGGTTCGCTCTTTCTCTCACCAGATGGAAGCAACCACCTTGCCACCGATCCAAGGTCCAGGACACGCACTGAAAGCAGGTGACTGGGTCGTGGTAAAGAAGCACGTGAGGAAGTCGTGTCTGGAACCCCGTTGGAAAGGCCCTTTCCAAGTGATCCTGACGACAACTACCGCTGTGAAGTGTGCGGGGGTTCCCAACTGGATTCACGCCAGTCACACAAAGAAGGTGTTGTGTCCCACAGATGAGGAAGTTGAAGCGCTAAAACTGCCAGTGCCTGATAAAACAGAGCTGAGTGCTGAGACAGAGCAAAACCGAACTGAAAGAGAACAGGCAGGAACGGAAGAGAGAGAGATATTCTCTGAGGACGAAGAGACCAACTCACTTGGGGAAGACCAAGGAGAAAGTTCAGACAGCGACGAAGCAGCTGAAGGTGACAAAGAACCTGAAGCAGCTGAGGGTAGCAAAGAGCCTGAAGCAGCTGAAGGTGACAAAGAACCTGAAGCAGCTGAAAGTGATAAAGAGCCTGAAGAAAGTAACGGTGACGAAGGGCTCGAAAAAGGTGAAAAAGCAGGAGAGCCTGATCAGAGGAGGGCTTTCCCAGAAGCAGACGATACAGAAAAAGAAGAAGAGAACATGATTGATTCCCCAGAAGGAGGGGACAAGGCAGAACAGAACGAAAAGGTTCAAGCTTCCTCAGAAAAGATCGCAGGTCCATCAAATGGACATGGTGCAAAGAGGAGACTAAGCATATAACCAATAAAACAAAGGACTAAAGAAAGTTTGAACGACGGAGAAAGGCCAAAAGTGAAAGAGAAAAGAAAAGAAGTAACTGTCGTGGTACCATCCCCGAGTGAAGAAAAAGACTTGACAAAAGTGGAAAGTACCAGCGAAGCAGAATCGAAAAGAGAAGCAAAATTGAAAAGGAAAAGGATACCGAACAGAAGATATTCCGGTCCTGAATGGGCATATGTAGTTCATGACAATTGGACTGACGAATTTGTATCTCTAAGCCTCGAGAACGAAGAAGAAGAGATACCAATAGAAAAGAAAAGTTTTATGGACTCTGTCGATTGAAAGGGGTAATAAATGATATTGCTTGCTACAAACCAACGTGATACAAACAACCAGCTGAAACATTGCTAAACCGGATGAGACTTTTGATGAACTGATAAAAGACTGAGTTATTGCCAATTTGAAACAAATGCTGCTAACCGATAAGTGACTGGCCTCCTGAAGAAGACGGTGTGAACATTGCGCTCGTTCAGCTTTGTAACTGAATTGCTAAATAGTTTCTTTATAGGTGCTTCTAGCTCTCTGATTCTATACAGATCATGACGCAAAACAGTAGAAAGAAATATTGTAAATATGCGTGTATAGGCTTGATAATTGCATGTGTACTAATAATAATGGCAATAGTGCTTGCAATGCATGGAAAGGGTGAGAATGAGAAAATCGATGTTTCTACTTTAGCTCCAGTTACTGTCACTGAACTAACCGCATTGGAAAGACTAGAATTAGATGAGAGACACTTGCATGATAAGAAGGAGCTTTCGTATAACGTTTTCTATCGCTTGCTAACAGAATATGTTGAGACTATGGATGCGAAAGATTGTTATGTGTGTACACAGATACCGACATCAGTAAAGGAAGGGGTGACTTATCACCACATGCCTCTTACATACGGGATTACATGTAGTATAGTAATGTCTAGATTTTATGGTCAAACTAACATACAGTATTTTTACTCAAATTATGATGTTACCTTTGCATATGTTCCTATAATAGCGCAGCTAAGTCAGATTGCTAAAGATTGGGATGCTAAAATAATGAGGGAATTTTTCGAGCCAATGCAACCTTTTGAAACGGCTCACGCTCATAGGGAAAACCTTACCTGCTCGCTCTCTGCAGTAGAAATAAGCTTTTTAGATCGCACAGATGATAGAAGGGCACAAATGAAGGCGAAATTAGAAAAAGAGCTACATAAGAGGACTTCAGTAGACAATTATGATTTTGCCGCAATAAAGACACAAGGGAGAATAGCTTTAGATGCTTGGCATGTAGGGAAATTTTGTATATATCGAGGTGAATCTTATTATGACAACATTTTTGTAGGAGCGAGTGAGTGTAAACATACGTTTATCTTTAAGGCCAAATGGACATTCATGATGAACGGACTTGACCCTGTCATACCAGGCGTATATTACATTTGTGGGTATAATGCCTATTATCGTCTTCCGAAAGGATGGTGGGGGAGATGTTATTTGGGTATAGTGTTCCCAAAAGTTTATCAACTGGATGACCTATCGATGATTCAAAAGACATCTGGATCCCATCGTATCCAGAAAAGAGAGACCGCAGCTGCTGTGGTAGGAGATATATTTGGAGCCATGATTCCTTCATTAGGAGTTGTGTTGAATTCCATCAAAATAAGAAAGTTGTCTACTATAGTGGATAACATGTTGACAAAGTTTTCAGGTGCTATAATCCTGATAGATGCTGAACTTGCAGCGGAAAGAGCTATTTTCTTCAAAAACAGGCTTGCTTTAGACATTCTTTTAGCAAAGGATGGCGGCGTTTGCAAAATGCTTGGTGCACGACATTGTACGTATATTCCAGACAATAGTGTGAAGATTAAAACTATGCTTGCTAATCTAACAAAAGAGAGTGCAGATTTGAAGGAATTGAAAGAACCAGGAGTGTGGGAGAAGGTTGGAAAAGGACTTGCTTCAGTGGGAAATTGGATTGGGGGAATTTGGAATGGAATATTACTAAAAATAATACAGGGAATTTTAATAGTATTGATTTGCATTTTTGGAATTTGGGGAATAAAAAGGGGAATAATAATGATTATGGCAAGGATTAAAAGAAGGAAGGAAGAGAAAATGATGAAAAGAATGGCAGAAGAATACAAAGCGAAAACTAGGGGAATTAAAAGGAAAAGAGAACTGACAGAATTTTAATGGAATAAAATTTGTGGGAATAGTTTGTGTGATGACAAGTAGTCATCAGAGGAGGGATTGATGAAGCTGAAATGAAGGTTTTACATTTATTGACGCTTAAACGTAGTGCTGCAATAATCATGTGTGACTTTAACCAAACTAATAAAGATTGTACGGGGACAAAATGTGCCCTTAGAGTAGTTCGCCAACATTTATAAGCGTGCTTTATATAACGTGAGGTATTAGAATTGCACTAATCCGACATAATCATAAACGTGTGCTACGATTTGCTTGCTTGAAATGTTTAGCTTAGCATAACTTTAGTGGAGGCTTCGGCCTAGTTGCCTGGTCTCACGGTTTAGATGCTCGTATTTTTCCAATGTGCTAATAAACGTGTATTTTTGCTTGAAGCTGTACTTTTCCACTGAGATCGTTCACATGCTTATCTTAAGGTTTCGTGCCAGCCTGGCATATTTCTCTCTTTACTCCAAGGTCAATCTGCAGGTGCGGACAATGGAAGCTCTGAAAGTGAGTTAATTGGTATAAAATGTTGCAACTTGCGTACTCGTCTCCAAGGATAATGTATGCTTAAGTAAAAGCTTGAGAACTGTTGTTTTTGATTGGACAATTTGAAGTCAACCTATGAACCCTCCAATGGAAGACCCTACTGGATTTGAACTATTGTCTATAAAAACCAGGTGCACGAGAAGAAAGGGGCCATTACAGCCATTATTGGACATCGCCCATACCCGCCATTTTGCAGGACATTGCAGCTATCATGGCCCACTTTGCTGAGACGCCATTTTGAAAGAGACTTTGATGCTTTCACTAATCGAGAGAAAGAGACTTTAAATGATTCTTGCCCTAGAGACTTTAACTTTGATCCCTTTGCATGAAGTAGTAGTTTTACTTTGCCGCCGTGAGGCAATTGCCCCGTCCACCTTGCCCCTTTGCCCCGTCCCATGCTGATCGAGAAACGGTACCTGTGAGACGAAGACTTCCTTGTATGCTGATCGTAATTGGTAAATATGAAAGGAAATTGTAAAATTGCATTGTGTTTCTTTTCGGTAACCAACTGCTGATTTTGATAAGATCCCTAGTTAGGAGTTTTTTCCAAATTAAGGTAGCTAAATTGTTTTCGCATGAAGCCCCACATGCCGATGTTAATTTGAGGTTAGATGAGGATTCCTTTTGTTGCACGATGCAATTTGAGACCTTGTTATGCTGACTAAATGTATGCAATTAGTTCATTACAGATTATCGTATTAGTGATTTGCATTGCTATTATCGAATGCCTTGTTATTCAAATGCTACATAGATTGCACCTGTTTCGCCGCTATGGACAGCTATTAATGTTCATTTATGTTTATCATTTGGTGTTGAGACACATCTATATTGTGCTAGCTTTGTTAATATAGGGAAATAAATTCACTAACTTTGAATAAACTGGTGTGGTTATTTCCTGACTGAAAGGTCAGGGTTCGCCGAAATGTATTCTGGATTAATAGTTAAGTGTTATGTTGATCAAGGTATTGCTTATGTTCGTTATTGATTATTGATTTAATGAAATTGACCGATTAAGGGTGCCGAGGGTCCCACTTAGCCAAAAGATTCATCGGCCTAAAGAGCGTCCAAATACAGGTAAACTATTAGTACGGAACGCTCTATCACAAGTGCACTGTTGCCCGATTCGGGCCTAGAGGCCATGCTTCCAAACATGAAGTACATTCTACGTGTGCAAAGGTTATTCAGAAAACTAAAGATATAGAGAAAAAGAGTTAGATAGGAGCTAAGGCGGTAGCGAAGGACCCAGTCCGAGGGGGGGGGGGACCGGCGAGAGGAGCGGTCGACCCCGGAGAGAGGGCGAGAGCCAATCACCAGCGAGGCCACATCTGCCATCCATGAGCCGCGCACAACAGTTGCGCGTACATCCCTTCAATTACGTCGCCTCAGCGCTCAATCTTGTTGTCCCCGGCCCACAGGGGGCCAGCCAGCCATTCGCCATGTGTTGCCGGGCATGGGCAGCTGGCCGCAATAAGAGAAATCAGCAAGTTTCAAGTTCACCCGGCCCCCATGTCCTCTAGCGCACCACGGGGCTCCCACGTAGCACCCAGGGGCATACACCAAGAGCACCTTAGTTTATATTAGTACCAACATTTTTTTTGTTTTTTTTAATTTTTTTTTTTTACCTTTTCCTCTTCCCTCCCATGTGCCCCTCTATCAAGCGATATGATTCTGTTTTATTATGGTCCTTAATGTGTCAATTATCTCATTCTCGTCTGTTTAGGGAGGGCGTTCATCGTTTTTGTTTTCTATGGCTAACAAAAATGATTGCCATACCTCTAGGCCTTTAACTAGTATACCCTGCTCCAGTAAATTCTGTAATGTCTGTATTTATGCTTTGGTCCATCGTGTTACCTCTTCACGCCACTGGGTAACACCTGGGGCGCCAGGGGCCTTCCATTTCATGGCAATGAGGCGTCTGTACAGCACCAACGCCAAGGCAATGCATTTATATGTGCGTTTGCGTTTCTTGGGGCGGGGAGTTATACCCAACAGGCATACCTCAGGAGTGGGAGTTAGTGAGGTATTTGTCCACTCAGCTAGCAACGTTATTATCTCTATCCATGTATTCCGAATCGGGAGGCATTCCCATGTCATGTGATAGAAAGTGGCCTCTACTGTGTCGCATCTGGGGCATGTTTGCGGTGAACGGGGAAACATGCGTGTTAAGCGGTGCGGAGACAGGTAAGTCTGATGCACGTAATTAAGCTGTGTGTACCGAAAGCGGGGATTACGTGAAACCTCTCGTGTCATTTCCAGCGCCTGCTCCCATGCAGTTATGGACAGTGGTTCCGGTAGCACATGCTCCCACTTATTTTTTGCTTGCTCCTGTTTGTGTTCCGTCTGGGTTGTCAGAATGTTGTATATATTCGATATTCTTGATGGGGCGTTTGTACACTCCAGCAACTCATGTAGGAGAGGAGAGACATCTGGTTCGGAGTTGCCATTTCTCCAATATTCACGCATTACCTGCCGAACTGCTCCGTAGGCTATGAATCCTCCCCTACCCAACGCGTGCTTGTCGGCTAGTGCCTCATAGGTTAGGATTTGTCCGTCCTGGAAAATATCTCCTAGTGTGTGTATGCCCCTGTTGCCCCACGCATTCAGGCCCACTTTGGCTGCTATTTTTGCTAATTTCGAGAGAGCCAACAGTGGTATCCTTGGTGAGTACTGCTGACCTTTTGCGCTTTGCATCGCATATCGGCCCCAGGCCCAGTGTGCCGTGTGCAGCAGCACATTACCAGTGTGTGCTGGGTCGGTTCGGTTCATGAGGTATTGTATTATTTCTGTACCGCCAAGCTCCAACAGCACCTTCTGAGCTTCAGCCCCAGGTGGGTTACCGCCCCATGTGGATATCCAATGTATCTGAGCAGCCGCGTAGTACGCTTCAAAATTGGGGGCCCCCATTCCCCCCGCCCGGAGCGGTTGGAGCACTTTTGTCAATGCAACGCGTCTTCGGCCATTTCCCCATATTAAATCCGTTAATAAACTATTCAATAGTCTAAAGAATGAGCTTGGGAGTACCAAAGGCAATGACATGAAATAATAAAGTAGGCGAGGCAGCACTATCATCTTTGCTATAGCCACTCTACCCATAGGGGAGAGTGGGAGTGAGCACCAAAAGGGTAGGGAGCCCCTCGTTGATCTGATCACGTGGCCAAGGTTGCCGTCTCTGAGATCCTGACTGTCGTGGTATATATTTACACCAAGATATTTAAATGTTGTGTGGCACCATTTCAAGCCGCCTAGACCCGCTGGTGTTCTAGTCGCCTCGGGGACTGGGCGCATCGGAAAAATGCAGGATTTCGTCCAGTTTACTGTTAACCCGGCCACTGAGCTAAATTCCTCTAGGAGATCTAACAATCCCGATAGGGCTACAGTATGATCCCGTAGGAAGATCAGCGCATCATCCGCATATAAGGATACTATCTGATGTGTCTGGCCATCCATGACACCCCATGCGGGGGCCATCATGCGAAGGCGGGCGGCCAAAGGTTCAATCGCTAATGCGAATAACAATGGAGACAGCGGACATCCCTGTCTAGTGCCTCTACCAATGCTAAATTTCTCGGATATCGTATCGCCTGTCTTAACCCTAGCCTTGGGGTCAGTATATAATGTTCTCACCCATCTAATATATGTTTGCCCGAAGCCCATCCGTTTGAGTGTCTCCATTAAAAAAGGCCAGCCCAGCGTGTCAAACGCCTTTTCTATGTCCAGTGAGACTACAACCTGCAACTCATCTTCCACCGGGGGATTTCTCATTAGGCGTATTAAATTCCTGATGTTGCTATATGTGTTGCGACCGGGTATGACACCTGCTTGGTCTTGATGTACTAACTCTGCCATGCATGGGAGCAAGCGATTGGCCAGTATTTTGCCGAGTAATTTGCAGTCTGTGTTCAGTAATGATAGTGGTCTGTATGACCGGACATCCAAAGGGTCGCGGCCTGCCTTCGGTAACACTGCTATCAATGCTTCACGACATGTATCAGGAAGTAGGCCTAGTTGAAGAACTTCCTTTAGCATTGCCAGATATGGTGCTAAGATCTGCGGTTGAAACGTGCTATAGTATTCTATGGGTATACCATCACTGCCCGGTGCTTTGCCGTTAGCCAGTTGTAGCAGTGCTCGTTGGATTTCAGCTATCTGTATTGGGCTGTCTAGTTCTGTAATTTGAGTATCTGTCAGATGGGTCAGGGTGACACCATTGAAGAAGCTGCTTAATTGAGCATTGGTGGGCGGCGGCCGGGCCCGATACAGTGAGCTATAATATTCTTTGAAAGTATTATTTATCTTAGCCTGTGTGTTAACTACCCGACCTGATTCCAGTCGGATAGCACCTATGGGGGTGTTCCGGCGTTCGTTTTTTATAAGCCAAGCTAATAATTTACCGGATCTATCACCCTCCGCGTGTGTACGGGCCATGTAATGTCGATAATCAAAATGTCCGAGGCGGTTATCCGCCTCTGTCCATTTAGATTGCATGTTAGTGAGGGTGTTTGTAGTTACGGAGCCTGTAGCGTGTTCGCCTTCAGCTAACTGTATTTCTTGTTCTAATGCTCGGAGTTCGCGCGTAAGTGTTTGCCGCACTCCCACTGTGGTTGATATGCATACCCCTCTTATCACTGTCTTATGTGCATCCCATTCTATGGCCCTTGAGCTGGCCGTCCCTACGTTCGCTGCGAAATAGGTTGAGATGTGTGTGGCAATGTCCTTCCTGAAAGGGGGATCCTGCAGTAGAAGTGTTTGCAATCGCCAGGTAGGAATACATGAGCGAGGTCTGCCCCATCTCATTTGTACTATGAGTGGGCAGTGATCTGATATTACCTTGGCGGAGTATTCCGCTCTCGTAATTTTATGTGTTAGACTCTGTGAAGTTAGGATGAGGTCTATTCGGGTATGTAATAGGTGTACTGGGGAGTAGTAGGAATACACCTTTTCATGTGGGTGTAAGTGCCGCCATATATCAATCAGACGCCGCTCTTCCATCCATGCGCCCAGTATTTGGGCATTTTTCATTGTTGGGGCGGCCACTAGCGGGGGGTGTGATCTGTCTTCTACTATGTTTGGAACGCAGTTCATGTCCCCTCCCCATATGCATGGTGAAGTTAAGTCGTGGGTTAATTGTGAGGCCTTAGTTTGTAAAAATTCACCTTGTTTAATGTTCGGGACATACAGCCCACTTATCACGAGTTCCTCTCCATCCAACAGTCCCCTTAATTGTATAAATCTGCCCTCCTTGTCTTTTGTACTATGTTGTACTGTGTAAGGGACACCTGGCGCTATCCAGATCAGTACCCCTCTGGCAAAGGAAGAATCGCCAGCACTGTATATTGAGCCCTTCCAGCACTTTTCTAACCGAGCAGCCTCTGTAGACGTAATGTGCGTTTCCTGTAGTATAGCTATATGTACGTGATGTCGTTTTAGAAACGCGTGTATTCTGTGACGTTTATTTGTCCCTGCCATGCCCCTCACATTCCAGGTTATGATATTATAAATGGGTTCCTTAGTCATTTGTTATATTGAGACGTGGGGGATTGCCCAAACCGCCCCGAGTACGCTCGCCCCCCCGCACCCCCCTCCGCCCCCCCCAACCCCGGCCGCCAGCCCCCCATCCCAACCCAAAGGCTCCGAGGAGTAGAGAGTGGGCCATAGTGGCCTAAAGATAGAAAAAAGAGAGATAGGTATAACAACAAAAAGGATATTGCAGACTGTATGCGTCCGCTAAATAACGTGGCACAACCGGTGCCTAAAGTGAATTCCGTAAAGGTCAGTTCCATTCGGATACCGTTTAGGTATGTGGGGCGTGGATTCCCTGGCGTCGATCCCTTGGATGGCCCACCTACAGGATGCTTCCTGTTACTTCAGTATCAATCGTCTTGTGCAGTGATCGGTGACTCAGTCCTCTACACTCATGCCACGGCAGTCGTGCATTGTGAAGCTCAGGGGCAGCGGCCCAGCGCCGGTAGCACGTCGCACCCCAACCGCCGCCGCTGTCGAGGGGGGTCTGCTGATGCCAGTTCTTCGTTTTTAAAGTTCATCCGCCGATCGCGGTGTGAGATCTGGGCCCACTAACAATGGAGAGGGGGATGGACTTGTGTCTCCCCCATGTGATGCGGAGTCATTAGTATCCGTTTAGCTCCTGGCGTCTAGCATCCCACGGGTAAATGAGTTCATGTCTTTTATTATTTGCGCACGATCCAGCGCCATTTGCGCTTTTGTGGGACGGGAGGATGTTTTGGGGTTTTTCCCTTTTTTCTTCCTGGAGTTAGCGACAGACCATTCTTCAGATACAGCGTCTTCCTTGGCCGGGTCGACCAATCCTTTAGCATGGATCCATGTCCATGCATCCTCTGGAGTGGGGAACATTAGGATTTTCTCGTCTATGACGATTCGTAGTCGTGCTGGGAACATGAGGGAATAAGTAATGCCTTTTTCGCGCAACAGCTGCTTAATCTTGCTATACGCGATTCTTCTGCTTTGTACCTCCATTGTGGAATCGGGGTAGGCAGTTACTCTGCTGTTCTCGAACATAATCTGGTCAGACGTTCTGAAATGCTGAAGGACTAAGTCTCTGTCCCTATAGTTTAGGAAGCGACCTATTAGAGGACGGGGTGGAGCTCCGGGCTTTGGTGGTCTGCCCGGTATTCTGTGTGCCCTTTCGATCACTGGTACTGTGTTGGGGTATTGCTCTTTAAGTGTGTTCCTCAGCCAGGACTCTAAGAACTCTTCTGCCTTAGGTTGCTCGCTTCTCTCTGGGATTCCGAGGAATCTGATGTTGTTTCTTCTGGAGCGTCCTTCAGCTTCCTCTGCTCTGCGTTGAAGTAGAGTTATGTCTAGTTCCATTTTTTGCATTTTGATTTTCATTTCTGCTACCTCTGGTTGGATGATTTTCAGTGACGCTTCAGTGTCTTGAACCCTTCCGGTTAATTTGCGGTGGTCGACCCGCAGCAATGAGACTTCCTGTACTGCGGCATCAATTTTCCCTTCGAGCGAGGATTTGGTGTCCATTATAGCTTGCATAATTTTATCAAATTGGAGGGAGTGTGTGCGTAATGTTTCATGCAGCTGTAGCTGTGTGAACGATTGCGTATCTGCTTGGCCGGTCAGTTGGAGAGGGTCTCCCTCTCCGGTAGCCCCCGTTTTGGGGTGTTTTGGTTTGACCATGGTTTCTCTGTTGGCCTGCGCCAGTACGTTGCTCCAGGATTTGTTATTTGCCGAGAGTTTCCGCCCCGTCCTCAGACTTCCCTAAGCGTGTCTCCAGGTGCTCTTTGTCAGTAGTTCAGAAGGGATTAGTGTATAACCGTTTTAGTGTCAGTGTCTATTTGATTTCTCTGAGTTCTTGTTACGACTTTTTGACTTGTAGACCCAGTCTGGTCCCACTCCAATTCTCCCTGCGCAGCCGCTCCTGGTCACAGCAGGACTCAGTTGGGCCCCTTGTCGTGCGTGTTGTCCCTCTTCAGAAGGAACGATCCAAAATTCAGTACTACGCTAGATTCCCAAAGTGCGAACGTTGATAGTGCCCTTGGTGATTGCAGCGGTCTGGTGAGGCGCGATGTAGTCCAGCGCCGCACAGCCCAGTAATAGCTCCGGTACTGTCGGGGAGCCGCTATTTCACTTCCCTTCCTGCACTCATATCCTCGGAGCCCGTTGCTTGAAATGGAGGAGCGTCTAGAATGCGAGGAGTTCCTTCTCCGATCAGGACTGTTGGCGCACAGGTTTAGTTTCCCGGAGTGCTATAACTGCCGTGGGTCAATGGAGGGCAAACCGTGACTGCCCAATGCAATGAGGGTCAGGGACAACGCTGTGTGCCTGCTCAACTGGATAATCCGGGGGTGGTGCCCTCCTCGTGCCAGTTCCACTGTAGTTCCCTTTATTTACGCTGGCCTCAATGGGGAGAGATCCCTCACTCTCACATTGCGACTCGATTTGTGTCGCCGAGAGAAATGTGGGTCCACCACGCCGCGACAGTCAAAAATACCCAGGGCCCAACCGGCGAACCCCCTGGCAGGCTCCCAAGTAAACTCTGGCCCGTCGGCTGTACCTCACCCGCCGGAAGCCCTCCCGGTTTCATTCGTTATACTGCTGTTGCCTCATCGCGATCGGTCCGCCGCCATGCGAGTGTAGTGTTCCAGCGCCATGGGGGGTCGCAGTGTTTTACTTCCGGTGCCCTCTGATGGTGGCGCCCAACCCGTTAGCTGATCGGGGAGGGTGCACCGCGTAACGAGGAGTCCGGGCGCGGCCGCAGATCTCCGAGCCGGGCGTCCAATGCCGCAACGGCAGCTCCAGTGCAAATGGGGGGGCGCGCTCTATCCCTTCGTAACGGCGCTGGATCGCCGCTCCTCACAGCCTCCCGTGCCCCCCAACGCCCAGCGGGCCCCCCCGGCACAGCCCCGGGTCTCCGATGCCCGGGGGGGAGGCCGGGCCCTGGCCCGATAGGAAGACTCACCCACCGCGGCCGCGGGCACCAACAACGTAGGCCGCCGCTCCCTCACAGTCTCCAAGGCGATCCTGGCGTCGCAAAAAGAGTCACCGACTCAGGCAGTGGTCCCGGCAAGTGGAGCCGACAGCACCGAGAGAGAAAAAAAAACTAAAAGGTGGAGAGATGGCTGCCGCGGCCCGCTAGGCCGCACGGCAGTGCTGTGTGCGCGGCGCGGCCTCCAGGCCGGCCGCAACGCTGAAAGTAGCCCCCTGCGAGCGGCAGGAAGGTCGGGCGTCGGTCCCATCCGTGGCCGTCTCTCCCGGCGGACGGACGGAGCCCAGGGAACCTCGCCCCGGTAGGACGCGAGGGAAGAGGGGCGGCGCCACCACAGGGAGAGCGCGGCCGGCGCCGCCTTTGTAGGGCCGCACCTCTTGTGCCTCCGATGAGGCTCAGGCACCGGCAGTCCACCACCGTTGTCCCGCCCGATCCCGACCAGCAGCTACGGGATGCGGAGGATCCAGTAAGGAGCACGTAGCGGGTGCGGCGGCCACAAGGCGGACGAGGGACGCGGTCGGCCAGGCACGCTCCGATGGCAGCAGTTCCGTGTTTCCCACTCGATTCCGTTTTACAGCCTCTGTGGCACCGGACAGCAACGCTGCCCCTCGGCGGCACCCTAGGTGATCCTCGCTCCCCACAAAGGGAGGGCCAGGACACTTCTATCAGGATACTTGTGTGGGCCAGGGATCGGAGCTGCAGTTTATGCTGCTGCTCCGGTTGCCATCTTGGCCACGCCCCCTTCATAAATTAAAAGATGTTCAAAAAAGGGGCGCCAAAATACGCTTGGCTCGGGGCCCCAAAAATCCTTAAAATGTCCATGATTGTATCCGGACATCCTTGCTGCTTCTTAAAGTCAAAGTTTGAAAATTAGGGCCTGATTTATGAAAAGTTAGCGCCACCTTTGCGTAATTTTTTACGTAAAAGCGGCACAAACTTACAAAATATAATTATATTTTGTAAGTTTACACCACTTTTGTGTCAAGAAATGACGCAAAGGCGAAACTAACTTTTCATAAATCAGGCCCTTAGTTTATTAGAACTAGAGGTTGGAGTGGGCGGGGTCAAATGGGAAAAAACGTTCCCAAGCATATTTTAATTTTACTCAAACAGTTCCCCCATGTTCTGCTAAAAGCAACTCTTCCTGCATGGTTAATGTGGAGCTTGAGTTACTTCAGGCTAAAAGACAAGGAGGGAGTGCCCTGTATTATAGAAGGAGATGAAAGACAAACAGCTTATTCAGCAAATCTAAAGGCTGTTTGAGAGCCAGAAAAGGCTTTAACTGATGGCATCATTTGTGACATCACAGTGACAAACTTCTACATTGAGAGGCACTGTAAGGATGTTCTTAAGTGCGTCTTCTAAATGGAAAGCTATGTGGAAGGTTTGCACTAGGTACCATCTGACTGGATGTATAACTTTTGGAAGCACTGTAAGAAAAACACTGCATCTGGTTGCACATGTTGCTGCAGCTTCTCTTATCCTGTGTGCATCCTAGATAATACTATTTTTTAAACTTCAGCATCCTATCTATACTGTGTGTAATACATTGTTTAAACTAATGCCTTACATAGTCACAATGCCATCTGTGTCAGGCTGGGACATCATGACACTATAAATACACATCAATAGCCATCAGTGTCCCAACTAGGAATCAGAACATTGACCCTCCAGATACACACAAAATCATCTGAAATGACTGCATTAACCAGCTGAACTTTCCTAACAAAACAATGCATTTCCTGGAGATTAGTTTAACTTGCATTTAAGGTGCATGGATCCCATTTTATATGTAGCTGCCTTTAGCTGAAAGGCCACAAGTAGTTACAGCAGAGGTCTTCAAACTGGGGGGCAGGCCCCTAGAGGGGCCTCAAGTGATCCCAAGTGAGCGCCAGGCTCTGGCCAAAAGAAACATTTTACAGATAACAGGGCTTTGTTTTAAGCAGAAGCATGTTATTGTATTGTTAAAAAGGTAACAGTACTTAACTGCAATGTTTAAATAGGTCTAGACATATTTAAACATTGCAATCTTTATAAAATTATTGTGAAGAATTCTGAGGGGGGGGGCAAGGGTTTGTATTTATCAACTGGGGGGGCGAGTCATTAAAAAGTTTGGAGACCTCTGATTTACAGAATAGTTTGTTCTTTTTACCTACATACTTGACCCAGTTCCCCACACTTGTTGACCCAACCCCCACTGTTCTCCTGATCAGGGCTCGTGGGCTATTTTAATGCACTACCTTAGCTGATTAGAACATGCATAAAATCATCACTAATAAACACATAACAATAATAGCAAAACAGCCTGTTTCTGTTAGCCAAACACCACAAATCATCTTCGAATTTCAGGAATACTGTCAATAAATAGTGATGCAAGTTCGCGCCTTACTGGGAATGGTGCTTGCATCATATGCCAGCGCACAGGACGCAAGCCATAACCATGGTGAGCTGGGAGAATGGAGAATTTTAAGTTTTGTAGTAGGAAGAGTTGAAACACAAACAAAGGTACAGGAAAGCAATTTATTGCCCTGTAACTGCAGACAATTTGAAGATACAGTATGACTAAAGGTTGATCACTAGGCCACTGCCGCATTCCTATGTTTCTTACAACAGCCAACTGACATTTTTTCTGGAACAGGGCGGAGGGGGTCAAAGTAATCCAGTTTCACTGCAAATTTACACTTTTTTTTCTTTGTTTGTGAACATAATTCACTGAAATAAATTAAGATGTGTCTCCCCTTTCAGTATTTTCGTCAAACAGCTGGATTTCTTTATGGGTGAAAATGGAGGCAAATATTTTAGTCCAGCAAAACAAACAGTAGCCCCTCTTTGGAGGCAATCATCCCCATTATTTCAGCCAGTTACTGTCTGATCAGCACTACCTGGAGTACATTTGATTATCAAGCACCAACCAACGCAGAACCACTGGCAAAAGCGACCGGAAGAGGCCACTGAAAGGGAGGGCGGATGGGGAAGAGGACAGTTACAAGGAAAAGTGGGACTCTGGGTAATGGAGGTCACTGGAAAGTAATTGAGACAATCTATATCTCAGTGCTTAATTTGTGCTTGTTGTTTCCTGTGCTGAGCACCAGCACTTATTTGTGAGGGCCGGGGCTTATTCCTATGCCTCAAGCATTTGCTGCGAGCAAAAGACACATATGGGAAAGACGGAAGAAGAAAAAACTAAAAAGCGTCATAAAGGGAGAAAGTAGAAAGTTGCAGGATGAGGTGAAGGGGCAGGGGTGGCCGTAAATGGATTGAAGAGGGCCGATATGGCTTCAGGATTACGCTGCCTCAGTATTCGGTGTTGGCAGATTTAATTACAGCAGTCTCGTGTTTAAGAGAAGGCCTTTGAGCGCCGGCACCTCTTTATTTGCAAATTAAGCACTGCTATAACTTCACTATGCGGACGGTCCAACCATGCTAGATTGGACTGGGAAAGATATTCATGTCCCACTCCGTTCATGGCACTAGGGTTGAACTGGGTTTGTGGAAACTGATTGCAAACAGTTTGGGGAATGTTAAAACCCCATTCTGACAAATCTATCTGTGGTTGACAATGCTATTATCCTCAAGGTATCTTGTGCAAAAACACTTTTGTAAAGACATTTATGAAGAACATCCACTGTTGGAATTATTCACAAAAACAGTTCACTACTTGTAGTATTTGTAGAGTTGTTTGTTCATCTGAACTGATTGATTAGCTTGCCTTACTATGTAAACCAGTTATGTTTTTAAAGTTTTTTTTCCAGACTTGAATGCAAGATAAGAGCCCTTTTAGTTTGAGATCCACAATTCTCATGAACCCATAATTGCAAAACAGTTCAGACCTTTGTTGGAAACAGGAGCCTTATTCTGTTTGACTAGTAATATTTTGAAGATTTTATGTGAAGAGGGATTTTATGTGACAAAGACAGTGATAATTTTGAACCTACAAGCGATCAAATGCATGCAAGAGACGATTCTAATGTATTCCTATGAGAGAAGTGTGACTGATAAATATACTGTGACCCATCAGCTATCTACTGAATTGTAGTCAGTTAGTCTCTTACTTCACACGCTTGTTTTGCAATAGAAATAGAGATAAAGCTTCTATTTTTTGAACAATGTAGAAAAGAATAGATTCAAGATTTCCATGTTTTCAAAAAACTTTAAATTTTTGGAACACTCAAGCCTAGTTGTTTCCATTTTCCTTTGCTAAATGAGCTTTCTCATTTTATTTCTTTAACAAGATTCAGAACAACTTCTTATTAAACCACTGTTTCTGTCATTGATAAATTCATCACTGCTCAAAAGTTGTTGCATCACATAAGATGTGGTGAGATGCATATTGTTGGACTTGGCCTTTTCTGCAGGGTCATCCCCAAACTTTGCACCTTCACCCTCCTGTTTTCTGAACCCATTATTGTTGTCTTCTAGGACTTTGCTCACTTTAGCACTGCCAACCACTGTTAAACTGTTTGTGCTTTTTCTTTTAAACATGGTAAATTTGTCTTACATCTAACTGGCAAATTTAATTTACTTAAACTCTAGTAAAGTGGTCTTACTGTAACCCGGGCCTGTAAATTAACAACTACTAGTGGAACTACAGTACTGGTTGTGCCACCAACTTAAGTAGCCTGTTAAACATGTCTCAGGCCTGTCATTGCCTGTGTATGCAGTTTCAACTGTCATGTCGACCTGGCAAAATAAAGCTTTTGCCAGGACCAAACCTTCCTTTTAGTACATATAAATCACCCCTTGGGTAGGCCTTAAACAGTCCAGAGGTCAGGGTGCAGTGTATTTAAAAATGAGGACATGTACTTTTAACTTATACATGTCTTGGTAGTGAAAAACATTTGTTGTTCACTACTGCAAGTCCTGTCTCTCCCCTAGGATCACATTGGGTTACCATATTACATTTAATAAGTGCTAACTTTCAATTTCGGAGCAGGCATACATTTCGAGTTGATAGAATTGTATTATTATAACAAGATTGGGGTGGTAATATGGAGAAATGGCGCTCACCCAGATGAAACACGTGTAGGCTTTGGCTGGAGTGATACTCATAAGAAGAAATATTTATTGGGACTGAATTTAATTGTATTTACAAGATATGTAAGAAGACATGTGCCTAGATTTTATATATGATAGAATTGTAGTTTAAAACCTCTTCTGAAAATGCCTATTTAAGTAAGTTGGCATTTTCTTGTCCCAACCATTTGGTAACTGTAGCCTGTATCCTGAGTCACATGACTAGCAGTAGATGGCAGATACTCTTTGAGTATTGCTGCCAGACAGTCAGACAAAAGGGAGAATAGCTGTTGGCAGGAAGGGTCATCTCTGACTTGATGGTGAGGGCGGAGCTGTCATCTACCAAACTTGCACATCACAACGGCTCTGCCTCAGGTCACTATTAAAGAGTTTCACATTAGTCTTTTGTGCCCCCAGACAAGATGGGGCCAGGGCAGGGAGGAAGGAAATTCCAAACACCTCTAGAGTTGGAATCCTCCAGGACATTCTCCTACTTCAAAGCTGACACCAAGAATAAGTATTGAACCCTCAGACCCAAATCTTCAATACACTTCTGGACCCGTGGAAGATTTAAAAGGACTGCTATGCTGTTCTGCTACATGAAGGATTGCTATTTTGCTGTCCTTCCACCCTGCTGCCAGAGTTAGGAGTACTGGACTGGGATCTTGAACCCAGGACCACCAGAGTCCAAGGGCGAGTTGGCTTGCCTCCTGATCCCCCATCCCCTGACATCCCCACATCGGAACCGCCATTGCATGATGCATTCCCTGATGCAGGACCTCATATGGCAGCCCGCAGCTTCTCAGAACCATGCTGCGCAACACATTTCCGACTCAGGACTCCTCATCACAGTCTCCGACGACGACATCCTTGATGATGATACAGGACCTAGCATCGCAGTCCTCATCAAGGGCTTCATCAGATCCACCCCTGCGTTATGCATCCGCGACGCAGAACCTCACATCACCACCCATAGCTCATCAGAACTGATGCTACTTGACACATACTCACAACGCTCCACAACCAGCAGGCCTATCTGGTTGTCTGTGTCCGGACCGCACTCCTGAACTTGTGACTTTGTCCCGGTCAGGTGCGACCAGATGACCACAGATAGTGCTATATTCTTTTTGGTGCGATTTTCCTCTAATACTTTCTTTAAAATTGCATATCTCTGGTTCTACTGATTGGGTTTTGTTTTGTTTAGGTCTGAAATAATTTATTACATATTACTCTATTTTTCTAGATTGGTGTGGGATTTTTCTTGTGTTGTGTTTTTACTTTATTACTGTTTGAAGTGCTGCATAAATACTTTATTCATTGCTCTAAGTTAAGCCTGACTGTTTTGTGCCAATCTACCAGAGGGTTGAGCATAGGTCAATTTGGGGTCTGCTTGTGTTTCACCCTGACAAGAATTGTGTTTACTGCTTGAGTCGGGTTTCACCACCTCAACCAGTATCCCAATTACCTACAGACATGTTCTACAAAGAAAAATGTATTCTACAGAATCTGTTACCAAAGATAGAATTTGAAGATGGTCTCACAGAATTCAACAGGCTTGTGGTTTGTTCATTCACCACTCAATTGAATTAACCGTTTAACTTGATTTACTATTTTGATTTGCTTGTTTTTGTTCACCAGATTTTTCTCTGACCTGTCAAGTATTTCCAATTTTGTGAACAACAGTTCCCTGGAATCTATGCACAGCAGCCCCCTTGAAGTATTTTTTAGAAATAAAAGTATCTTTAATAAAAAAAAAAAACATATTTTGGTTGTCGGTTGTTAGCATAGAAAAATCCTATGGCCATTTTACTAAACGTGGCGTGACATCCCTTACATTAAAGACATTGGATCATATGATCGAGCAACACAGTTTTAAATTTCTGTCTCGCAGGCAGATAGCACATTTACAATAGCAGATGTCATTCCCTCACCAGTCCTATCATGGATACTGCCAATTTGAAGAAGGCACTCCTTGACCTTCAAAAGATTTGTAACATACCGAATTAGTGTAGTAAGCTGATCATGGTGAGATACATCTGTGGTAGTATCAGCCATGAAGCAAAAGGGCCATATCCCTGCAACCTGCTGACAATTTTCTACTGATTGCAATTTCCAAAAATATTTGGACATTTATTTTGAGGTGTGAGACTCATATATGTAAAATGGTGTGGTCAAAGTCATGCATTATTCAACCAACTCTTTAATGATGGCACCCAGGAACTTATCAGCCTCACTAACTGCTAATAATTACCATCTTTGTCATCATCACTCCCTCAAAGTGCAATTGCCTGTCTAGTGAGAAAGCATGAATAGTCAAACAGAATTAGTATTATGTTATGGTTTATAGACGGATACACTCCTGGACTGCAATTTCATGTCTTTTGCAAGCACTTCCTTGAGCATCACTTTTTTTTATGCTGTTCTCCAAGACATGAGTGTTTTGCACAGCTATCAGTCACTAATGTAATGTCTCACATGCTCCACACACGTCATCTAACATGTAAGTCTTCAAAAAAGACATGGACACCCACTGAATACAGAACCAATATCCAGATGCATCCCTTGAGCATGGAAAAGGTAATTTCACCACAGTGTGTATGATTATTGCTAGTGAGATGCAAGGGGAGCAGCTTCCATGCTAGCTTCAGCTCCTCACAATAGGTACAGCACACAATCAGCAGAACAAGCGTCACTCACAGAAAAGTAACAACCATGCATTAGGAGTGCAAATTTCTCTACCTTACAGAACAGATACACTATATTCTCATCTTCCCAGAACAAGTACATTTCTCTCCAACATATTCGGTACAGGACACCACCAGGATTGCAAGCATCTCCCACAGAACAAGTGAAGCACCCCATCAGCAGTGGAAGCAGCCCATGCTCACAGAAAAGGTACTCCAAATCAGCTTCAGTGCAAGCTTCCTCTCACCAAGAAAGAACAGCACACCACCTGTGGCTCAAGCAGTGCTCATGGAACATGGAGGGATGGCCTTCAGAAGTGCAGCAATGCGGCTTCCTTTCCTCACCTAACAGATATAACATGTGCAGCATGGCCAGCAGCAGTACAAGCTTCCCTCCCTCATGAAACAGGTACAGCATGGCAACAACAGTGCAAACGTCCTGCCCTGATAGAACAGTTACAGAACTACAGAGGCAGCACAAGCTGCCTACTGCCAAAGAACAGGTAATACTCAGGAAACATCAGTGAAGCATTTCCCCCACATAACAGCTGCAGCAACAGTGCAAACGTCCTTACCTAAAGCGTGCCTACTTTTCTGTATAGCTATGTGGATTGGTAAGTACATGGGCAGGTGGGCAGGTGAATGGTTGAATATAGAAGCATGAGTAGAGGAGTGAATAAATATATGGATATGTGGGTAAGTGGAAGGAATCGTGAATTATACATATAGAATCCTCATTAGGAGTGGTGGGAATCCACACAAAGCTATAGAGCTGGATGGAATTCTGCCACCCACAAATGTAAGTGCCTTGAGGATTTGAATGATAGGTTCTGCAAACTCTGGACTTTATAATTCCATGCCTTGAGACACTGGAGATGTTTTCACTGTCACAAGGGCGGAAGGTGCAAGCAGGAGCACAGCCTACCAACCACCCTCCCAATGTAGATGTGATTCTATGAAAGGAGTATGGACTTATTTTGATAGCTTAATTCAGGTTCTTTACTACATTAAGGATGATGATAAGAAAGTTGCTAAAGATTAAAAGTTAATAGCAAATAATTTATTGTGTTAAATGATCTCATTTGAATTTTTGTTGGGCATGCTGCTGATAAAAAAACTTCATCATCAGAACAAATCTGCTGTTGAATTGTTGCAATAAAAAGGGTTTGATATCTTGCAAGCCAGGTGCATCAAACGGCAGAGGTCCTGCAGCATGTGTGTGAAAATGAGTCATAAATGTCCATTTACAAGCTGCCTCTACTAGTTGTTAAAAGCAAGGTGTGGATGCTGAAATGCAATTTTTCATACAACATCAACCAAGTAAAATTCAAAAACAGTTTGATGGCAATCCAGATACTGCTCTGCACTGAACTTTACAGACCTTTTACAAAGCTAAGATTATGAAAGTAATTGATAGATTGAAAATGGAGAACAATGAGACAAGCCAGCTGCTGTTTGAACACATTTTGGAGACAGAAGCCGAAATGATGAGATATTACTAAATCAGGGGAAACTACTCTCTAGGAAGCAGCACAGCTCCTATCTGGCAAAGCTAATGCTTACCCACATCTTGCTTGGGTTTACCATTGGTGGCAATGAGAGTAGTTTTAGCTGAATAAAACTGGTAAAGAATTACCTAAGATCTACAATGACAGATGAATGATTAAATCATTTTATGCTCATAACTTGTGAAGCTGATGTTGGGCATGAACTGAACATGGACAGCACAGCTTCAAAGGGGAGCATTTTAAAGGCTTGAGATCACAGATTCAAGTGAAAAGGACAGCACGTCGTTGCGCCAAATTTGGCAGCGTCGTGTACCGTCATTTTCACAATGTAGGGATGTGCCGTATTTACAATAACACAGCGCACCCCTGTGTTTCCCCCTGCACTGGCACTAAATATACTGCTGTGAGCCAACACAGCCACCCCTGGTGAGGCATTGGATTTTGGTGCTGCCTCAGGTTTACGAAAACTAGTAAACCTGTGGCTGCATCAAAGTGCAATGGGTGCTGCTGTGGCACGCCCACAACAACACCCATTTCACGCCCCTTCTACGCAAAGTGCTACTTGTGAAGGGACTGTATTTACAAGGTGGTGTAAAGCCATAAAAAGTGGCTTAATGCCGCCTTGTGAATACGGTGCATTGCATAGATCCACCAGAGCGTCACTTTTAGTAGCTCTTAATTATGCCCCTGAGTTTTAGTTTAAGGTCCCACTTTAAATTGCTCCTAGACACAAACGATGCTTTACTTTTCATACAGGTTCCATGTTTTATGATTTTGGTCCTCTACTTTTTTTTATTGCGGTCTACTTGGCCTAAACGTTTATCACAGCAAAGAGATCACAGCAAAGAGAAGCTGACCGAATATACACATAAACCAATATACAATGATAACAGACAAGTTGAAAGCTAATAAACAGTGTACAAAGATTTGTCCTGTGAAAAAGAAGCAACACAATTCATTTATCAGGTAAAAACTGTTGATTCCCAATTTAAGTGCTCTAGCCTACCTTTGAAGCACATGCTAAAAAATTCTGGTTACAGTATGCTGTAGTTCGGAAATAAATAGTAGACACTTTGGGGCATATTTAAGAAAAGTGGCACTGCACACAGTGCAGCACCACTTTTCTTGAGCTCCTTACCACCCCCCTAGCGCCACCATGTGTGCGCCTAATTTAAAATATGGCGTGCCATGGCGGTAGTTAGGGGACTAGCATCAGAATTTTTGACGCTAGTCTGGCACATTGCAAAAATGTTGACGCTAATCCTGCAAAGCACCCAGAGGCCCATTGTAACCAATGGAAGCCTCCTTTTAACACCTGCTCTGAGCTGAAAAGTGTTGAAAAATCTGATGCAAAGAAATCTCTTAGATTTCTTTGCACAATTTTTTTGGCCCCCTTAGCGGGGGAACACCCCCTTTGCATACATTATGCCTGGTGCAGGCATAATGTAGTCCAAAGGGTTACAAAGTGGCACAATTAATGTATTGTGCCACTTTGTAAATATGGTGCTGCGTTTTTGGCCTTCTAATGCCATATTAGCGTAAATAAAATTATGTAAATGTGGCGTTAGAATGACTCTAGGGGCTCTTAAATATGCCCCTTTGAGTTCAATGCTATCTTGTGTTGTAGCTTAAGGTTAGATTATTGCTAGCAAGAATGCCCTTGCTTTACCAAATGACTTAAAACTAATGTCATGTCCCTCATCTTCTCCCTTATTCCTGTTCAGTAACCTTAGTCCGTCACCAATCTTTTCATTTGGGACCACTGATAGTGCGTCCAGTCCTTGTAAATTACTTATACTTGGACACGCCGGAGGTCGGTGAACCTTTTGACCAGGTTGAGTTCTCCTCATCCAAAGAAATCGTCGGATCCCTCAAATCAGTGATCAATATTCATTTATAATCAATAACCAATACTCAATTAATAATCGATCAATAAATTAGTTAAACAGAAATCAGTAATTAGACACACCATGACCTTTCAGTCATGAATAACCACACCTGTTTATTAAAAAGTTAATGAGTTTATTTCCCTATAGTAACAAAGCTAGCACAATGTAAGTAAGTCTCAAAATCAAATGATACACATAAACAAACATTACTGGCTGTCCATAGCGACGGACGAAACGCAACCTACGTAAAACTGATATAGCTGTGCAAATCACTAATAAAGTAACTGAAATTGACTAATTGCATACATCGGTCAGCATAACAAGATTTCAATTCAGCACGGTGCATCAAATGAATACCTCAACTAACTTCTAATTAGCATTGGCATGTGGGGCTTCATGCTAAATAAATTTAATCAACATATATTTAGAAAACTTCTAGCTTAGGCTCTGTCAAATGAAGCAGTTGGTACCTAAGAAGGAAAACACAATGAATAGTACATTTATCCTTTCATAATTACCAAATACAATCAGCATTCAAGGTAAGTCTTCGTCCTTCAGGTACCGGTTCGATCAGCATGGGGCAGACTTCAAAGGGACAAAGTTTAAGTCAAGTTTTCCTTGCAGCAGCAAGGAAAGTAGGGGGGCAAAAGTTATTGTCTGGGCAAGGCAAAGTAAAGTTAAAGTTAAAGTCTCTAGGGTGAGAATTCTTGAAAGTCTCTCTCTCTCTGGGATAGAGAAAAAGCATCAGAGTGTCATCAAAATGGCTTCTCAAATCTGACTTCAAAATGGCATCAAAGAAAATGGCTGTCTTCTCTTCGTCCGATGGGATTAAGTAAGAAAAGTTCCAAATTCTTCAGGTTCTTCCATTGGAGGGTCTATGGGGTGATTTCTCTTTGACCAATGAATAGTGTCTTTTCTCTTAATACTCATCTATGCATAAGGTGTCCTTGGAGTTTTGGAACATAAGTAGCAACAAAGTTGCCAATTAATTCTGCATCAGTGTCTTTATTGTCTGCACCTGCAGAAACTGACCTTGATCTTCAAAGGGGATGAAAGTAAATTGAGACCAGGCAACTAGGCCAAAGCCTCTGCTAAATTTAAGCTAAGCATATAACAGTTTTAACGAGAAAATCAATTATGACATAAAATGTACATTTGTCGGTTTTCATGATTAATTAAGCTTGTTTATACTAATTGCGACCTACTTCGTGGGCACAATTTTCTACATACATTATTTTTCTTTGCTAAAATCACATTGTCTTATACGATTTTGTTGCATGATATATAAATGTTTGTTAGTCTTTCCTTTTCTGCTTCATCACCACCATGGTGCTTGTTGGAAAATCTCAGACTCCTAACGTTTTGACTAAACTAACCACCTCTGTCAGATTGCCAAACTGCAGCTGACCCGACTTGAATTTACATAAGCATAGGAAGACAATGAGGTAGAATTCCAAGGATAGACAAAATCACTGGAATGCAAAGTGTGTGACATGTTGATGCCTTGAGAGACCCGACTTCAGCTGCTCAAGCATTTGCTCCTAAGTGCGGTGCCAAACCCTGACAAAGGCACGTAGATATGAGCATTAGGTCACTGAGGGTCCGCCCCAGCAGCACACTAAGTGGAGTTAGTGACATGCAGAGGTCCATTACTCTGGCGCCAGTATTATTCTGATATGTGCTTTGAGAACAAGGCCCTGCCTTTGCTCTCACTCACTGCCCAGTAACCTAAATAAATAAATATATGATCACTGGGAACAAAACGACTATGTTGCCTTGCTGTGACTGACAGAGCAATAAACTGGGGGGTGTTCCATCCCATTCACCCCCCTAAATCTACTCCCCTGTGTTCTGTCTTGCAGCACCCACAGCAGACAGATGTTAATGCACACATCTCTAGAGGGCAAAGCTTTCCAGTAACGTCGTCACTATGCCCCGTATGAAAGGACCAGAGAGAGTACTGGAGGGGAGCACACCATATAGTCCTTAGTTAACTTCACTCTGCTTCACCAAATAGAGCCTGTCGAGAGCGGTAGGGAGAAAGGCGAAAAGAAGCCCTCTGAGATTCTTTCCTAACCTTATCATGGTTTGATTGATTTGCATTTTGCTTTTTTAAAACACAGAAGTGGCACTTTAAAAAAGAACGCCAAACCTGAAACTTATACAAATAATGCAGTCTTATATCTTCAAGAAGGTCACTTCAAACCCTGTAAAATGAAAGCAACACTGCCAATTGATAGAAATGTATAAATCATTCTTCACTTGTGTCTGACAGTATATATATATAAATATAGGGGTATTCACTTTAAAAAACTAGGGTTACAGGGGCGTTATAGTTAGGCTCACATTTTAAACATACCAAACCAGAGAAATTCACCAGTTATAGTTAGAGTTAACTCAAGTAACTATAACTCGCACCCTAAGGTAACTATAACTCACTCCCCCGCCATGCCCAGTTTTTTCATAAACAAGTTTAATGCAAAAAATACATTGATATTATCAGTGATGTTATCAAAGATGTCATGAGTGCCATAATTTGGGGGGCAATTAGGAGTGCATGGTGAGGGTGCGAGTTATAGACCCCTTAGGGTATGATTTATACTTACTTGACAGAACTCTAAGTATAACTGGTGAATTTCTATGGTTTGGTACGTGTAAAATGTGAGCCTAACTATAACGTCCCTTTACCTTTGTTGTTTTAAGTGAATTCCTATGTTTTTTTAATTCTATTTCCTAACTATAACGTCCCTGTAACCTTTAATTTTTTTCTGTGAATTTCTATGTTTTTTTGTAATGCATAGTAACTTTCATTACCATATGTTAATCCAACCACCGCCAGTTGGCCACACTGAGTGGGTGCATGAGGGTATCAGTGGGTCTGTGAGTGGGTGTGTGTGAGAGTCTGAGTGGGTTTGTGAGTGGGTGTGTGAGTGCCCGAGTGGGTCTGTAAGTGGTTGCGCAAGGGGCTGACTGGGGCTCTGAGTGGGTGTGTGAGGGTCTGACTGGGGCTGTGTGTGTGTGTGCGCACAGGGGTCTGAGTGGGTCTGTGAGTGGGTGTGTGTCTTAGTGGCTCTGTGAGTGGGTACGTAAGGGTCTGAGTGGGTGTGTGAGTAGGAGAAAGAGATTGAAAGAGAGAGAGAGAGAAAGAGAGTTAGAGGGAGATAGGTAAAGAGGTTTTTTAGGCTTTGATGTATGATATACTTAAAATGAGATATTTATGCACCTTTCCAGGCTATCTGGGACTGTCTCAAGGCCTCCCCCGCGGTTCCATGTGATAGTTTTTTTTTCTTTTTTTAATTGTTTGCCCTTTACAGGGTATCTGGCACGATGGGGGAGCCTCAAGGCCTCCCCCATTGTCCTAGCTGTCTCCCGCCTCCTGTGTGAGCCAGCATTGCTCCACCAAGCAGGGAGCTGCTTTTAATAGCAGCTCCCTGCTTGATAGAGCAATGTTTTCATCTGTCTTCTCTGCACGCATATCTGCTAGGAGGAAAGACAGATGAAAACTCTGCTTTCTGGCAGCGGGACCTGGGGTGTTCCCCAGAAAGTCAGAAAGCAGAGTTATATTTTCTGTGACTTGGCTGCATCTGTCAAAGCTGACAAATGTATTCAATGCCCTGGGGAGGTGGTGGTCCCCGGGGCTGCAGGGGGGCCAGGTGCCCCCCCCCGGCATTAATGTTGACTAAAGTCAAAGTTAGATTTCATTTCATGGTTTGAAATTCCTAGGCAGTCCATTTAAAATAAAAAGATGCCAAACACACAAAATAAACAACATAAAATTATTATCATAAAACCAATACCACCTTTGATACCATCAGTTACAATTTTGTGTTGAATCATTCAATACAAATCAAAAAAAATAAATTTTAAATATTAAAAACTTGAATACAGAACATTTCATTTGGTGAATTAAACAATAAATACATAGTTTCAGCAGCAGTACGGGCAGAACATTTTGAAAAGAGTGGTCTCAACAGCTTACAATAATGTAGGCACAAAGCTTGACAAATAAATAGAACATGTTTCAAGTCCTGGACTCCATTATTACAAAAGGGAAATGTGCTTGATGTACAGAATCACCTACACGTTCACACTTTTAAAGGAACAATATTTACATGCATTGATGCCAGGAAAGCTCTGACCCCATAAGCCATATTCCCTGTCAAGTAATGTTGTGGCTTATTCAAAGTAAGAGATTTCATTACTGCTTCAAATTTTCCTTTTTTTACTGAAAGACTCATTGCCCATAAAAATACTTAGGTTAAGGAAAGGCCTGTTTGAGAAGGGCTTTTAGCTGCACTAGCGACACAGATGAAACCAATCATTGGTCAAGACCAAGTTGCCCTAGTGCATATTTAAAATTCCTAAAAAATAGCTTTTCCTTTTTTCATTTCAATAATCTCCTTGTACATAGTGGGCCAGATTTAACAAAAAACAACGGTGCGTGGCGCTGTGCCAAATTTGACAGTGTCATACACCATAATTTGCAAAATGCAGGGATGCGTCGTATTTAAAGGAATACAGCACACCCCTGTGTTTCCCCCTGTGCCGGCGCTAAATTTGTTGCGGTCCACCAACGGTGCCACCCTTGCACCACAATGCAAGGATGGCTGCATTGAGGGGGAGATTGTTTTTGTGCAGGAAGGAGCACCTTCCTGCACAAAAACACTGGTTAAAGCAGTACACATAGAAAGAGCAAAAAACGAGGAGAAATGAAAGCATTTCTCCTTGTTGTGCCATGCTAACACCACCCCTGGGGAGGCATTAGATTTTGGCGCTGCCTCTGGTTTACGAAAACTTGTAAATCTGAGGCAGCATCAAAATGCAATGGGTGTTGCTGTGTCACGCCCACACAATACCCATTGCACCCCTCTTCCACTCACAGTGCTGCGTGTGAAGGGGCCATATTTACAAGGTGGTGTTAAGCCACAAAAAGTGACTTAACGCCACCTTATAAATACGGCACAGGGCATTGCGCCACCAGAGAGTCACCAAATGTGATGCTCCGGTGGCTCTAGGGGCTCTTAAAAATTTCGCAAAATGCCTTAGAGCATTACAGTCACCATTCAAGAGGTAATGACCCCAACCCACCACTCCAGCGAAACCTTGTGCAAATGAGCTTTTTAGACCAAATTTTAATCTTAGTGCGGCAGTTGCCCCTTGAGTGTTGACTGATGACAACCTCCTTAATGTTTGCCCTTCGGTGTTATATAAAAAAACTTTTTGCCACACCAATTAACTCAACAGCATATAATTGGTTGGGGGGGATTTTGTTCTAAACACAAAAGATGGGAGAAATGCCTCTGTCCCACAGCTTTAAAGAATGCACCCAACCCCTTGGCCTGTGACACCATTATATTCGTTCTGAGTCATTTAATGTTGTACCAACAACTTTACTTAAGAATGGATAAGATTTAACTATTTCTAAATTTTGCATTCCACGGTGCCAAGCATAGTTGGAATGGTTACTTACCTATACCCAGGAAGCATAGAAATGTACATTTCAAAGAGTTAATTTTCAAAAGTGTGATGCAGCACACAACTCTAGCGCATCCAGGCGACTATTTTACCCTTTGGGGGTTAAATCAAGAATTAAGATGTTGTCTGCATATGACTGGCAAGGCACTGGGCAAGTCCCAATACATGGAGGATAACCCAGACTATCACATGAGAAGCTAGGTAAGTCAGGTATGTAAAGAGAGAATAGCAGTGGTGTAAGCAGAACCTTTGCTTCAAGCTATTTTTGTAGGGATAACTGCAGATCCCCACCTAACAGTAGATGGCACCAAGTAGGGGAGTGAAGGGCGATAATTAGATGCAGTACTATTTTAGGCATTCCTAGTTTAGATAATATTTTCCACAGCGTTGGATGATCAACTTTATTAAATGCTGTACAAATGTCCATAAAGGCGTCACATACTGGGAAGCCCTTAGCAGACTCTTATTTTTCTGTCATCAGTTTCCAGGAAATACTATTGAGATATTATAGTCCTGAGAGAATCAGAATCTGCCATCTCAGCCCAAAGATGTGAACCCCACATTTAGGTGGGTTCTTCGGCACTTGATCAAATTCACCATCTCCATCATCTTTCCACTCTCTGTGGCTCTTCCATACTTTCCACACAACTCATTCTCTAACACTTCTGTAGTATATGAAACTTTACCCTGCGCCTCCCCAGGAGTCTTCTTAAGATCCCTGCACAGATGCTCAAAATGCCCTATGTGGCTGCATTTTTTGCATTCCTTATTGATGGCAGGGCACCATGTACAAGAGGCAATATATGCATTGCTATTACACCTACACACTACACCTACACCTATAAAACACATAAAACTTCTCTGTCTTTTAATATTTTTTTTAATTGCTAGAGTTGTTTTATCAGGAGACACTCATATTATTTCCATCCACACGATACTCTTCAGGTCTTTTCACCAGATACACATCTTCAGTGTTTCCCACTTGTATACTATGAGTGCCCTTAACCGTAGACATCCACCTCTCAGATAGGTCCAACACTTTTGCAGTGGAAATGGTTTCCTGCAGTTTAGGATTATCCAGAACCGATAGTTGATCTTGAGTTTTTTTGTTTTTCGCATTGACTATAATTTGCTCCCTAATCATTTCATCCATCATGGGACCAAAGTTATAAGTCATGGATAATGCTCTTAGAGCCATGAGAAATCCATCATATGAGTTTCCATCCCTTTGCTCCCTTGTATAAAATTTGAATCGATTCAAAGTAATGTTGGTAGTGGGCTCAAATCTAAGTTCTATCTTCAAAATAACTTCTTGATATACATTAGTATCTCCTTGACCGTCTGATGGCGCTACTTGAGGTAAAGTTTTGGAAACCACTTGACCCTCAGATCCCAGACAGTTCAACAGTATGTTTTTTTTCCATTCAGCTCCCATTCTTTTGCCTTCAATTGCTTTCAAGTAAGTATAAAACCCCTCCTTCTAACTCATCCAGGGTATAGAGGTACCCCTTTTTTCTGTAAAACTTTTGCTACAGGGTCAAACTGCATGGTGTCTAAAACAAAATTCTTTAGCGTCCCATGACTTCAAACTACCCAATCTACAAACTACCCAATCTACCAAAGAAAATGTCTGAAGTATTATATTCTTTTTTATTTTTTTTTAAATATATAAGTACTGACCATGCATAGATGTCCTATACGATGGGAGCAGATGCGCTGAATCTAATGTAATGTAATCAGTGAACCACAACAAATTCCGAAAATAACTGAAATTATGGCAATGAGAAGTAAAATGTATGTTTTCTGCAAACAAATGAAATACTCCCCAATTTAAGATGGTCGCCACATTAAATGCAATGATATAACATGCCACATGACCTCTCATGTGATACAACTCTCCAAACAGAGCTTGTATAATCAAGTAAGTTCCTATGATCCTTTGGGTGATCATCAGAAATTAAGGTTGATACCACGCCTCTCCTGCTGCATGTGTTCTGGCAGCTCTCCTGGCAAGAATGCAACATGGGAGACTATGTGGCCGAGAGTGAGGCTACAAGCACATGACAAAACTCACAGTGATAATGCTCAGAGTGGCTGCACATACTGGCATTTGGAGCAGAGGACATGGCTGTCCAGCACAAGGTAAGACGCATTGCTTAGATGCTCAGGATGGTGCACAACGAATGACACAACCAGGTAGTCCATTCAAAAGTAAATGAAAGTTCAAATCCATAAATATTGGTCTCAAATTACTCGCAATCCACATAATCAATGTTAGGCTTCACTGAAATGGAGCAGATCCAGGGTCTAAAAAGACTGGAGTTCTTCATATAACGATAATGATAATCGATAATCCATCCAAGGTAACATGGGTTCTTAGAGGTAAATTAATTCCAGTGCTGCTTCCTCCTGATAGAATATTTCTATACCTCGTTGCCATTGTTGAAAGTAGTACACATCCATGGACAGTTTTTAAGCTTTATTATGGCAATACTGGCAGCACAGCAAATACACACTGAAAGGAATACAGTCAGAGATTAACTGATCCCACTTTACATTCTAAGGAAGAAACATTCCACAGAATACAAAATGTAATCAAACAATAAAATAGTCATGTGCCTATTATCAATATAAAGACAATCTAACAAGTACTTAGAAAAGCCCTTGTCCACAGCATCTAACAATGTAATTTGTCTGTAATTAATGGGCAAATTATGGTCACCTTTTTATATAAAGGGACAATGAAACTTCTGGTCCAAACTGGAGGCACAGTGGAATTGGTAAAAGAGTATTTAAAGACCGGGAATAGAGTTCTTACCCAAAGTTTTGTTTCCCTTTTTATGAACGAAGTGGGGACTTGGTCTAGGCCCATTGTTCCAGAAGCCCACATTGTGCAGAATGAAGCCTCAATCTCACCCATAGATGGTGGACCATAACCGTTAGACCTGGTATCCTTGACGTGGTCTCCCCTAACTTTTTGCCTCTGCTTCCCGGGTTGTTGCTGTGTGCTAAACTCTGTTTTTGCTGTTTTTGTTACTCTGGGCACTTTACCACTGCTAAAGTGCAAGCGCTCTATATGTGAAATTATATGTGTAATTGGTTTTTCCAAAATTGGCATCTTTGATTTACTAGTGAGTCCCTAGTAAAGTGCACTAGAGGTGCCTAGGGCCTGTAAACTGCAGTTTTTAAACTCCCAATTCGACCTGGCAAGTGTACCCACTTGCCAGTCCCAAACTGTCCTTTTTATACATGTAAGGCACCCCTAAGGTAGGACCTAGGTGGCCCCATTGGCAGGGTGCAGTGTATGTTAAAGGTGGGACATGCTGCCAAACTCGTTTTCACTGTTGCAAGGCCTATCTCTCTTATAGGTTAACATGGGGGATGCCTTTAAATATTCATAAAGTGCAGTTTTTCTTTGAGAGTTTGGGGTCTCTGAACTCACGATTTAAAAATACATCTTTTAGTGAAGTTGTTTTTTAGATTGTTAGTTTGAAAATGGCACTTTTAGAAAGTAGGCATTTTCTTGCTTAAACCCCTTCGCTGCCAGGCCTTTTCCACCTCCTGTGCCAGGCCTTTTTTTGTCTATTTTGAATAGTTCTCGCTTAGGCCCTCATAACTTTTTGTCCACATAAGCTAACCACGCCAAATTTGCGTCCTTTTTTTCCAACATCCTAGGGATTCTACAGGTACCCAGACTTTGTTGGTTCACCTGAAGGAGGCCAAGAAATTAGCTAAAATACAGTGAAAATTTTGTTTTTTTCAAACAAAAGGGGAAAAAGGGGCTGCAGAAGAAGGCTTGGGGTTTTTCCCCTGAAAATGGCATCAACAAAGGGTTTGTGGTGCTACAATCACCAGCTTCCCAGCTTTCAGGAACAGGTAGACTTGAATCAGAAAACGCAATTTTTCAAAACAATTTGGGCATTTTACTGGGACATACCCCATTTGTACGATTTTTGGTGCTTTCAGCCTCCTTCCAGTCAGTGACAGAAATGGGCATGAAACCAATGCTGGATCCCAGAAACCTAAACATTTCTGAAATGTAGACAAAATTCTGAATTCATCAAGGGGTAATTTGTGTAGATCCTACAAGGGTTTCCTACAGAAAATAACAACTGAAATAAAAAAAATATTGAAATTGAGGTGAACAAAACAGCAATTGTTCTCTACGTTTTACTCTGTAACTTTTTCCTGCAATGTCAGATTTTTTAAAGCAATATACCATTACGTCTGCTGGACTCTTCTGGTTGTGGGGATATGTAGGGCTTGTAGGTTCATCAAGAACCCTAGGTACCCAGAGACAATAAATGAGCTGCACCCTGCAGTTGCTTTTCATTCTATACCGGGTATACAGCAATTCATTTGCTGAAATATAAAGAGTGAATCATAGCTATCAAGAAAACCTTTGTATTTCCAAAATGGGCACAAGATAAGGTGTTGAGGGGCAGAAATGGCCTAAATACAATTCCCCCCCCCCCCCCGGGAGCGACCCTTGCCTAATGGGTCGCTCCCCATCTCTAAAAAAAACAAACAAAAAAAACAAACAAAAAAAATTAGCCCTGGCGCCTAGAGGTTTCTGCCCCCCCTGGGGGCAGAAATGGCCTAAAATAAATTAGCCCCCCACCCCCCCCCGGAGCGACCCTTGCCTACGGGGTTGCTCCCCTTGCGTGGCATTGGCGCAAAAAAAACATCCCCGGTGCCTGGTGTTTTCTGCCCCCTTTGGGGGCAGATTGACCTAAAATCGGCCGATCTGCCCCCAAAGGCGGCAGAAATGACCTAAGTACAATTTGCCCCTCCAGGGGAACGACCCTTGCCTAAGGGGTCGCTCACCATCTGTAAAACAACAACAACAACAAAAAATCCCCGGTGCCTAGTGGTTTCTGCCCCCCTGGGGGGCAGATCAGCCTATTTAAATTAGAATTTAGAAATGGCCTAAAATAAATTTGCCCCCCAGGGGAACGACCCTTGCCTAAGGGGTCGCTCCCCTTACGTGAAATTCACAAAGAAAAAAAACACTCCCTGGTGTCAGGTGGTTTCTGTCCCCCCTGGGGGTAGATTGGCCTCATAAAAATAGGCTAATCTGCCCCCAAGGTGGGCAGAAATGGCCTAAATGTAATTTGCCCCCTAGGGGAGCAACCCTTGCCTAAGGGGTCGCTCCCCACCTCTAAAAAAAAAAAAAAAAAAAAAAAAAATGGTCCCTGGTGCCTATTCCTTCCCTTTGAAGTCTCTCTCAACGTTTCAAGAGCCAGATTGTTAAGCAATCCGTTTTTTGAAACGCCCACTAGACACCAGGGATTTATTTTCAATGTGGAAATTGGCAGAAGGGAGCAACCCCTTGGGCAAGGGTCGCTCCCAGGGGGGGCAGAAAAGGCCTTAAAAAAAATGCCCCCCCTGGGAGCGACCCTTGCCCAAGGGGTTGCTCCCTTCTGCCAATTTTCACATTGAAAATAAATCCCTGGTGTCTAGTGGGCATTTCAAAAAACGGATTGCTTTACAATCTGGCTTTTGAAACGTTGAGAGAGACTTCAAAGGGAAGGAAATTAATTTCCTTCCCTTTGAAGCCTCTCCGGCCTCCTCCACGTGATCGGAAGAGAAATGTGATCGCGCTGGAAGCTGAGCTTCCAGCGCGATGGAGGAGGCCTCTGTGATTATTAGCGCGAGATGCGCGCTGACGTCACAGGGGGGATTTGGGGGGGTCGGGGTGGAAGGGGAAGGGATTTCCCTTCCATCCACGACTGGGGTGTGTTGGTGGGGGGCCCATAGGGGGAGCGCTAGCGCTCCCCCCTGTTCCCGGGTGCAGGACGAGGTGATCTCGTCCAAGGCACCCGGGTACCAGTGCCTTGGACGAGATCACCTCGTCCAAGGCACTGTAGCGGTTAACCATTCTGTGACTCTGCCTGTTTGTGGATTCCCTGTGTGAGTGAGAATGACAGTTGGGGTCGTTTGTGAATCTCCTCTAGACAGTGACACAAAAGGAGCTGGGGTGTAGCCTGCATTTCCTGATAAGCCATCTGGGCCAGAGTGGAGGGAGGGGTGGTCGCTTACACCTGAATGGGCTGTGCCTGCCCTCACATAGTGCAATCTCCAGTGTGTCTGAGGCCTGGCCAAGGCAGGATCCTGTAAACAATAAAGACTTTTCTTTGAAGTTAGGAAACTTCAAAGGCAGAAAGGGGTATGAATAGTGGAACCACAACCCCAGACTTTATATTTCTTCAATATTTGCTTCTGGAACCAAGAGGAACCTCTGCCAAGGAGGAGAGCTGAAGAGAAGTGCTGCCTCTGCCTGAGACTGTGCTTTGTTGGACTATCCTGCAGTAGCTGCTTCTGCCTGTGAAAGGGGACAAAGACAGGACTGTGCGGTATATTCCTGTTTGAGATGAATTTCCAAGGGCTTGGACTGAGTTTTCCCCCTGCTCTGAAGTCTCAGGGCCAACAAAGACTTCCTTTCCCAGCACCTGGACTCTCTGCTGAGACTCCTGCCCTGTCAAGTGGTGCCTAATCCAGTCCTTGGGCCCTTGAAAGGAGAAGCTGGTGGAAAAACTAAGAAAAAACAAGTAAATTGACTTCAGACGACTCCGGACCGACACGTCTGCCGAATCCCATGAAGCCACCTGTAACCGAAGCCATGGTCCACGCTGGAGTGCAACAACCACGCAGGCCTGAAGCTGCTGCAGCCTTGCAGAAGTCCGCAACTCCATGGAAGCCGCTGCACCATGTTGTGACCGCCAGACATTGACTCCCCCGGAAGTGCGCAGATCGAACGTTTCACACCAACGCCGCCTAACCTCCACCGCTCTACAGCAAGAACCCGACGTCTTTCATGATGCCTGCGCTCCTTCACTCCGCAGCATCCGAACCGAACAACCTCATATCCAGCGATGGCACGATCCCTGACTCCGTGCACCAGCTTGTTTCCTCATTTTCACAAGGTACTGTACCTGGGGGTCCGTGTGACTCCTTGACCGGCGCCATTGGCGTCAGATTGTTGGGAACAACTCTGTCACGACACCGCAATTTCACCTAATCGAAGCATTTGTGTTTCTAGATGCTATTTTTGTGTTTAATCTTTAAAACTTCATAACTTGACTTGTGCATGTTGGATTTTTGTCATTATGGTCTTGTTTTGTTTAGATAAATATTGGCTATTTTTCTAAACCTGTGTGGTGTCCATTTTGTAGTGATTCACTGTATTACTGTGTGTGTTGCTACAAACACTACACATAAGCCTTTCTGCTTGTGCCAAGCTGCCAAGGGGATGAACGGGGGTTAACCAGGTGTTTTACTCCTTTGCCCTGACTAGAGGGAGGGTCTTTGCTTGGACAGGGCGTAACCTGACTGCCAACCAAAGAACCCATTTTCAACAATAACAAACAGATACCAACTCAGAACTTGGTGGGGAGATCTCCAGTATAGAATTCCTGGATTATCCACATATAACTCCATGATAAAGCGGCTCCATATATCCTTGCTGATGGGGGAGGAGAAAGATCTCACCCTTGACCCACAACATTCAGAACAGAAATTGTTCCTGAATGCGGCTTAAATCCATTTACACTCTAAATTTTGTTTTCTTAAACCAGTCTTTAAATTAGGTCTTCTCCTCTTCAATAAGGATATTAGTCTAACTCTTTCCTTTGATAAAGAGACACATTGAATTCTAATTAATCTATGTGTTCCTTTGTTCAAAGACAGTAACAGCAGGCACAATGATTCATGAGATAACTTAGTATGGATCTGAGAATCTTTAGCGATAATCTGCTCATAAATTGGCAAACATAATGGCATATGTCCACTTTCCAGAGGCCTATATCATTAACTGCCCTTTCCAATAGCTCTTTATGTTAGTGATCCTAACAGTGATACAATGGCCCTCATTACAACATTGGCGGTAAAAGCCGCATACCGCCGTGCAGAAGACCGCCAACACACCGCCGCGGAAAACCGCCACAGCCATTATGACCCACAGCACGGAATCCGCCAAAATTCAGACACCCACACAAGTCCGCCACACCAAAGGTCAGTGATAAATTGGCGAAAACAAATCCTCCACCATCATGCCAACAGAAATACGCCCACACTATTACGACACACGAATCCATGTGGCAGCCTTTCAACCGCGGTATTCCATTGGCGGTACACACCGCCGCGCTCAAAATACACACACTCCTACAAAACACTACCACATTGGACAATTCGAAATATACACACACCTGATACACATACACACACCACTCCCACACCCCCAATACAATATATAACACACACCCACATCACCCACAAACCCCTACGACCAAAAATCACGAACGAAGCCCAGAGAGAGACACCACCATCAACAATACTAGCATTCACAGGCACACAACACCATCACCCACATAACTTCCACGCACCTCACACTACACACCACTACATATCAGCACATTTATCACCCCACACATCACCTACACCACCCCATGGCACGGCAAAGAGACCCCAGGTTCTCGGAGGAGGAGCTCAGGGTCATTGTGGAGGAAATCGTCCGGGTAGAGCCACAGCTATTCGGATCACAGGTGCAGCACACCTCAATTGCAAGGAAGATGAAGCTATGGCGAAGAATAGTGGACAGGGTAAACGCAATGGGACAGCACCCAAGAAATCAGGAGGATATCAGGAAGAGGTGGAACGACCTACGGGGGAAGGTGCGTTCCGTGGTCTCAAGACACCACCTGGCGGTTCAGCGGACTGGCTGCGGACCCCTACCTCCTCCCCCACAACTAACAATATGGGAGGAGCAGGTATTGGCGATTCTGCATCCTGAGGGCCTCGCAGGAGTAAGTGGAGGAATGGACTCTGGTAAGTCAAATCTTAACTATTACATCCCCCACCCTACCTGCATGCCAGCACATACCCCACCCTCACCCCCATCACTCTAACTCCTCACAAATGTCCCAACATCACAAACCACACATCCTAACCCCAAGCCCTGCATGCAACAACAAAGCATGGACACCCATCACTAAAGCATGCCCACTGCACATACTCATACACCCCCCTAAACCATCATCACACAAGGTCCCACACAGGAATGCAAGCACTGGGGTACACAGTCACCCACCCATTGCACACCATGCCACACACAGATGTAATAAACATCCTTTTATACCCCTGCAGGACCCCTACCCAACGTCACCGGACAGGAGGGTCCACACATGTCCACACCACCAACCGAAGAGGCCCACAGTGATGACAGCACCTCTGTCCAACTGGATCTAGATGACCAGCCCGGCCCATCGGGGACTTCGGGAAAGTCGGTTACCCACACCCAGTCACAGGCCACCACAGAGCTTCCCCCCTCTGGAAACACCAGCACAGCACCCACCCAGCGGGCCCATACCTCCGTCCCCAGGACACGTCAATCAACAGTGTGTCCACCACTACAGGGAACCCAGGCTAACCCACCACCCCAACAACAACAGGGACCTGGGGGCAGTGGTAGTGGACACACGGTCCAGGGGACAGAGGCCCAGGAACACAGGGGAACTGGGAGGGCTGCTGGGCGACAGGGGGCGGACAGGCCCAGAGAACCCACTCTCCACGAGGCCCTCTCCTCCAACGTGGGAGCCTACCACCACTCCCAGGAGACGATGGCAACGGTACTGGCCAAGTTTCAGGAGACCCAGCGCCTGCAGGAGGAACAGTATATGGGCTTCAGGGAGGAACTCAGAACCATCAATTCCACCCTGGGCACCATCGTAGGGGTGCTGAAGGAAGTACTCAACACCAGGAGGGACACTGTGGCACTACAAGGGGCCCCTGACACTAGCCTGGATGATGAACTGCCCACCATCTCTGCCGGCGCTAGTGGACAGGAGGCACCGCCACAGGACCACCACACCAGCACCCCACCCCCTGCAGAGGGAGAACCACCTCGCAAACGGTCCCTGAGATCCAGGACAAAGACAGAGAACGATCCCAAGACCCCCCCCAAGAAATGAGACCACCCTGATTGTCATCCTACTGTCCCACTTTATCACCCTGTCCATCCTTAAACTGCCCCAGCTCCACTTCCTATGCCCATTTGGGCAATGCACCTGTGAGACTAATAGACTGGACTCTGCCATGGACATTCCTCCGCCATCACCACTCGCCAGTTTGCTACCCCCTCCAATATTGAGCACTAAAATAAACACCCTTAAAGCACAAAACAATCTGGAGTCAGTCTGTGATTTCGGAATACTGTATTAGCAATTACTGTGGCAAAAAGCTCTTTCATTTGTAATGTCAACATACCTATGTCACACAGCTCTAGTCCATGAGGAATCAAAGCAGATGTCACACTGTGGGACCCAGATCTGTGAAATCGTAAGGGAAAGTGACAACTCAGTGACCATACACTGGGTGAAAATGACAGTAGAGAGGTAGTAGTGTTTAAGTACATGTAGTAGGCAGGTTTGTATTCTTACCTGTGTTTCACTGGAAATATTGCTGGATTACTGAGTCCCTGTTGTCCATGTCTTCTTCCTCTGCTTCCTCGTCTTCACTGTCCACAGGCTCCACAGCTGCAACAACACCGCCATCTGGACCATCCTCCTGCAGAAAAGGCACCTGTCGTCGCAAAGCCAAGTTGTGAAGCATACAGCAGGCCACGATGATCTGGCACACCTTCTTTGGTGAGTAGAATAGGGATCCACCTGTCATATGGAGGCACCTGAACCTGGCCTTCAGGAGGCCGAAGGTCCGCTCGATCACCCTCCTAGTTCACCCATGGGCCTCATTGTAGCGTTCCTCTGCCCTTGTCCTGGGATTCCTCAATGGGGTCAGTAGCCATGACAGGTTGGGGTAACCAGAGTCACCTGCAAATGGCGAGGGACAACTGTTAGACACGCACTAACCTGGAGGGATATCCCGAGACCCAGACAACCATTCCCACTGACTAGCTTCCAGGTGCTCTCCTAATAGCCACACATGGTGCCTCTGGAGTTGACCCATCACATAAGGGATGCTGCTATTCCGCAGGATGTAGGCGTCATGCACTGAGCCAGGGAACTTGGCATTCACATGGGAGATGTACTGGTCGGCCAAACATACCATCTGTACATTCATCGAATGATAACTCTTCCGGTTTCTGTACACCTCTTCACTACTGTGGGGGGTACCAAAGACACATGGGTCCCATCAATGGCACCTATGATGTTGGGGATATGTCCCAGGGCATATAAATCACCTTTCACTGTAGGCAAATCCTCCACCTGAAGGAAAACGATGTCGCTCCGCATGTGTTTCAGCAGGGCAGACAACACTCTGGACAACACGTTGGAAAACATGGGCTGGGACATCCCTGATGCTATGGCCACTGTTGTTTGAAATGACCCACTTGCAAGGAAATGGAGCACTGACAGCACCTGCACTTGAGGGGGGATTCCTGTGGGATGGCGGATAGCTGACATCAGGTCTGGCTCCAACTGGGTACACAGTTCCTGGATTGTGGCACGGTCAAGCCTGTATGTGATTATCACGTCTTTCTTCCATTGTCAACAGGTCCACCAACGGTCGGTACACCGGAGGATGCCGCTATCTCCTCACATGTCCCAGTGGACGGTGCCTATGAAGGACAACAGCCAGCACAGAGTCAAACAACTCAGAGGTACGTACCCACAGGTTACACAGAACACCAATCATAATCTAAAAAGTGGCCTTTATGTGTGTTGAGTCTAGGCCTAGGTATGTGTGACGCAGTTGAAAATGAAGCCATGTGGGCCCCTGAAATGGCGGCTGCCTGACCTGTAAAGTGGGACAATGGGATGTGAGGTAACTGCACTGGCGGTGTACACTGTCGCGGTAGGCGGTCGAAGACCGCGGTGCAATGCTGCATTGGTTAACATTGGACCCTATGGGTCCCAGGAGCCAATGACGATGTACGCCCGCGGTGACGGTACGCACCGCCACGGACGTGTCCGCCATTTTCTATCACTTCAATCACTCGATACCTGATCTTCGACAGGAGAGGACCTACACTGCAAGTGCTGCTGTGACCTCGGTCTGGAAGAGACAATGTCTCGAGTGTCTGGGGAAAGGGCCCCTGCCTTCACATCGGAGGAGTTGGAGAAACTCGTGGATGGGATCCTCCCCCAGTACACGCTACTCTAGGGTCCTCCAGACAAACAAGTAAGTACACTGGGAGCATGCTGTATGGGTTATGCCTGTGTGGAGAGAGGTAGATGTAAGAAGGAATGGGGGAGAGTGCGGCGTGCATGAAACAACGGTGAGTGCATGTGCCACATGGCAAGGGTAGGGATGGGGCCAATCACTTTGGCGGTGCAGTTGGTAATAAATTTCTCTTCCTCCTGTACAAATCGTGTAGGTCAGCGCCCAGCAGAAAAAATATATTTGGCGTGCAATCGCCAAGGACGTCCGGCCCCTGTGGGTCTACCACAGACGGAGCACCCACTGCCGGAAAAGATGGGAGGACATTCGCCGCTTGAGCAAGAAGATGGCGGAGGCTCAGCTGGGGATGGCCTCCCAACGTGGGAGGGGTGCCCGTCGCACCATGACCCCCCTGATGTTCAGGATCCTGGCGGTGGCGTACCCGGAGTTGGATGGGCGCTTGAGCATCACAGCAGCCACAAGGGGGTGAGTGCACCCTCATTCTGCTGATTTTGCGTGCAGTGGAGGGGTCTGGGTGGGGGAGGTGGGCTGTGGGTTTCCCTAGGCCAGGGCGAGTTCCATAGGCAAGGTCCCTCCGTAAGGCAGGCCATGTGGCACCCCACCGCACCTCTGTAGAGTGCCAACTACACCTAGTCATGCCCCTGTGTCATCCATGAGTGCAGATGTCGTCCATAGCCTAGTAGGCCATTTCCCAGGAATTGAACAGTGGAGCCCAAGAGCGCGGCGTACTGCAGGGGGCTTCTGTGTCTGTCGTGTCCGCCAACGGTAGCGGTAATGCATGCACTCAACATGCCTTTCTTCTGTCGTCCCCCCACTTTTTGTGGTCTCCCTGTTCTTGTGTGCATTAGCATCATCAGGCGGAGGAGCAGTGGCACCGGAGCACGAGGGGGCAGCATCCCACATGGCCATGGAGGACCACACTACGGAATCGGACTCCACCAGTGGGACGGAGGGCGAGGGGAGCTCCACGGCGGGGACTGGAGCTGAGACCAGTGACACGGACTCGTCCTGTGATGGGAGCTCCCTTGTGGTGGCGGCAACATCTGTGCCCCCACCATCCAGCACCGCCCTTCCAGCAGCCCCTCAGCCTTTGCCCCGTGCCCGCTCACCCGAGAGGGTGGGCATCACCTTCGCCCCAGGCACCTCAGCCCCTGCCCCAGTCACCCCTGCTGCCCTCAGTGAGGAGGCCATTGACCTCCTCAGGTCCCTCACTGTTGGGCAGTCTACCATTTTGAATGCCATCCAGGGTGTAGAAAGGCAGTTGCAACAAACAAATGCATTCCTGGAGGGCATTCATTCTGGTCAGACGGCCCTTCAGCGAGCTTTTCAGACTCTGGCCTCAGTACTAATGGCAGCCATTGTCCCTGTCTCTAGCCTCCACCCTCCAACTTCCTCCACCCAGACCCAATCCCCTGTACCCCAGCCTCTCCCAAGCACACCTCTAGACCAGCATGCACACACGTCAACACACAAGGGAAGCTCAGGCAAACATAAGCACCACACATCCCACAGGCACTCACGCAAGCATCACACACATGCAGACACACCAACATCCACTGCCTCCACTGTGTCCCCCGCCTCCTCGCCTCCCTCCTCCCTCCCAGTCTTGTCTACACTCACACCTGCATGCACTACCTCTACAGCCACTACTACCATCACCAGCACACCCACCACCACACCCCGCTCACGTGCAGTCACCACCCCCACTACCATTCACACGTCCCCTGTGTCCTCTCCCAGTGTGTCTGTGACGCCCCCTCCCGAGATACACAAACACAGGCCCACACCCACCCAACTGCCATCCACCTCACGACAGCCTCCAGCGCATGCACCTTCATCCAAAGTCAGCAAACGAACACCTCCTACAACCACAACCTCTTCCTCCACTCCCAAACCCCCGCCATCTACCCGTCCCAGTGTCTTCCAAAAACCTTTCCTGTCCAACCTTGACCTCTTTCCCACACCACCCCCACCCCGTCTGTCTCCTAGGTCCCGAACTAGCACCTCAGCCACAACATCTCCGGGACCAGTGGTGCCTGTAGTCACCGGAATCTGGAGTGCACCGGCCACCCGGGCAGCCAGTGTGGCACGGAGCCACAGCACAGACAGTCCCCCACCTGTGAAGCATCAGAAGTTGCCCAGTGCCCGGCGGGAGAGGGGGAAGACTCCAGCCACCAAAGCTGCTCCCAGGGGTACAGGTGGGAGTGTGGAGTCAGCTGCAACACCTTCCAAGGTGGGGAAGGGGCACAAGAAACTTAGCAAGTCTGGGAAGAGCAGCACGGCGGAGAAGACCGCCATCGTCCCCGCTGCCCAGGAGGCCACGGCCAGCACCAGCCCAGCTGCCCAGGAGGCCACCGCCACCAGCCCTGCTGCCCAGGAGGGCACCGCCAGCACCAGCCCAGCTGCCCAGGACGCCACCGCCACCAGCCCTGCTGCCCAGGAGGCCACCGCCAGAGCAAGCCCCGCTGGGCCATGAAGGACTGCCAGCACAAGCCCCGCTGGGACAGAGAGGACCGCCAGCACAAGCCCCGCTGGGCCATGAAGGACCGCCAGCACAAGCCCCGCTGGGACAGAGAGGACCGCCAGCACAAGCCCCGCTGGGCCATGAAGGACCGCCAGCAGCTGAGTCACTGCAAAGGAGCCTGCCGCTCCAAGCACCGCTGAACAGGGCACTGCCGTCTCAAGCACCGCTGAACAGGGCACCGCCGTCTCAAGCACCGCTGAACAGGGCACCACCGTCTCAAGCAACGCTGGCCCATGAGCGCCAAGGGTACTGACGCTACTGAGTCCGTCAGGGTCAGAATGAAGCTGCAACACCTTCGAAGGTGGGGAAGGGGCACAAGAAACTTAGCAAGTCTGGGAAGAGCAGCACGGCGGAGAAGACCGCCATCATCCCCGCTGCCCAGGAGGCCACCGCCAGCACCAGCCCAGCTGCCCAGGAGGCCACCGCCACCAGCCCTGCTGCCCAGGAGGGCACCGCCAGCACCAGCCCAGCTGCCCAGGACGCCACCGCCACCAGCCCTGCTGCCCAGGAGGCCACCGCCAGAGCAAGCCCCGCTGGGCCATGAAGGACTGCCAGCACAAGCCCCGCTGGGACAGAGAGGACCGCCAGCACAAGCCCCGCTGGGCCATGAAGGACCGCCAGCACAAGCCCCGCTGGGACAGAGAGGACCGCCAGCACAAACCCCGTTGGGCCATGAAGGACCGCCAGCAGCTGAGTCACTGCAAAGGAGCCTGCCGCTCCAAGCACCGCTGAACAGGGCACTGCCGTCTCAAGCACCGCTGAACAGGGCACCGCCGTCTCAAGCACCGCTGAACAGGGCACCACCGTCTCAAGCAACGCTGGCCCATGAGCGCCAAGGGTACTGACCCTACTGAGTCCGTCACGGTCAGAATGAAGCTGCAACACCTTCGAAGGTGGGGAAGGGGCACAAGAAACTTAGCAAGTCTGGGAAGAGCAGCACGGCGGAGAAGACCGCCATCATCCCCGCTGCCCAGGAGGCCACCGCCAGCACCAGCCCAGCTGCCCAGGAGGCCACCGCAACCAGCCCTGCTGCCCAGGAGGGCACCGCCAGCACCAGCCCAGCTGCCCAGGACGCCACCGCCACCAGCCCTGCTGCCCAGGAGGCCACCGCCAGAGCAAGCCCCGCTGGGCCATGAAGGACTGCCAGCACAAGCCCCGCTGGGACAGAGAGGACCGCCAGCACAAGCCCCGCTGGGCCATGAAGGACCGCCAGCACAAGCCCCGCTGGGACAGAGAGGACCACCAGCACAAACCCCGCTGGGCCATGAAGGACCGCCAGCAGCTGAGTCACTGCAAAGGAGCCTGCCGCTCCAAGCACCGCTGAACAGGGCACTGCCATCTCAAGCACCGCTGAACAGGGCACCGCCGTCTCAAGCACCGCTGAACAGGGCACCACCGTCTCAAGCAACGCTGGCCCATGAGCGCCAAGGGTACTGACGCTACTGAGTCCGTCACGGTCAGAATGAAGCACTCTGGGCACCATGCCCCCTCCAGAACCAGTGGAGAGATCCATCCACTACCTCTGTCCTTAGCAGGATGAAGCACACTGGGCACAATGCCCCCTCCAGAACCAGTGGAGACTGTTATCCACTTGAGAGACTGTGGCTTTGCACTCCCCAGGATATGGCAGTGGGCAACCACTGTAAAGACTTGAGAGACTGTGGCTTTGCACTCCCTAGGATGGAACAGTGGGCAACCCACCCACTGTAGAGACTTGAGAGACTGTGGCTTTGCTCTCCCCAGGATATGAGAGTGGGCAACCCACCCACTGGAAAGACTTGAGAGACTGTGGCTTTGCACTCCCCAGGATATGGCAGTGGGCAAACCACCCACTGTAGAGACTTGAGAGACTGTGGCTTTGCACTCCCCAGGATTGAACAGTGGGCATGTGGCCCTCTCGTGGATTTGGCGTTGTGCACTCAACCGGCTGAGGTGCCCCCCCTTTCCCTCCCCCTGAGGTGACTGTTTTGTTGCTCTCTGATGCCCCTGCAGTGTTCTCTCCGTCATGGTCGGGGATCTTGTGTGGGCCTCGCCCATACCGGGTGGGCCCAGTGTTCCACGGACTTAATTGGAGCACTACCTGGACTACTATGCTTGGTGTATATTTTGTTAATGGTGTATATATATATATATATATATTTGACCACTTGATTTTAATATATTACAATGGTTACACTCATTTTCTATTGTCTTTGCATTCTTCTGGGGGATTGGGGGGGTGTAACTGTGATGTATCAATATGGATTAGTGCGTGTGTTGTCGTGGGTGAGGGTGGGGGTGGGTTTGTTGCGTGTTGCGTGTTGCGTGTGTGTGTCCCTGTTTTTTCCCTCCCCCCTCCCCTGTGTCGTGGGTGCAGTACTCACCGTGGTCTTCGCCGCCGGCGTTCGTGCTCCTGGTAGAGGAGCAGGAAGACTATCGCAGGGAGAATTTGGAGTTCCGGGTCCATGGTGTCCTAGTTCCTCGTGGGTTGTGTAGAGGTGAGCGTTTTCCGTTCGGAATCCTGTTCCCGCCGTGTTTTTATCTGCAGTGAATCCGCCCCGGAAAAGGTGGCGGATTGGTAGGTTGTGATACTGTGGGCGGTACTTTGTCCTGCGCCTGTCTGTTGGCGGTGACCGCCGCGCTGTTTGTTTGTACCGCCGTGGCGGTCGGAGTGTTAAAGTGGCTGTCTTTGTTGGCGGTTTCCGCCACGGTCGTAATTGCAAAACTTTTACCGCCGGCCTATTGGCGGTCTTACCGCCGCTTTAACACCGACCGCCAGGGTTGTAATGACCACCAATGTGTTCTACTGGAGTTCTTATTAAACAGAGAATTAGCACTATCACATTTTGACGACCCCACAGAAAACATACTGGCCTGTAGGACGTTAAACTATAGTTCTATGATCTTTACGCCGGCTATGTATAATTTTCAGAGCAGATATAAGCTTACAGGCACAGTAAGAGGCAATAAGGTAGTCAATTACAGAGAAGCCCAGTGAAGATTTGTTAATCTTTTGAGCAGGTGAATCATGAACAGATCTTCAGTTTAAAAACATGCAGTTATTCTTTCCTAATAAGCCAAGGAGTAATTGCCCTCTCTTATCTGTTTTCATGTTTGATGGGAAGAGAATTGGGAGGATATGCACTGTTTCTTCATTTTCAACATCAGCAAACAAGTTGATAGATGATTAGAGATCTAAAAATGTAAATCTCCAACTCAAATAACCTTAATTTCATCCCCCTGATTCATAATCCTACTTATAAAGGCAAAGAGGCTGGGTAGCAGTTTGTTATAATGTGAATCTGAGAGAATATAAGCATGTACAACTAGAATGGAACCACTCATGCTTTCACTCAAGATGGGAGTACTTTTTACAGCTGAAAGGGATTCGGGGGGTCCACGAAACTATTATAATTGCATTGAAATTATTATTTAAAAGGATAGCATGCCCTTTCCTAAATGGAGCGGTATTACAGCTCAAGAAAAAATAACCGCCAAGAAAAATGTCAGAGGAGTACCATGTTTCCTGAATGCAGATTACATAGGCCCTCAAACAATTTTAAAAAGTAAATGTCTCCGATTTATTCATTAGGCCCGCTGCATTCCAGGAAACCACCGTTAAGCTATTATTAACTGTAAGATTTAAGGAAGTGGACCTGATCTACGGGCACAATTGAGGGTACCAACCAACCAATTCCATTTAGAACTATCATTCTGCCTTATTGTGGGAGGAGATCTAAACCCCACAGTACCACAGTTAACAACATCTCCCTCCATTCACTACTGTAATCTGTAGAAGCTTTGGGTTTTCACCAAGTATATCATGTAGAGCCAATAGATGGCATTCTGGGAAACATCAGCTCAAGTTTTCATATTTTTGTTTATGATTTTTACTTTCCCAGAGTACTAGAATGACATCAATTCCTCTACACCGAATGGAACCTAAAATTGAGAAAAGTGTCTTTCCTTGAGCAAGTGACCTTCTCCAGAGAACAGGGGGCAGCTGTTTCTGGCAGCCACGATCAAAAATAGTTTTTAGAGAGTAGACAGGGCTATCCTATTTCTGTTGCTTCTTAAGGATTCCAGAAAATTTCTTGATTTTAGGATTACCAACTTCGATCGCATAGTCTTTAGGCATGCCTTTTGCCTGTGGGTACTGTAGGGAAGCCTCTAGCCCCAGGTGCGACAATATACCAACTTTAACCCACAGTCATCAACCCCAAACTTTGGGTGTTGGAGACACCTTCTGCACCGAAATTGGGCTAATTGGGTGAATTGCAACCTTGCCTCTCATTACTCATCGACTGCATGACCTGATTTAGAGTGTCTTCCTATCCCTTAAGCCCAGCCAGTACTTTCAAGATCGTAGATAGGGTCTCTTGAATGTGGTCAGCATTTTTTGCTGTTTTTTCTAGAAGGGCTAAAATGGATGAAAACATTCTTTCCAAGCACTCAAGGGACTAAGAAACGTGGACATATTGACATATTGAGATTACAAGACGAATTCCCAAGTAACTCCATGTCGGGAGTGTCAAACGTCTCTGAGGCTGCAGACGATAGCTCTGTGGGAGTACTACTATGAACCGTCAACCCTGTTATCTGTGTTGTCTGCGGTTTGCCGGGGAGAGATATATGGGGGTTTTTCTCATTTGATGAGGGATTTCCCAAGTCAACGTCCACATCTGGAAGAGTGAAACCCTCATTATGGTGTTGAGATCTTCATGATGACATGTGAAATCCTCCCCAGGCACTAAACTCGAAGAATTAATAACACTCAGCGGGGGGGGGGACAAGGAAGTGGACTTTGTAGTGTCTTTTAGCTCTCTGTAAACAGAGGAACCCTCCGGCTTTGGGTTAATAACACAATGTCACCAAGGCCCGGTCCCTCCTTTTGAAAAAATGTAAAATAAGGTTTTCAAACCCTTCATTAGGTTTAAATGTGCAGCCTTATTTTCCTGAGGGGGTTTGATTTGGTCTTTTTACAAGCCCTTGAGTGGATCGTCCTACCTGAGCGGAGCTTCCGTGCTGTCATGCTGCTTTCCTTAATTATTCAGAGAGAATCTACAGAATGAGATGTGGGCGAAATAACCTTTGCTTATAGGTTCAAGGCTTCCTCAAAGGCAGACAGCTGGCAAGATTTAATTATGAGCTACTGCGCCCGTAGCCCATCAAGCATCACCAATACACCAACCTTATTGGTAAGTCCCAGTGGCAAGCCTGAGATTCAAATGGTTCCAATTAAAAGAGCTATAGCTAGGTTCCAGCTACCCGCCGGGGACCACCACTGCCACCTACAACCTCGGCTGCCAACAACCAGAAGAGATCAACTGCAAGACCAGCTGTGAACTGACCTGACAGCAAACCATTAGGGTTAATTTAAGACCACCCTTAAAAGTCAAAGGGGCCTTCATGGACTAGGCAATTATCCAGCAACACAAGCATCACACTGAGATAGACCCTGTGCTGAAAATGGAACGAGGGTGGGCTCCTCCAATGCTTCTCCAAGACTCCTCCGCATGAACAAGCCGCACCAGCCTATAGCTGGCCATCTCCACTCGATGCAGGGAGCCTAGTGCACTTACCACCAGTGTCTTCACTGATCCAGTTTTCAATAGTAAATAGCCAACTGCCACCAGCCATCAGCCTTCAGGGTGTTCACTCCTCACCAAGGTTGTCAAGGTTATCCCAGGCTATCCACAGGTTTTCACTGGCTTTCAGCATCTCCCGCAGCCTCGACTTCACCCCATGGGTGGCTCTCGAACAGTTTTGGCAGTTCGGTTTCTATGTCTGTTTGCAGATACCACTGCCAAAAATGAGCAAGAGAGCTGCTGCTAAAGTGGCTACCACAACCGCAGTCTCAAAACTGTTCCATGCAGCTGACTCACAGCGTGGCCTGCAGTCCAGAGGCATAGTCTGAGCCCACCTGGAGCAGCCGAAGTGGAGCAGTCACAGCACTCCAAACTCGACTGACTTGCTCGTCGTTCATCGTCCGTCCGTGTTAGTGCGTCTCTTCCCCATATAAATCAGTCTTCACCAGTGTCTGACAGTAAATATATACAAAGCAGAAAAGGAATGGATTACATGTAGCTGGTCCCATCAGGCAATGCAAACAAACACTACTCACAATGAAGTATACAATAGATGCAAGAAAAGCAGCATAATGCCTGGTGTGAAATCAGCTGGAGGGTAGGAGAGCTAAACAATGCCATACACGGAGGCATTGCTGCAATGGCACAAAGTATACATATGTCTCAGGCAATAATTAGATTGTGCCACTCCTTAAGAGAGGCATTTAGCCAAAGGAGACAAGAACAACCCAATGCACATGTACGGGCCGGCTAAAGGGACCCACTTAGGTCCGCTGAACACAGTACCTTAATCCTGGTTGTGAGGTGTGGAGTCTTGCGTTGTGAATGTCGCACAGCAGATAAAATGCAAGGTCAGGCATGAAGATGCACCGTACTGCAGCAGTTCAGAGGGGCTAATTTGGGCCAACTGACGTCCATGTGTGAGGAGATGCGGCGCACAGCGGCAACTCCAATGGGGTGCAATGGGTGACACGAATCTTTGCATCAGGGATGTCCGCAAAGGAGAGGAGATGCATCAGTTGTGAGGTCGATGTGGTGAGCAGCAGAAGTGATGCGCTGGTTCTGCAGGAGTTGCACCATGCTGCAAAGGAGATGCGTTGGTTCTGCTGAATACCCAGATTGGCTGGCAGAGTACCTTCAGGCCCACTTCCAAGGGTCCAGGCCTGGGGTGGCACCACTTGGGAGGTCAGGACTCACAGATGGCGGAGTCCAGGTGCTGGATTCAAAGTTGGTAGAAGCCTCTTCTGACCCTGAAGCTTCTGGTCAGGAGGCCAGCCAATTAGCCCTTGGAGTCACTCTGGGGTCCTGAGATTAGAGATGCAGGTCCAGTCCTTCTTACCCAGGCAAGAGGGCAGCAGTCCTTTCACACAGCAGTCCACCAGAGTGGCAGTCATTCCAGCAGCACAGCAGTCCTTCTTCCTGGCAGGGTCTACAGGCCCAGATGTGTACTGAAGAGCTGTGTCTAAGGGTCCAATATGTATACCTGTTTCCCATTTTGAAGTAGAGGGAGCTTCTGAAGGTTTCCAACCCCATATAAGTTAGACAACCTCTTCCTCCCCGTTCTGGCCCCAGCTTGTCTGGGGTCATGAAAGACAGGTGTCAAACTCTTTGCGAGAGGGAGGTGCCCTTCCTGCTCAAAACAATCCTGCATGTAACGGAGAACGGTGCCTGGGTGCATACATTGGTACTAGGCAGCCAAAATAGTCCTGGCAAGGGGTAAAATGCAGGAATACACTGTATTCTTTTTAAAAAGGCACATTCCTGCAATTTCCTTGTCACGCAATGCAGTGCAGCAAGGTGACTTGTTGTGCTGCACTGCGTGACAATACCCATAAACATGCCCCTAAGTGAGTGATTTTCCATTTCTATTTCTATACAGATATAGAAATTGGAGATTCTGCAGCACACATAAAAAGAGGAAAACGCTTCAGGGAATTGTTTTTTTGCAGGAAGGTGACCCTTCCTGCAAAAAACAATGCTGCATGCAACTCAGACACCATGGTGCAAGGGTGCCTGCGTTGGTGCTAGAGAGCCAAAATGTATGCTCCTACGTGTTTGAAGGGCTGTAGCATGCAAGTGCCATCCACAAAAGTAATCACATGTGGGAAATAAGCAATGTCATAAAATTATTTTATAGTGGCATCAAACTCGGTAGGTCTGCCTGGGAAACATATGTCATTGAATTTCAGACCGCATGAAGTTCAGTAGATTACAAAAACCCTTGACATGAAATTCTGCCTTCAACTGCCACTATGATCTGGTAAGTAACTGAATCAAGGAGGCGTACATGAGTAGCTATGGCCTAGTTTTGTAGAGTTTGCCTCCCTAGGACTGTCTCCAGGTCATCTATTAACTCTTTAATGACCAGCCTATTCATTCTATATTTTGTATACAGCATAAGTGACACACACCCTAAAAATCTTTTCTTTTCTCCTCCTTTTCCACTGTTGTGCTGACAGAAACTACATCTTACCAGCTCACTGAGTCATGCAGACATTCTGAAAGTTGAAGCATTTTGGACCTTTTTAGTTCTTGGGTCTCAGGTATACATATTCAATAACTATAACACAGAATTTAACAAGACACAGAGAGAGGCTTTCAGTCAACTCTTTGAGTCACTGCTTGCTTAAATTGTCTTTCACATTCCAAATCAACCTGTAGTTCGTGTTTGGTAATGGTTCAGCCCTGTTCAACCATAGGCTTACCATTACTTATGTCATTCACATGGTGCTGTATAAGGAAGTGTGAGTGGCAGCATATTTCCCTTTGCATCTCAATCCACAGTCAGCACCAACAGACAAAGGAGTACATTTTTAGGACGAGCATGGCAGAGCGCAAGCGCTGCTTTTCCCAGCATGTAGTTATCTATTTGGGCTTTTGACACCGCCCACCTCACGCCCATCACGTTCACTCGTTTGTGGGATTGCCCTTCAAAAATCCTTTGTTATAATTGGCAAATGCTTTACGTTTGTCCCTCCTTGGGGCGGTTTGGTTACCGCCTTGGGCATCACCCCTGTTACATGGCTAATTGCACTTTTGCTGATAAGTTTGGCTGCGAACAAACTTCTTTTTCCTTTTGTGTGTCTCCTTTACAGTCCTGCTCATCGTCAGCCATCGGCTCGTTTGAATTTACTAAGCTAGAAAAATGGGAGGTGTTTCTCTGCCTGCTTGTAGCGTCTGCACTGTAGCAGGTTTATTTCACATATCAATTGCTTGGAGCAGTGTTTATATGACTGTAACACTGGTAAGAGGTAACACAGGTGGGAGAGGGTGTCCGAGTCTCAGTACCATTCTTGATCGGTGGGTCGGAGTAGGCTGGAAGTATTCTTGTCAGATAAAACATTGGTTGAAAACCCTCTGGTTATTCTGAGTTTTTTGTCTTCGAGAGGTACTGCCACACCTGGTAAATGCCACAATTACCAGGAAGATTTTTTTACTGCACTTCAGAGTTCCAGGCCTCCGAATGAGGAATAACCAAGACGTTTTAAGTCATGCGAAAAGTGGACAATTGTCAACGGCCCTATTTCTTCTAAGGGTCCTTTTGGGAAAGAAGGTATTTTTCTCTATATCACCGCATCCTCATTCTTCTATGTCACTCTCTTTTCCTCTCCATGCTTACCTCTACCCGAGACTCTCTCTCCCCTTCTCTCTCGACCCAAAGTCATTTTAAGGATTTTGAGGCCCCTGCCATTTTCTGAAAATGTAATGTATGACTCAGTATTGTCTGTGATCCTGAGTACTTGAATAAATGGCAAATGGGTTGTAAATGTTAAAGTAGTTGTGAACAGGAAATCCCCAAAAAGGCAGGGCCACAAACATTATTAAAATTACAGTGGGAATAACGTGGCACGTATTTCCTCTTGTTCTGAGCCGCAAAACAGGGTTTTTTGCAGTATTTTACATTCTCAAATTCCACCAGGTTTTATATACCTTGTGTAATTTATAAAGAGGAAAAAGTGTGTTATTGTTGCACATATTGTCATTTCAATGGAATCAGGGCCACTGCGGGTATGCCATCACCGGAAGTCTTTCCTCCAAAATATGAAATTGTTAAAAAAGTCTTCAAATGGGATGCACCAAACGATCAGACTTAGGGCCTCCTTACATATTGTAGCTATGACTGTGACAAGTTATGATGATAATCATCAAGATAAGGTTTATATACCATAACCCCCAGCTTATATTGTCCCAAAGCACTTAATAAATGACATGCTATTGCTCTCTTCAGAGGACATGCACCATTATTGTCGGCTCACAATCACCGACCATAGATGCCGCATAATAAGAGAAACTATCAGCACTTAATGCCCAATAATATGTGTTTCATAAAGCAATTAGTCCCTGCTCCTACTAATCTGACACAATTCAGGCAAACATCCCTGCCACTGAACCTAAAATGCAAACATTGCCAGCATTCTCACTGGCTGAAGTCATTGCAGCGTTTTATAGAGGGTGCTCATTAGGTTAGTTCTCTTGTGATTAGCCTCTAAAGGGCAAATGGTTTAGTGGGACTGCAGGTCTTTGGATGTGCATAACCTTGTCACAAGTCATACAGTGAGCTAAATATTATTATTTACTTTAACTTTTCTATGATATATGCTGTTTGGGCTGCTCTTCTTAGTTCCACCTGGAATGTGCACAAATTCCATAGCTGTATTTTGAATCTCATGGAATGAATGCATAAAAAAGTGACAGAGAATTGTGAGAAATATGTTCAGAAGAACTCTCCTATGGAAGATTGCAGCACAATCGCTAAACCCACTATATTTTGCACTAAGAATTATTATTTGACCACGTCATTTTTTTTAAAACTTCAGAGCAGATGTTTGGGAAAGTTGAGACCACATTGGTAGCTAGATTTGAAAGTTCTGATCATAGAGTATTGTCTCTCAAGCTTGCTTTGAGAATTATAGTCAGATGAGATGAGAATGGAGACCATGAAGAGAAATAATAAGATGTCCTGGACATGCTAATGAATTATTTAGTGGTGTAGAAAGTTGGAGGTTTTTGGGGGTACCGATTTAGGTTGGAAGATATTGGAGTCTGATGGTTTTGGCACCACTCATCTGTTGTTGTGTTTTTTAGGTCGAGCCCGCAAGCGCTTTGACCTGTTGTAAGTATTGTGGGCTTTTAGCCACACACACCCTCACACTCATCACTTTAACTCATTCCTGGGATTACCTTTCACTTGATGTCATTGATAATTGCTTTACGTTTGTTCCACCTTGAGCCTGTTTTTGTCACATCTTGCAGACTGCGTCTCTTACTTGGATTATTGCACGATTGCCGATATACTTCAGCATGGGAGAACTATTTATTTTGTGTGTCTCCTTCATGCTGCATGGCGGCCATGGTGCTCACAGCACGATCACGCAAAACAGCGTGCACTTGATTGGCAGTATTAGAGTACTAGTCATATTCTTCAAAGTTACCTAATCAGTTATTTCTTGTGGTCCTCCCTTTAAAACACTTGAAATTGGTGAAAGCTTTACTAAAACAGAAATCCTCAAAGCAAACGCTGCTCTTTCGTCATAGTGGGAGAGCCAATACTACAATATTCACTGCACTCTGGAAACTCGTCCCATAATGCTTTGCAAACATTCTTTTTCAAAACATTGTTGCCCATAACTCAGCCTGTGGTGGTCCTGGGACAATGGGACCACCATCAAAATGATCACAACAGCGTGGTCTTTCTGTCTACATAATCATTGAGTCCTCACACTAGGTCAGTGTGGTCCCGAAAATAATAACCCCTCCCAATATTCGATGCCTATTTAACCTTTCTTATGGCTGGAACATTTGTTTTACATCTGAGAGTAGGTTGTGTTTTAACCCCTTCTGTGCCCAGGACGTAATGGTTACGTCCTGAGGCACAGTGCTGCTGTGCCCAGGACGTAACCATTACGTCCTGTGCACAGAGCCCAGAGGGAGCGCTCCCCCCCCCCCCCCCCCCCTGTGACGTCAGCGCGCGAGCGCGCGCTGATTAGTCACAGGGTCTCCCCCATCGCGCTGGAAGCTGGATTGCTTGCAATCCGGCTTTTGAAACACCACTAGACACCAGGGATTTTTTTTTCTTTTCTTGAAATTGGCAAAAGGGAGCAACCCCTTGGGCAAGGGTCGCTCCCAGGGGGGCATTTTTTTAGGAAGGCCTTTTCTGCCCCCCCTGGGGGCAGATTGGCCTATTATTAGGCCGATCTGCCCCCAGGGGGGGCAGAAACCTCTAGGCACCAGGGACCTTTTTTTTTTTTTTTTTTTTTGTGATGAATTCTTTTTTTTTAGGTGGGGAGCGATCCCTTAGGCAAGGGTCGCTCCCCTACGGGGCAATATATATTTAGGCCATTTCTGCCCCCCTTGGGGGCAGATTGGCCTATTTTGATAAGGCCAATCTGCCCCCAAGGGGGGCAGAAACCATTAGACACCAGGGAGTTTGTTTTTGCGCGCGAATGTCACGCAACAAAGCGACCCCTTTGGCAAGGGTCGCTCCCAGGGGGGGCAATTTTTTGGGAAGGCCTTTTCTGCCCCCCCTGGGGGCAGATCGGCCTATTAATAGGCCGATCTGCCCCCAGGGGGGGAAGAAACCTCTAGGCGCCAGGGCAAATTTTTTTTTTGTGTATTTTTTTTTTTTTCATTTTTTTTTTTTAGAGATGGGGAGCGACCCATCAGGCAAGGGTCGCTCCCCTGGGGGGCAAATTGTATTTAGACCATTTCTGCCCCCCTGGGGGCAGATTGGCCGATTTTAGGTCAATCTGCCCCCAAGGGGGCAGAAACCACTAGGCACCGGGGATTTGTTTTTTGGCGCCAATGTCACGCAGGGGGAGCGACCCCGTAGGCAAGGGTCGCTCCCGGGGGGGGGGGGGTGGGGGTTGGGGGGGCAAATTTATTTTAGGCCATTTCTGCCCTCCCGGGGGACAGATCAGCCTATTATTAGGCCGAACTGCCCCCGGGGGGGGGGCAGAACACTCTAGGCGCCAGGGCAATTTTTTTTTGGTGTTTTTTTTTTTTTTTTTGTTTCTTTTTTTAGAGATGGGGAGCGACCCATCAGGCAAGGGTCGCTCCCCTGGGGGGGCAAATTGTATTTAGACCATTTCTGCCCCCCTGGGGGCAGATTGGCCAATTTTAGGTCAATCTGCCCCCAAGGGGGCAGAAACCACTAGGCACCGAGGATTTGTTTTTTGGCGCCAATGTCACGCAGGGGGAGCGACCCCGTAGGCAAGGGTCGCTCCCGGGGGGGGGGGATTGGGGTTGGGGGGGGCAAATTTATTTTAGGGCCATTTCTGCCCCCCCGGGGGACAGATCGGCCTATTATTAGGCCGAACTGCCCCCGGGGGGGGGCAGAACACTCTAGGCGCCAGGGCAATTTTTTTTTTTGTGTTTTTTTTTTTTTGTTGTTTCTTTTTTTTAGAGATGGGAGCGACCCATCAGGCAAGGGTCGCTCCCCTGTGGGGGGCAAATTGTATTTAGACCATTTCTGCCCCCCTGGGGGCAGATTGGCCAATTTTAGGTCAATCTGCCCCCAAGGGGGCAGAAACCACTAGGCACCGGGGATTTGTTTTTTGGCGCCAATGTCACGCAGGGGGAGCGACCCCGTAGGCAAGGGTCGCTCCCGGGGGGGGGGGATGGGGGTTGGGGGGGGCAAATTTATTTTAGGCCATTTCTGCCCCCCCGGGGGACAGATCGGCCTATTATTAGGCCGAACTGCCCCCGGGGGGGGGGGGGGCAGAACACTCTAGGCACCAGGGCAATTTTTTTTTTTGTGTTTTTTTTTTTTTTTGTTGTTTCTTTTTTTAGAGATGGGGAGCGACCCATCAGGCAAGGGTCGCTCCCCTGGGGGGGGCAAATTGTATTTAGACCATTTCTGCCCCCCTGGGGGCAGATTGGCCAATTTTAGGTCAATCTGCCCCCAAGGGGGCAGAAACCACTAGGCACCGGGGATTTGTTTTTTGGCGCCAATGTCACGCAGGGGGAGCGACCCCGTAGGCAAGGGTCGCTCCCGGGGGGGGGTGGGTGTTGGGGGGGCAAATTTATTTTAGGCCATTTCTGCCCCCCCCGGGGGGCAGATCGGCCTATTATTAGGCCGATCTGCCCCCGGGGGGGGGCAGAAACCTCTAGGCGCCAGGGGAATTTTTCTTTTTTTTCTTTTTTTTTTTTCTTTGTTTTTTTTTTTTTAGAGATGGGGAGCGACCCATCAGGCAAAAGTCGCTCCCCTGGGGGACAAATTGTATTTAGGCCATTTCTGCCCCCCTTGGGGGCAGATTGGCTGAGTTTAGGTCAACCTGCCCCCAAGGGGGCAGAAACCACTAGGCACCGGGGATTTGTTTTTTGGCGCCAATGTCACGCAGGGGGGAGCGACCCCGTAGGCAAGGGTCGCTCCGGGGGGGGGGGGGTGGGTGTTGGGGGGGCAAATTTATTTTAGGCCATTTCTGCCCCCCCGGGGGGCAGATCGGCCTATTATTAGGCCGATCTGCCCCCGGGGGGGGGGGCAGAAACCTCTAGGCGCCAGGGGAATTTTTCTTTTTTTTCTTTTTTTTTTTTCTTTGTTTTTTTTTTTTAGAGATGGGGAGCGACCCATCAGGCAAAAGTCGCTCCCCTGGGGGACAAATTGTATTTAGGCCATTTCTGCCCCCCTTGGGGGCAGATTGGCTGAGTTTAGGTCAACCTGCCCCCAAGGGGGCAGAAACCACTAGGCACTGGGGATTTGTTTTTTGGTGCCAATGTCACGCAGGGGGAGCGACCCCGTAGGCAAGGGTCGCTCCCGGCGGGGGGAGGGTGGGGGTTGGGGGGGCAAATTTATTTTAGGGCATTTCTGCCCCCCCCCCCCTGGGGCCGGCTGAGCTACAGGCCAAACACCACAGGTAGGCACCTTGCAAAAAACACCTCTGTTTTCTCTGAAAAAATATGTTGTGTCCACGTTGTGTTTTGGGCCATTTCCTTTTGTGGGCGCTAGGCCTACCCACAGAAGTGATGTACCATTTTTATCGAGAGACTTAGGGGAACGCTGGGTGGAAGGAAATTTGTGGCTCCTCTCAGATTCCAGAACTTTCTGTCACCGAAATGAGAGGAAAAAGTGTTTTTTGGGCCAAATTTTGATGTTTGCAAAGGATTCTGGGTAACATAACCTGGTCAGAGCCCCGCAAGTCACCCCATCTTGGATTCCCCTGGGTTTCTAGTTTTCAAAAATGCACTGGTTTGCTAGGTTTCCTCAGGTGTCGGCTGAGCTACAGGCCAAAATCCACAGGTAGGCACTGCTTTTTATGAAAAAATGTGATGTGTCCACGTTGTGTTTTGGGCCCTTTCCTTTCGGTGGCACTAGTCCTACCCACACAAGTGAGGTATCATTTTTATCGGGAGACTTGGGGGAACGCTGGGTAGAAGGAAATTTGTGGCTCCTCTCAGATTCCAGAACTTTCTGCTACAGAAATGTGAGTAACATGTGTATTTTTTGCCAAATTTTGAGGTTTGCAAAGGATTCTGGGTAACAGAACCTGGTCCGAGCCCCGCAAGTCACCCCTCCTTGGATTCCCCTAGGTCTCTAGTTTTCAGAAATGCACAGGTTTGGTAGGTTTCCCTAGGTGCCGGCTGAGCTAGAGGCCAAAATCTACAGGTAGGCACTTCGCAAAAAACACCTCTGTTTTTTTCCAAAATTTAGGATGTGTCCACGTTGCGCTTTGGGGTGTTTCCTGTCCCCGGCGCTAGGCCTACCCACGCAAGTGAGGTATCATTTTTATCGGGAGACTTGGGGGAACGCTGGGTGGAAGGAAATTTGTAGCTCCTCTCAGATTCCAGAACTTTCTGCCACAGAAATGTGAGGGACATGTGTTTTTTTTAGCCAAATTTTGAGGTTTGCAAAGGATTCTGGGTAACAGAACCTGGTCCGAGCCCCGCAAGTCACCCCTCCTTGGATTCCCCTAGGTCTCTAGTTTTCAGAAATGCACAGGTTTGGTAGGTTTCCCTAGGTGCCGGCTGAGCTAGAGGCCAAAATCTACAGGTAGGCACTTCGCAAAAAACACCTCTGTTTTTTTCCAAAATTTAGGATGTGTCCACGTTGCGCTTTGGGGTGTTTCCTGTCGCCGGCGCTAGGCCTACCCACGCAAGTGAGGTATCATTTTTATCGGGAGACTTGGGGGAACGCTGGGTAGAAGGAAATTTGTGGCTCCTCTCAGATTCCAGAACTTTCTGCCACAGAAATGTGAGTAACATGTGTATTTTTAGCCAAATTTAGAGGTTTGCAAAGGATTCTGGGTAACAGAACCTGGTCCGAGCCCCGCAAGTCACCCCTCCTTGGATTCCCCTAGGTCTCTAGTTTTCAGAAATGCACAGGTTTGGTAGGTTTCCCTAGGTGCCGGCTGAGCTAGAGGCCAAAATCTACAGGTAGGCACTTCGCAAAAAACACCTCTGTTTTTTTCCAAAATTTAGGATGTGTCCACGTTGCGCTTTGGGGTGTTTTCTGTCGCCGGCGCTAGGCCTACCCACGCAAGTGAGGTATCATTTTTATCGGGAGACTTGGGGGAACGCTGGGTGGAAGGAAATTTGTAGCTCCTCTCAGATTCCAGAACTTTCTGCCACAGAAATGTGAGGGACATGTGTTTTTTTAGCCAAATTTTGAGGTTTGCAAAGGATTCTGGGTAACAGAACCTGGTCCGAGCCACACAAGTCACCCCTCCTTGGATTCCCCTAGGTCTCTAGTTTTCAGAAATGTACAGGTTTGGTAGGTTTCCCTAGGTGGCGGCTGAGCTAGAGGCCAAAATCTCCAGGTAGTCACTTTGCTAAAAACAGCTCTGTTTTCTGTGATGTGTCCACGTTGTGTTTTGGGGCATATCCTGTCGCGGGCGCTAGGCCTACCCACACAAGCGAGGTATCATTTTTATCGGGAGACGTGGGGGAACGCTGGGTGGAAGGAAATTTGTGGCTCCTCTCAGATTCCAGAACTTTCTGCCACAGAAATGTGAGGAACATGTGTTTTTTTAGCCAAATTTTGAGGTTTGCAAAGGATTCTGGGTAACAGAACCTGGTCCGAGCCACACAAGTCACCCCTCCTTGGATTCCCCTAGGTCTGTAGTTTTCAGAAATGCACAGGTTTGGTAGGTTTCCCTAGGTGCCGGCTGAGCTAGAGGCCAAAATCTACAGGTAGTCACTTTGCTAAAAACAGCTCTGTTTTCTGTGATATGTCCACGTTGTGTTTTGGGGCATGTCCTGTCGCGGGCGCTAGGCCTACCCACACAAGTGAGGTATCATTTTTATCGGGAGACGTGGGGGAACGCTGGGTGGAAGGAAATTTGTGGCTCCTCTCAGATTCCAGAACTTTCTGCCACAGAAATGTGAGGAACATGTGTTTTTTTAGCCAAATTTTGAGATTTGCAAAGGATTCTGGGTAACAGAACCTGGTCCGAGCCCCGCAAGTCACCCCTCCTTGGATTCCCCTAGGTCTCTAGTTTTCAGAAATGCACAGGTTTGGTAGGTTTCCCTAGGTGGCGGCTGAGCTAGAGGCCAAAATCTACAGGTAGTCACTTTGCTAAAAACAGCTCTGTTTTCTGTGATATGTCCACGTTGTGTTTTGGGGCATATCCTGTCGCGGGCGCTAGGCCTACCCACACAAGTGAGGTATCATTTTTATCGGGAGACGTGGGGGAACGCTGGGTGGAAGGAAATTTGTGGCTCCTCTCAGATTCCAGAACTTTCTGCCACAGAAATGTGAGGAACATGTGTTTTTTTAGCCAAATTTTGAGGTTTGCAAAGGATTCTGGGTAACAGAACCTGGTCCGAGCCCCGCAAGTCACCCCTCCTTGGATTCCCCTCGGTCTCTAGTTTTCAGAAATGCACAGGTTTGGTAGGTTTCCCTAGGTGGCGGCTGAGCTAGAGGCCAAAATCTACAGGTAGTCACTTTGCTAAAAACAGCTCTGTTTTCTGTGATATGTCCACGGTGTGTTTTGGGGCATATCCTGTCGCGGGCGCTAGGCCTACCCACACAAGTGAGGTATCATTTTTATCGGGAGACGTGGGGGAACGCTGGGTGGAAGGAAATTTGTGGCTCCTCTCAGATTCCAGAACTTTCTGCCACAGAAATTTGAGGAACATGTGTTTTTTTAGCCAAATTTTGAGGTTTGCAAAGGATTCTGGGTAACAGAACCTGGTCCGAGCCACACAAGTCACCCCTCCTTGGATTCCCCTAGGTCTCTAGTTTTCAGAAATGCACAGGTTTGGTAGGTTTCCCTAGGTGGCGGCTGAGCTAGAGGCCAAAATCTACAGGTAGTCACTTTGCTAAAAACAGCTCTGTTTTCTGTGATATGTCCACGTTGTGTTTTGGGGCATATCCTGTCGCGGGTGCTAGGCCTACCCACACAAGTGAGGTATCATTTTTATCGGGAGACATGGGGGAACGCTGGGTGGAAGGAAATTTGTGGCTCCTCTCAGATTCCAGAACTTTCTGCCACAGAAATGTGAGAAACATGTGTTTTTTAGCCAAATTTTGAGGTTTGCAAAGGATTCTGGGTAACAGAACCTGGTCCGAGCCACACAAGTCACCCCTCCTTGGATTCCCCTAGGTCTCTAGTTTTCAGAAATGCACAGGTTTGGTAGGTTTCCCTAGGTGGCGGCTGAGCTAGAGGCCAAAATCTACAGGTAGTCACTTTGCTAAAAACAGCTCTGTTTTCTGTGATGTGTCCACGTTGTGTTTTGGGGCATATCCTGTCGCGGGTGCTAGGCCTACCCACACAAGTGAGGTACCATTTTTATCGGGAGACTTGGGGGAACATAGATTAGCAAAACAAGTACTATTGCCCCTTGTCTTTCTCTACATTTTTTCCTTCCAAATATAGGAGAGTGTGTAAAAAAGACATCTATTTGAGAAATTCCCTGTAATTCACGTGCTACTATGGTCACCCCGGAATTCAGAGATGTGCAAATAACCACTGCTCCTCAACACCTTATCTTGTGCCCTTTTTGGAAATGCAAAGGTTTTCTTGATAGCAATTTTTTACTCCTTATATTTCAGCAAATGAATTGCTGTATACCCGGTATAGAATGAAAACGCACTGCAGGGTGCAGCTCATTTATTGGCTCTGGGTTCCTCGGGTTCTTGATGAACCTACAAACCCTATATATCCCCGCAACCAGAGGAGTCCAGCAGACGTAACGGTATATTGCTTTCGATAATCTGAGATTGCAGGGAAAAGTTACAGAGTAAAACGTAGAGAAAAATTGATGGTTTTTTCACCTCAATTTCAATATTTTTCTTTTTCAGCTGTTATTTTCTGTAGGAAACCCTTGTAGGATCTACACAAATGACCCCTTGCTGAATTCAGAATTTTGTCTACTTTTCAGAAATGTTTAGGTTTCTGGGATCCAGCATTGGTTTCATGACCATTCCTGTCACTGACTGGAAGGAGGCTGAAAGCACAAAAAATTGCACAAATGGGGTATGCCCCAGTAAAATGCCAAAATTGTGTTGAAAAATTGGGTTTTCTGATTCAAGTCTGTCTGTTCCTGAAAGCTAGGAAGCTGCTGAGTTTAGCACTGCAAACCCTTTGTTGATGCCATTTTCAGGGGAAAAACCACAAGCCTTCGTCTGCAGCCACTTTTTCCAATTTTTTGGAAAAAAACGAAATTTTCACTGTATTTTGGCCAATTTCTTGGCCTCCTTCAGGGGAACCCACAAAGTCTGGGTACCTCTAGAATCCCTAGGATGTTGGAAAAAAAGGACGCAAATTTGGCTTGGTTAGCTTATGTGGACAAAAAGTTATGAGGGCCTAAGCGCGAACTGCCCCAAATAGGCAAAAAAAGGCCCGGCACAGGAGGGGGAAAAGGCCTGGCAGCGAAGGGGTTAAGGACCTTCTTTGTAATATTATTTCTATAGGCCTGTTAGCCCTGAATACGTGTAATGTACTATGCTCTTTAGAGGCTAACTATATGGTTGCACTGCATTACGTTTTGCCGTTTTTTGTGTGGTTATGCCTTCTAGGGCCTAACTATGCAGCTACATGACCATATTTCTTATAAATGCTGCTTTAATTGTTTGTCCTCTAGGGGCTGCTATTAGCATTACAGTCATATCAACATATTAAAATATTTGTGGCATGGAAACTTGTCCCATAATGCTTTTCAGGGCATTATGTTTACAATTTTGCTCATAATTCGGCCTGTGGTGGTCCTAGGACAACGGGACAACCTTCAAAACACTCTGTGTACATCATCTCTGGGTCCCCACACTAGGTTAGAGGGGACCCCAAAATAATAACCACTCCCACCATTCACTGCCTTTTAAGCTTTCTCATGGATACAACTTTTGTTTTACAGCTGAGATAAGTTTTGTTTTAAAAGGCCTTGTTTGTAATATCATTACAGTAGGCCTGCTAACCCTAAAAGTGTTTTCTAGGGGCTAAGTATATAGTTACACTGCATTACTTTCTCCTGTATTTTTTCATGGGGTTATCCTCTCTTGGGTCTAACAATATGGTTACATGACTCTGTTTCATACAAATTATATTTTTGTTATGGTGTCCTCTAGGGGCTGTTTTGAGCATTACTGTCTAATGCTAAAAGTTTATTTGTGATAAAGGTTTATATGATAATTTTATTGGTTTTAATAAAGTCTCTTTATTACAATTATGACCATAATTGAGGCCAGCTTAATATCTTTATTACACTATGACTGTTTGAACACTCTTGATATGTTTGGGTGACCCTTCTAGTTTATTTCTCTTGTTACCCCTCTGTGGCTATCTTATCTTTTTCTGGGGAATTGTGTTAGCCAGCCAGCAACTCTGATGGTGGGGTGGTGAAAGTGGTTATTCTATTGGAATTAGCATGGCAGAGTTAAACTGGGATGCTAAATTGCAACATTTTCATTTTTTGCTGCAGATAGAGGAAGAAGGTACATGGAAGTGCTTTAGTGGATGTATGATGGAACAACGCATGCACTTACAATGCATGCCTTTACAATGCGGTAAGTACAATGCATGGTCATTACCACACATGCACTCACCACAAAAAGTTTTTACCATGCATATGCTGTTACCAAACATGCCTTTACCATGAAAGTTTCATAGTAAACGCATAGTTGGTAAAGGCATATGCATGGTAAAAAGTAGAAGTAAGTATAACATACATTTTATATATACATTTTATATATATATATATCTATAGGGGATTCCTGTCTTGTTTGTTTGTAATCTCACAAATGGAATAAAAGTTTAATCATTATTTGCACAACAACGGAGTGCGGTTTTTTCTCTTGACAAAGTAGAAAGAGAAATCCCTTCTTTTGAAATACGGACGTCCTGCCTTCAACCAGCACCACCGGAGAAATAAGTGCGCCATAACACGCTTGTCAGGACATTTCTTCTTTATATATATATATATATATATATATATATATGTATATATATATATATATATATATATATATAAATATATATGGACATATATATATGTGTGTATAGATATATATATATATGTGTGTGTGTGTATATATATATATATATATATGTATATATATATATACACACACATATTTACAGGAACACACCTTTCCACCTAAAAAACCCTACCTACCCTTAACCCTAAAAATTACCTTACCACCCCAAAACCCATACCCACCCTAAAACTTAAACACCCCTTACCACCCCAAATCCCATCCCCACCCTAAAATGTAAAAATGCCCTTACCACCCCAAATCCCATACCCACCCTAAAACCTAAAAACGTCCTTACCACCTAAAAACCCATAGCCTCCCTAAAATACCAAAAATGCTCTTACCACCCCAAAACTCATACCTACCCTAAAACCTAAAAATGTTCTTACCACCCCAAAACCCATAAACACCCTAAAACCTAAAAATGCCCTTACCACCCAAAACCCATACTCACGATAAATCCTAAAAATGCCCTTACCGCTCCAAATCCCATGCCCACCCTAAAACCTAAAAGTGCCTTTACTACCCCAAAACCCATACCCATCCTAAAACCTAAAAATACCCTTACCACCCCGAAACCCAAAACCCATGCCCACCCTAAAACCTAAAAATGCCCTTACCACCCCAAACCCCATAACCACCCTGAAACCTAAAAATGCCCTTACAACTCCAAAAGCCATACCCACCCTAAAACCTAAAAAATGCCCTTACTACCTAAAACCCATGTCCACCCCAAAAACCTAAAAATGCCTTTACCACCCCAAAACCCATACCCACCCTAAAACCTAAAAATGCTACTTCCACCCAAAAACCCATACGCACCCTAAAACCTAAAAATGCCATTACCACCCCAAAACCCATACCCACCCTAAAACCTAAAAATGCCATTACCACCCCAAAACACATACACACACTAAAACCTAAAAATGCCCTTACCACCCCAAATCCCACACCCACCCTAAAAGTAAGAAATGCATTTACCAACAATAACCATGACCCACCCTAAACACTATATATATATATATATATATATATATATATATATATATATATATATAATAGAAGATGTAGGTTCACAAGAAAACAACAGCCAGCCAGGGCAAAAATCTGGATCGCAAAGGATGCAATGAGTCACAAGAAAACGTAATATACAAGAAAGAAGTGACTCAAACAGATGATCTCACCAAAGAACAAAAATATATTTCTACTACAACGTTTCAGCTTCCGCCTTCCTCAGGTAGTATAAGATGGTTTGCTCAGTGGCTGCACAGCTGAAACTGCTGGATTTTCAAAAAGCATCATGAGTGAAGATTCCAATTGGAATGTGGAATCAATGCAGTCCTGAGAACTCTTCCGATATGCAGAAATCAAGTGGTATTGTCAGTGATGTTCAGTCCATCTGGATGTAGTGATTTTAAACGGTACATCCAGATGTTTTCTATGATGTCCAGTAGTTCTTCCTTTAGAACATATTCCACAGGGAAAATCTTCAAATCTGATAGTAAATGGTCCACAAGGTTAAAATGATTATATATATATATATATATCACTCAACCCACTTAATACTAACCTGTACTTACCTTTAAAACCTTTACCACGCATACACCTTTACCACTCATGTCTTTTCAACAAAATTCGTTTTAAAAGCATGCGTAGTAATGGTATATTAGTAGTAAAGGCATACGTGGTAAAGCTATGCATTGTAAACGCATATGCGTTGTAAAGGCATTGTGGTAAATGCATCTTGTTGCATTTACCGCATTGTAAGTGATGCTTCCCCCTTTAATTATATGCAGGGCAACTGGAATTATATGGCAGGAAAAGATGAAATTATGAAGCAGGGTTGACCAATTTATGTGGCAAGAAAAGTCCAGTTATGAATTTACAATGCCAACAGCTTTAACTCAAGCAAATGCGAGACCTATTGCATTGCAAATGCTTGTTTATTTTTCTTGTTAGCAACAGGATATGAACAAAGGCGCAGGGTGATGGAGCATGCACTGGCACGCACGCCTCACCATGGCTTCTTCCAGACACATTGCCAATAGGGCCCCGTGAATAGCTGGACGCAGTCCAGTCTATTCACGGGAGCTCTCGGGCCGGATGTAGACGGTCTGGGAGGGGATAGGCGGCTTACTGGGCGGGGGTGGGACATGGACAAAAGTATAAAAGGGGAGGGTGGGGAGGGACCGGCCTCTTTCAGCGCCAGCATTCGTCCACTGCGCGGAAGTTGGCCAGGAGGGGAAGCAAGTTTAACGGAGGCAGTCAGGCAAGTTTAGGCAGCCCCACGTTGGTACCGCAACCGGCGGGGGGGGGTGTTTTTTCTTTTTCTCCCCGATAGGGAATTAGAAACCTGGTTTGCCGGCGTGCGCATTCCAGGACCGGGCGGGCGCTGAGGAATGCGCGTGCTTCGTTTTTTGAGGCCTCGCTGCGAACACAGCATGGCCGGGGAGCCCGACGTGGAAGCGGTCAAGGCCGCTTTGAGAGTTTTGGGGTCAGCAGGACGCGCGGACCTACTGAGGCCCGGCGTCCTGGATGAAGCCAGGGTAGGCTTGACGCGGGCACCGCGTGCAGCGGCGCAGGGCGTGGCAGTGGCAAAGGCCGCGTGTTTTTCCCCTACAAAGGGAGCAGGAAAAAAGGTTGGGGACGCGGCGCAGCCGCTCCCGTACCCCTAGCATTGGACCAGGACCCCAATGGGGAGCCCCAGCTGGGGACTGTGCAGGGAGGTGAAGCCGCGGAAAGAGAGGGCACGCACGAGGAGGCAGCAGGCCCCTCAGGGGTGGTACTGACAGGCCAGGGGGCCCCAAACACCACAGGGCAGGTGACAGGGGGCACAGGGAGGACAGAGCAGCCCCTTGATTTGACCAAGGGGGGGCCACAGTGGCAGTGAACACCCAGGACCTACCAACCAGCACAGAGGACAGGGCAGTACTGGGGAAAAAGGCAGGCAAAGCAAGGCAGAGGCAGGAAAAGGAGGTATAGCAGGCATGGCAGGAAGCCCAGGCAGGCCGAGAGGGGGGGGGTCAGGCTGCGAGGCCACCAACTATTTGCGGATTGGGCGGCGGTAGATATTGAAGCGCGCATACTGGAGCAAAGACAGTTGGTGGAGGAGACTGAGCGCAGGTGGGAACAGTTATGTATTGCAAGAGGTGAGGCGGAGGGCAGGTCCAAGAAGGCGAAGAGGAAGGCTGGTGAGGCAGGAGGTTGCCCAGATGAAGGTCCTTGGCCAGAGAAGGGTAGCTGGGTATGGATACCGCAGGAAGAACAGGAGATTGCGCAGGAGGCTGGTGCGGCCAGTGGGTATGGCAGCATGACGGCAGCGCCTGGCGCACACGGCCAGTCGTGGCGCAGAGAGACAATGCCTGCATCAGAGGCAGGCAGAAAGGTGGCAAAGCCAACGGGGCGCGTTACGGCTCTGGGACGTTGGTCCGAAGCAATAGAGGGGTCCCCGGCAGCTTTCTCTACCCCGTGGGAGCGCAAGAAGGACACGGCTGGTTTGCGCCAGAGGGGGTTCAACGCAGGGGCTGACTACTGCATGGAGGGAGTATATGGAGTAAATGAAGGGATGGGGTGAATGAAGAAGTGGTGCTTGAGCTCGATTACGAAGAGGAGCTGGATGATTGGGAGGAAGGCGAGGTTCAGGAAAAAGAGGTGAGCGGGATGCAAGGGAAGGGAAAAGGGCGCAAGAGCGGCGCAACCCCCAACAGGTGCCTACGGCGGGGCAAGGTCACGTGGTGTCATGCAAGGAAGGTAGCAGAGGCAAGATGGCAACGGACGTTGGAGCAACGGCTCGGGGATACAAGGTAAAGGCAGATTGGTGGGCGCCTTGTGAGGCCAAGAAGGGTCCTGGGTGCGCAACCTGATATAAATCAGTAGGGATAGGGGATGACTCAGTGCACCCTCACGTGGAGACAGGTAGCAACGTGGCGAGCGGGGCAGGTAAAGGTGCTGATACAGTAGAGGCAACGAAGGAGGGGGGTGAAGTCAGTGGGGGGGGAGGGTAGTAAGGGGGATGAGGACAAAGTTTTGGCCGGACACAAGAAGAGGTTATCTCATATGGGTCTTGCGATGCCTTTAGGGTCTCATGTGGCTGAAAAGACGAAGGCAAGAATCTGGAAGCATGAGTATGTCGATGTTTTCAAGCTCTTGCACAGGGATATACAGGCAAAAGAGGGCTCAAAGGAGGAAGAGTGGGAATTTGCACAGAGGCCCAGAGTCCTGATTACCATGGACAACTGGATTTAGTATTTTCACATTTATGCCAGCATATATTGTGAGAAATACCTGGACAGGGCGATTGCCATGTTTAAATACATGGACATAATCAGGAAAGCTCAACTACACTTTGGGGGGTTTGCTTGGTTAAATTACGACGAGGAGGTCCGAGCCAGCGTTAGCATTAACCCGGAAAAGCCTTGGGGAGATGTGGACTCCGAGTTATGGATGCAATGGATGGTATCGTCGCATTCGGCAGCATACACACATAGTGCTAGTGGGCTCCCAGTAGTATACAAGCCTTTTCAGCAGCGTCCCGCTCAGGGAGGGGCGGGAGTACCTCAGAAAACCCAGGGAGTTGCATCGGGGGCCTGCTGGAATTTTAACAAAGGATTCTGCTCTAGGCACCCTTGTAGGTTTAAGCACGAGTGTTCCAAATGTGGGGGAAAGCACCCCGTCACGCAGTGTTTCGCACTCAATAGTCCCGCAGAGCAGTGGAGAGCGGCAAGGGGTAGAGGTAGCCAGGGCGCTACTGCACCAAAGGGCACCTACTCCAAATAGACTTGAGGCATTATTGCATTGGCTGCGCCAGTACCCTGACACGGACACAGGGCGCAGACTGGAGTGGGGTTTTAGAGAGGGTTTTCGAGTGGGTTACCAGGGCCCGAGGCAGAAGAGATGGGCAGAGAACTTGCAGTCGGCAAAAGCCATGCCGGAGGTAGTGGCAGAGAGAGTGCATAAGGAGGTTTTGGAAGGCAGGATTGCAGGCCCCTTTTACGGGTGGCCATTGGAGAACCTAATGATTTCACCTTTGGGAGTTGTGCCAAAAAAGAGCAAAGGGGATTTTAGGCTGATACACCATTTGTCTTGGCCTGAGGGTGAGTCGGTGAATGACTTCATCGCACTAGAAGATACCAAGGTGGTATACGCCACAGTGGATGATGCCATACGGATCATCCGGGGGTGTGGAAGACGAGCAGAAATGGCCAAATGTGACATCAAGGCAGCTTTTTGGTTGCTCCCGATCCACCCGGAGGATTTCTCCTTGCTAGGAATGCAATTGCGGGGGGCGATATATGTGGATAGAGTCCTTCTTATGCGGTGTGCAATTTCGTGTGCCCTTTTCGAAGCCTTCAGTACTTTTTTGCAGTGGGTTTTTGTACAACGGAACGGGCACCAGACGGTGTCACACTACCTGGACGATTTCCTTTTTGTGGGACCAGCGCAGTCAGGCTCTTGAGGCAGGGCTCTTAGTTTGTTCGAACTGATGGCTCAGGATTTTGGTGTACCTCTGACGCCAGAGAAAACGGAGGGACCCAGTTGTATGTTGACATTCTTGGGGATTGAATTAGACACAACGGTTTTTATGGCCCGTTTGCCATCGGAAAAGGTGGGGGAGATGCTGTCTTTCTTAAAGGAGGTCAGGGCAAGGCGGAAAATTGAACTTCGAGTGGCACAACAACTTCTGGGTTACCTAAACTTTGCATGTCGTGTTGTCCGTGGCGGCAGGACTTTCTGCAGGCGCATGGGGTTAGCAATGTCAGGGGCATCGCTCCCACATCACAGGATAAGGTTGACAGTTGGTCTGCGTGAGGACATGAGGATTTGGGAAATCTTTCTGACACAGTTTAATGGGGTCTCCATGGCTTTCCGAGAGGAGGATACAGTGTGGCAGGTGCAGATCTTTTCGGATGCTGCCGGGGCATTTGGTTTCGGTATTTTCTGGGATGGGCGCTGGTGTGCTGAGTCATGGCCTGCGCAATGGCTCAGTCAAGGTAGGAGCATTGCCTTTTTGGAGTTTTTTCCGCTGCTGGTGGCGCTGGCAGTGTGGGGCACTGAATTGGCAAACAGGACAGTGATTTTTCATGTGGATAATTCAACAGTGGTGGATTTGGTCAACAACCAGAAAGCAAGAGATGTGAAAGTTCTGAAATTGCTAAGAATCTTTATGTTGCGTTTTTGACTCTGAACATAATATTTAAGGCAGCACACATCCCTGGGGTAAACTACTCCATCGCAGATTCTTTGTCTCGTTTGCAGTGGCAGCGTTTTCGACAGTTGGCACCCGGCGCGGACGAAGTCAAGACAGCAGTTCCGGAGGACATTTGGGAGTGGGGGGCGTAATGATCAGGACAGTGGTGGAGAGGTCACTGGCAGAATCCACTCTTAGGAGTTACCGCCTGGCGTGGTTGATGTTTCAGGATTTTGAAGTGCATAAGGGGCAATTTTGGAGCCAGGAACGGGGAGTATTGGAGGCACGAGTTATGCGTTTTGTTTTGTTTTTGATTCACAAAGGTTTATCGCCCACTACGATTGGGGGCAAGCTGGTGGGAGTGTCCTTTTATGGGAGGTTGTTTTTTGTTTGGGATCCTGCTAAGAATGATATTCTGGGGAAAATGTTGAAGGGTTGGGGGAGAGTTCGAGCTAGCTCGGTTTCGGTTCAGGAAGCTATTACTTTTGAATTGCTGTTGGAAATTCTGCATGTTTTGCCAGTGTGTTGCTTTAATGTACATGAAGTAGCACTGTTCAGGTTATGTATGATATGGATGTTTTTTGGGGCTTTCAGAGTGTCTGAATTGTTGGGGGTAGGCACAGCATGCGGGGTGAGAAAAGGTGAGGTGCGGCGCACAGGAGACAGATTGGGAATATGGCTGAGGCGATCAAAAATGTATCAGTTGGGCAGGGGTAAGTGGATTTGGCTGGAAGCAGGGGGAATTTTGGAATCTTGCCCAGTGCGAGAATGGGACAAGTTCGTTGCATGCTGTGAGTCGCAAGGTGAGTGGGTTTTTCAGCACAGGAATGGTACTAAGGTTACAGCTTTTCAGTTACTGTGTGTTTTGAGGATGGCGTTTAGGCGACTGGGAAGGCAGGAGTGTAATTTCGGCACACACTCTTTTAGAATAGGGACAGCGACTGAGGCAGCTAGGTTAGGTTGGGACTGGGATAAGATCAGGCGCATTGGACGATGGCGATCAAGGTGCTGTGAACGCTATGTTAGAAGGAAGAGTGGGGGGTTTTTGCTGAGCATGCTGCGGGGGCAGTGAACGGGAGAAAAAAGGGGTACGGGCAAGACGGCTAATGTTTTTTCTCGTTTCAGGTTGTGTGAAGGGTCAGGAGAGTATGAAGTCAATCACGTGGCTGGTGGGACATTCTTTCATACACTGGGCAGCCAAGTCTGCGGAAAAACAGATCTACGGACGGTCTTTGGGACTACCGAGTAGCCGGCATGAAGTGCTGTGGTGGGGGAAGAGCGGCATGAGGTGGGGTAATCTGCTTCCTTTTATCACTTACTTGTTGCCGACTTGGGGATTTCCGGATATGATGGTCATACACCTCGTGGAAAATGATTTGGTACGTCTCTCTGGGCTCACCCTACTGCAGCACATGCAGCGAGATTTGGTCATGATGAAGCGAAACATGCATGGAACTTGCTTGGTGTGGACAGAGTTTGTTCCAAGAAGGATATGGCGAGGGGCATTGAAACACGGGGCAATTGAAAAGGCGAGGAGGAAGCTAAATAGGGCCATGCAAGTTTTTTGTGGAGAACATGACATGAAGGTTCTGAGGCATGAAGGCTTAAAGAAGGAGGAACAGGTACTTTTCAGGAACGATGGGGTGCACCTTTCGGAGATGGGGAACGCCCACTATTTGATGGAGCTGCGTATTCTACGCACAAATCTGTGGGGTGAAAGTTTGTGGCGGGGATCATGTGGGGTGAAGCATGGTTGCAGTGGATTCGCTGGTGGGGCAGCAAAAACGCCAAGTGGGTTTTGCTGAGTGGCAGTGGATGGGGGAGATTGGAGAGTCAGATGCGGGCTTGTACTCCCTTCCAGGGGGGGGAGAAAGACGCAGAGGAAGGATGACAGACAGGGGGAGGTCAAAGTCAGGCAAGGGTTAAAAGGGGAAAGGGAGATGCGTGGAAATAGAAGTGGACTTGGTGAGATGCGAAGGATAATGAAACGCGAATGGACGAAAGGGAATTACAAGGTTAAAATAAAGATATAAAGGTTATTATAAAGTTCTGTTTATATTCTACATGTTATGATCTTTGAACAAGCCTGTCCTAATAAATGGCACTATTACACTAAAGAAGGGTGTCGGAGTTTCTGTCCCGAAGTAATCACAGAGCAGGCAAGTCATCCCCCACCCACTTCTGCAAACGCAACCGGCTGAGAAGCCAAATTTGGGCACGCTCAACTTGGAGTGAGGCAGGAGCCATGGAGGCTCTCACCTTAAAGCCAGGGACCACGGTCTCCTTGCTTCTACACATGTTTATTGTCCCACCCAGTCTGTCTCGGCTCAGCAGGCTCTCAGTGCTCCTTCCAATCCTCGTAGTTCAGCTGCACTTTTTGTAATGACTGACCACTTCTAAGGTCCATAAATCGTCCTTCCTATGGGGATATCGGCCTCCTTTAGGTTTGCAGAAGTGGCCAGTCTCCACAGACTCCAGATGTACTAAGAACTGCCCCGGACACTTAAGAAGCCGCATTATCAAATTTAAGTCTTATTTTTTAGCCAGTATAAACATGTGTAAGCAACCGCAATTTCCAGATTGTAGTACACATCAGATCCCAAAAATATTAAAAAGAAAAAATGTATTTTTCAATTATTACTTTTGTAAAAAAAATACCACATTTATTTGATCCCTACACTATGTGATCCTGCCAGAAACCCATAACTACTGAATAAACTGCACTGTAACGTGGCTGTTCGGGAATAGTAGAATTCAAAAGCTTTTGTGTAAGGTTGACATTTTGTCCTTCTTTGAATCCTATAGCCTCCATGTGATACGCAATTCAAATCAATATCAGCAGCACATGGGCTGCATGTATGTCCTTGTTTTCTATTCCATGATTACATGGGACTCAAAGAGTGGTTGAATTCATGAGGATTTTGTATAGGGGGCACGGCTACTTCTAGGAGTGTCCCGGTGCTGAAACATGATTATATAGTGCTTTCAGTGCAGTGCTTAATTTGTAAATAAAAACGTGCCGGTGCTCAAAGCCCTCCTCTTAAACACGCGGCTGCTGCAATTAAATGTGGGAACACGAATACTGAGGCGTCGTAAACCTGAAGCCATCTCGAGCCTTCCCAATCTATATAAAGCCACTCCCTGTCCCCTCAGCTCACTCTAGCAGCTCTCTACTTTCTCCCTTTGTGACACATTTTTGTTTTTCACTTCCTCTGTCTTTCCCATATGTGTCTTTTGCTCGCAGCAAATGCTTGAGGTAGAAGAATAAGCCCCGGCCACTGTTTCAGTGTGTTCATTATAGTCTGAACAGCTACATATAGCACAGCCCTGGATCTTTCACAGACCTTGTTCAAAATAGTTTTTGGACATCAAGAACTGAGGTAAAAAGTAAGAGGAGGAGACTACCAGTCACACACTTCATGTAATGATATTTTTGATGAAAATGTAAGACACAATCCAGAAGAGTTAGCGATCAGATTACTCAATCAAACCTCATCGGACTGTATATGACTTACTATTTGCATCGAAGGCTAGGTATTAAAAAGTTGCAAGTTTGTATACTGCTGAGCAAAACCATGTCTTATCACAGCAATAAAGTTTCTGGAAAATTTCTGGCACAAATTCAGTCGCTGCTGAAGAAGACCCTGGCAATCATTCTAATTGCAGACCCATCTCCTTGCTTCCAGCCTTTTCAAAGGTACTGGAAAAGTGTGTTAACCACCAGTTTCCCACTGAAAGCAACAATTTATTGCTTCCAAGTCAATCTGTTTTTTGCCACAACTATAGCACAGAGACGGCACTAGTGGAGGTGGTGGATCACATCAGGGGTTCCTTAGATGATGGGCCACTGCTGTGCTGATGATGCTTGAACTGCCAGAAGCCTTTGACATGGTGCCCCATCCCACACTCCTAGCCCGCCTCTGAGCCACTGGAATCAAGACCCTAGCCTTGAACTGGTTGGCCTCTTTCCTGGAGGGTAGGAGTTAAGAGGTGTGGTGCCCAACTTTTTTATCTGGGTCATGTGATCTCCAGGTGGGAGTACCTCAGGGCTCGTCCCTAAGCCCCACTTTATTCAATATTTATCTTACGCCTCTTGCATTTTTGGCTGAGGCCCAGGAAGCAAAAATAATCTCTAATGCTGATTACACCAGTTACTATTCACCTGAGGTAGGGATGAAATGTTCTCTGGGGAAAAATCAGATCTTTCAATGGATAACTCATCACCAGCTTAAATGTAATGCAGGAAAGGTGGAGCTTCTCTTCTTCGGGGGAAGAACAGATGAGCCCTGGCAGTCTTTTTGGCCAGTAGATGCTCCCCCTCCGATACTTCAAACTAGTGTTGTTAAAAACCTAGGCATCAAGCTTGATGAGGAGCTCTCTTTTCAATTTCAGGACAACACAGCAGTTGGGAGCTGCTTTCGTCTGCTTCGCGTGCTGAGCAAAAGTTTGTATTTTTTTTTACTCTTCCTGCTCGGAAATTGGTAGCATATGCTATAATTACATCCATACTCGACTATGGAAATGCACTGTGCTTGAGACTGCCTGATTACATGTTGAACAAATTGCAGGTGGTCCAAAACGGGTTTGCTTGTACCTTGCTCATCTTACCCCAAAAAGAGCATTTCTCTCCTTATCTTAGAGAACTGCACTGCCTGCCTATCAAGAAAAGAATCCTTTTCAAGACTTTGCTCTTGATAGATAAGGCACTTCATCAGTCTGGCACTGGTTATCTTAAAGATAGGATCTGCTTTTATGCACCATCTAGGCACTTGCGCTCAGCTTACCCTTTTCTGGCCAAAATCTCTAGGATTCTGCAGTCCAGAAAAGGGGAAAGATCCTTTTCTTTTTTAGGACCTTCCCTTTGGAATAAACTTTCTTTTGGACTATGGAGTATCTCAGCTACTTCCCAATTTTAAAAGAAACTGAAACCTTGGCTTTTTACGCAGGACCAGTGTTTATCTTCCCAGTTAGTCTCTCCTGAAGGTGCAGAGTGACAGGGAACTCCTCGAGTAACAGTGTGCTATAAAAAGGCACATTGTATTATATTACTTTACAAATTCAGAGTATTGCCAGAGCTTCCAGAAAACACATCTTACAAATACTAAGACAGTGTGAAGAAGAAGGCATTAACTTGTCATGCAGCAAAATGATGGTGGGTTGCAGACAGGAGTGCTAGCAACTGATTTCGCAACCTGTCCTAAGATTATATGGATTTGACCAGTAACACCTTTGTGATGCCATACTAGTAACATATGGCAGCTAAATATATAATCAATGACTCCTAAAGCACATTCCTACATTTAAGTGCTGCCTTGAGCCGACAGTAACAAAAACATCACCTGATCAATTATCTAACATAAAAACATCAGAAAGTTCAAAATTCACTAGTTCCCAAAAGAACCATCTTTTTTCAGTTATGATTATGTGGGACAGAACATAGACTTATTTTAGAAAGCAAAGTAGTCATAGACATTTAGGGGGTCATTACAACCCGGGCGGACGTGTTAAAGGTGCGGTAATACCGCAAACAGGCCAGCGGACAAAAAAAGGGCATCATGACCGTGGCGGAAACCGCCAACATAGACAGCCACTTTAACACTCCGACCGCCACGGCGGTACAGACAAGCAGAGCGGCGGTCACCGCCAACACACAGACGGCAGACAATGTACCGCCCACAGTATCACAACCCGCCAATCCGCCACCGTTTCCGCGGCAGATTCACTGTGGATAAAAACACGGCAGAAACAGCTTTTGCAATGGGAAAACGCTCACCTTCTACACATCCCACGAGGAAGGAGGACACCATGGAGCCGGAATTACAAATCCTACCTGCCCTTGTCTTCCTGCTCATTTACCAACACCAGCAACGGCGGCGGCGAAGACAACGGTGAGTACTGCACCTACGACATAGGGGAAGGGGAGGCAAAAGTCAGGGGGACACACACGCAACACCCCCACCCCCACCCTCACCCTCGCACATTACAACACACATAACAATGCATTTCAAAACATCACAGTAACAACCTACAACCCCCCGGAAGAATGCAAAGACAAAAGGAAATCAGTTCAAAAATTGTAATGTATCAAAATACAGTTACCAAAGATATACAGATATATATATATACACATTCAAAAGTATATACATTACGAGAAGTAGTGCAGGTATGCACATATCAATGTCCGTGCACCACTGGTCCAAAAATGCATGGGCGAGGCCCACACTAGATACCTGTCCACAAACGGAGAGAACACTGCTGGGGCATCAGATAGAAATACAACAGGCACCTCAGGGGGAAGGGAAGGGGGGGCACCTCAGCCAGATTATAGCACCACGCCAGATCCACGACGGGGCTCCATGCCCACTGTTCCATCCTGGGGAGTGCAAAGCCACAGTCCCTCAAGTCTCTACAGTGGGTGGGTTGCCCACTGTTCCATCCTGGGGAGTGCAAAGCCACAGTCTCTCAAGTCCATACAGTGGGTGGTTTGCCCACTGTTCCATCCTGGGGAGTGCAAAGCCACAGTCTCTCAAGTCCATACAGTGGGTGGGTTGCCCACTGTTCCATCCTGGGGAGTGCAAAGCCACAGTCTCTCAAGTCCATACAGTGGGTGGGTTGCCCACTGTTCCATCCTGGGGAGTGCAAAGCCGCAGTCTCTCAAGTCCATACAGTGGGTGGTTTGCCCACTGTTCCATCCTGGGGAGTGCAAAGCCACAGTCTCTCAAGTGGATAACAGTCTCCACTGGTTCTGGAGGGGGAATGGTGCCCACACTGCATTAGGCTCCCCGTGACGGTTCCTGTTCCGTCACAGTCCCAGCTGTATATGGGAAAACGATGCTTGCTGTGGCGGTGTTTCCTTGTTCAGCGGTTCTCTGCCCTGTTCAGCGGTCTTCACCATGGCAGTGATTTCCTTGTTCAGCGGTGCTTTGCCATGGCGGGCTCTGACCTGTTCAGCGGTTCTCTGCCCTGTTCAGCGGTGCTTTGCCCTGTTCAGCGGTCTTCACCATGGCGGTGATTTCCTTGTTCAGCGGTGCTTTGCCATGGCGGGCTCTGACCTGTTCAGCGGTTCTCTGCCCTGTTCAGCAGTGCTTTGCCCTGTTCAGCGGTCTTCACCATGGCGGTGATTTCCTTGTTCAGCAGTGCTTTGCCATGGCGGGCTCTGACCTGTTCAGCGGTTCTCTGCCCTGTTCAGCGGTGCTTTGCCCTGTTCAGCGGTCTTCACCATGGCGGTGATTTCCTTGTTCGGCGGTGCTTTGCCATGGCGGGCTCTGACCTGTGCATTGGTGTGTGGCATGACGGTCCCTCATTGCCCAGTGGGGTTGTGGCAGCCGGGGCCCTCCTGGGCACTGACTCCGGCGATGGTCTCGTGACCAGTGACGATACTCCTGCCCTCCTGGGCACTGACTCCGGCGGTGGTCTCCTGACCAGTGACGATACTCCTGCCCTCCTGGGCAATGACTCCGGCGGTGGTCTCCTGACCAGTGACGATACTCCTGCCCTCCTAGGCAATGACTCCGGCGGTGGTCTCCTGACCAGTGACGACGGTGCTGGCGGTGGCGTCCCGGCCGCCGGGGAGGATGTCGCCCTTCTCAGCCGTTCTGTTCTCACCAGACTGTGCAGACTTCTTCTGGCACTTCACCACCTTTGGAGGAGTCACAGCTGACTCTGCAATCCCCCTGGGACCCTTGTGAGCAGTTTTGCCGCCAGGAGTCTTCAGCCTGTCCCGTCGGCCACTTTCCAACTTGAGATGCCTTACAGGGGGTGGACTGGCAGTGCTTTGGCTCCGTGTCACATTGCCTGCCCTGGTGGCCGGTGCATTCCACACACCTGTAACACGCACCACTGGTACTGGAGTCTTTTTGGCTGAGGCGCTACTACGGGACTTATGAATTGGAGGGGTGGGGATGGGGGCAAAGAGGTCAACGTTGCTGAGGGAGAGTTTCTGACGAACACTGGGATGGGTAGCTGGAGGGGGTCTGGGAGTGGAGGAAGAGGAGGTGGTTGTAGGAGGTGTCACTTTAGGTGTTTTGGGTGCAGGTGCAGGTATTGGAGGCTGTTGTGAGGTGGATGGATGTTGGGTGTGTGGGTGCCCACGTTTGTGTACTTTGGGAGGGGGCGTCACAGACACACTGGGAGAGGACACAGGGGACGTGTAAATGGTAGTGGGGGTGGTGAGTGCAGGTGAGAGGGGTGTGGTGCTGGGTGTTCTGGTGCGAGTCCTAGTGCCTGTAGATGTAGTATATGCAGGTGAGAGTGTAGACGACACTGGGAGGGAGGAGGGAGATGACGAGGAGGAGGACACAGTGGAGGCAGTGGATGTTGGTGTGTCTGTATGTGGGTGATGCTTGCGTGAGTGCCTGTGGGATGTGTGGTGCCTATGTTTGCCTGAGCTACTTTTGTGTGTTGAGGTGTATGCATGCTTGTCTGATGGTGTGCTTGGGATGGGCTGGGGTACAGGGGATTGGGTCTGGGTGGAGGAAGTTGGAGGGGGGAGGCTAGACACAGGGACAATGGCTGCCATCAGTGCTGAGGCCAGAGATTGCAGGGTTCGATGATGGGCAGTCTGACCAGAATGAATGCCCACCAGGAATGCATTAGTGTGTTGCAACTCCCTTTCTACACCCTGGATGGCATTCACAATGGTAGACTGCCCAACAGTGAGTGACCTGAGGAGGTCAATGGCCTCCTCACTGAGGGCAGCAGGTGTGACAGGGGCAGGGCCTGAGGTGCCTGGGGCGAAGGTGATGCCCACCCTCCTGGGTGAGCGGGCACGGGGCGAACGCTGAGGGGCTGCTGGGAGGGCGGTGCTGGTAGGGGAGGTGGCGGCTGTACCTGTAGAAGTGGGGGGCACAGATGGTGCCGCCACCACAAGGGAGCTCCCATCGGCGGACGAGTCCGTGTCGCTGGTTGGTGATCTGGTGACCGACGTTTGGCTCCCCTCGCCCTCCGTCCCAATGGTGCATTCTGAGTCCGTGGTGTGGCCCTCGAGGCCATGTGGGATGCAGCTCCCTCGTGCTTCGGTGCCACTGTACCTCCGCCTGATGATGCTGATGCACAAAAGAACAGGGAGAGCAGAAAAAGCGGGGGGGACGACAGAAGAAAGACAGGTTGAGTGCATTGCTTACCGCTACCGTTGGCGGACAATACAGACACAGCAGCCCCCTGCACTACGCCGTGTTCTTGGCCTCTACAGATGCAATTCCTGGGATATGGCCTACATGGCTATGGTGGACATCTGCACACATGGATGCCACAGGGGCATGTATACCTGTAATTGGCACTCTCCTGTGGTGGGGTGGAGTGGCACATGGCCTGCATTACAGAGGGGCCTAGCCTATGGAAGTCGCCCTGGCCTAGGGAAACCCACAGCCCTCCTCCCACACCCAGACCCCTCAACTGCGCGCAAAGTCCCCAGAATGAGGGTGTACTCACCCCCTTGTGTCTGCTGTGATGCCCTCAAGCGCCCATCCAACTCAGGGTAGGCCACGACCAGGATCCGGAACATCAGGGGGGTCATGGGGCGACGGGCACCCCTCCCACGTTGGGAGGCCATCCCCAGCTGAGCCTCCGCCGTCTTCTTGCTCCAGCGGCGAATGTCCTCCCATCTTTTCCGGCAGTGGGTGCCCCGTCTCTGGTGGACCCCCAGGGTCCGGACGTCCTTGGCGATGGCACGCCAAATGTCCTTCTTCTGGTGGGCACTGGCCTACATGACATGCACAGGGGAAGAAGAGAAGTCATTAGCAAGAGCACCGTTGAAGTGAGTGGCCCACATCCCTGCCCTTGCCATGTGGCACATGCATTCACAGTCCTTCATGTTCACTGCACTCTGCCCCCTTCCCTCTTACAACCAGCCCTCTCCACACAGGCATAGCCCACACAACGTGCTCCCTGTGTACTTACCTGTTGGTCTGGGGGACCGTAGAGTAGCATGTACTGGGGGAGGACCCCGTCCACGAGCTTCTCCAACTCCTGAGCAGTGAAGGCAGGGGCCCTTTCCCCAGACGCAGCAGCCATTGTCTCTTCCAGACCGAGGTCACAGCAGCACTTGCAGTGTAGGTCCTCTCCTGTCGAAGATCAGGTATTGAGTGATTCAACAGATAGAAAATGGCGGTCACGTCCGCGGCGGTGACGTCCGCGGCGGTGTGTATCATCACCGCCAGCGCACTTCATCATTGGCTCCTGGGACCCATAGGGTCCAATGTTTACCAATGCAGCATTGTGCCGCGGTCTTCGACCGCCTACCGCGACGGTGTACAACGCCAGCGCAGTTACCTCACATCTCATTGTCCCACTTTAGAGGTCAGGCAGCCGCCATTTCAGGGGCCCACATGGCTTCATTTACAACTGCATCACACATATCTAGGCCTACACTCGACACACATACAGGAAGATTTTTGTCTTTGGTGTCGTGTTCTGTGTATCTGTGGGTAGATACCTGGGATTTTGTTGACTCTGTGGTCGCTGTTGTCCTTCCTAGGCACCGTCAGCTGGGACATTTGAGAAGATGGCGGAATCCTCCGGTGTACCGACCGCTGGTGGACCTGTTGACAATGGAGGAGCGACATTTACTCATCACCTACAGGTTTGACCGTGCCACTATCCAGGAACTATGTACCCAGTTGGAGCCAGACCTGATGTCAGCAATCCGCCATCCCACAGGAATCCCCCCTCAAGTGCAGGTGCTATCAGTGCTCCATTTCCTTGCAAGTGGATCTTTTCAGACAACAGTGGCCATGGCATCAGGGATGTCCCAGCCTATGTTTTCAAACGTGTTGTCCAGAGTGTTGTCTGCTCTGCTGAAACACGTAAGGAGCTACATCGTTTTCCCTCAGGTGGAGGATTTGGCTACAGTGAAAGGTGACTTCTATGCCCTTGGACACATCCCCAACATCATAGGTGCTATTGATGGGACCCATGTAGCTGTGGTCCCCCCCACACGAGTGAACAGGTGTACAGGAAGAGTTATCATTCGATGAATGTACAGATGGTATGTTTGGCAGACCAGCACATCTCGCAGGTAAATGCTATGTTCCCTGGCTCAGTGCATGACGCCTACATCCTGCGCAATAGCAGCATCCCTTATATGATGTGTCAACTCCAGAGGCACCGGGTGTGGCTATTGGGGGACTCTGGTTACCCCAACCTGTCCTGGCAATTGACCCCAGTGAGGAATCCCAGGACCAGGGCAGAGGAACGCTACAATGAGGCCCATGGGTGGACTAGGAGGGTGATCGAACGCACCTTCGGCCTCCTGAAGGCCAGGTTCAGGTGCCTCCATATGACAGGTGGTTCCCTATTCTACTCACCAAGGAAGGTGTGCCAGATCATCATCGCCTGCTCGATGCTTCACAATCTGGCTTTGCGCCGCCAGGTGCTTTTTCTGCAGGAGGATGGTCCAGATGGCGGTGTTGTGGCAGCTGTGGAGCCTGTGGACAGTGATGAGGAGGACGCTGAGGAAGAAGACATAGACAACAGGGAGTCAGTCATACAGCAATATTTCCAGTGACACACAGGTGAGAACAGTTTTCTTTTAACCATTACATTCACTTTCACACTTCTACCTCTATCCTGTCTGTCATTTCATAGCAGTATTTGGTCACTGAGTTGTACCTTTCCATTACGGTTTCACAAGTGTGGTTAGCAACGTGTGTCATCTGCTTGCATCCTTCAAGGACTTGTGATGTGTGACATAGGTATGTTGGCTTTACAATTGGAAACGCATGTTGACACTGTCATTGATTATACATATTTAGCAAATCACAGACTGACTCCAGATTGTTTTGTGGTTCCAGGGTGTTTATTTAAGTGCTCAAAAATGGAGGAGGGTAGTAATATGGTGATGGGGGACGGTGGAGGAATGTCCATGGCAGAGTCCAGTCCATTAGTCACACAGGTGCACTGCCCATATGGGCATAGGAAGTGCAGCTGGGGCAGTTTCAGTATGGACAGGGTAACAAAGTGGGACAGTGGGAGGACAATCAGGGTGGTCTCATTTCCTGGCGGGGGTCTTGCCATCTTGCTCTGTCCTGTTCCTGGATCTCAGGGACCGCTTGCGGGGTGGTTGTCCGTCTGCAGGGGGTGGGGTGCTGGTGTGGTGGTACTGTGGCGGGGCGTCCTGTCCACTAGCGCCAGCGGAGGTGGTGGGCAGTTCATCGTCCATGCTAGTGTCAGGGGCCCCTTGGAGTGCCACAGTGTCCCTCATGGTTTTTTGTATGTCCTTCAGCACCCCTACGATGGTGCCCAGGGCGGAGCTGATGGTTCTGAACTCTTCCCTGAACCCCAAATACTGCTCCTCCTGCATGCGCTGGGTCTCCTGAAACTTGGCCAGGACCGTCGCCATCGTCTCCTGGGAGTGGTGGTATGCTCCCATGATGGAGGAGAGGGCCTTGTGGAGAGTGGGTTCCCTTGGCCTGTCCGCCCCCTGTCGCACAGCAGCCCTCCCAGTTCCCCTGTGTTCCTGTGCCTCCGTCCCCTAGACCGTGTGCCCACTACCACTGCCCCCAGGTCCCTGTTGTTGTTGGGGTGGTGGGTTATCCTGGGTTCCCTGTAGTGGTGGACACACAGCTGATTGACGTGTCCCGGGTACGGAGGTATGGACCCGCTGGGTGGGTGCTGTGCTGGTCTTGCCAGAGGGTGGAAGGTCAGTGTTGGGCTGTGCCTGTGCAAGGGGAACCGACTGTCCCGAGGCCCACGATAGTCCGGGCTGGTCATCAGGATCCAGTAGGGCAGAGCTGCTGTCGTCACTGTGGGCCTCTTCTGTGGGTGGAGTGGAGTTGTCTGGACCCTCCGGTGTGGTGATGTTCCGTAGTGGTCCTGCAGGGATATAAGAGCATGATTATTGCATGTGTGTGTAATGGTGTGCAATGGGTGGGTGTTTGTGTACCCCAGTGCAAGCATTCCTGTGTGTGGGTTTGTGTGATGATGGTTAGGTGGTTGTTATGGGTATGTGCAGTTAGCATGCTTTGGTGAGGGGTGACCATGCTTTGTTTTTGCATGCGGGGCTTGGTGTTGGGATGGGTGGTTTGTGTTATGAGTACATTAGTGAGGAGTTGGAGTGATAGGGGAGGGGGTGAGGGTGGAGGGGTGTGATAGCATGCAGGTAGGGTGGGGGATATGATAGTTGAGATTTAACTTACCAGTGTCCATTCCTCCACCGACTCCTCCGAGGCCCTCTGGATGCATGATGGTCAAGACTTGCTCCTCCCATGTTGTTAGTTGTGGGGGTGGAGGTGGGGGTCCGCCGCCAGTCCGCTGTACCGCGATGTTGTGCCTGGAGACCATGGAACGCACCTTCCCCCGTATGTCGTTCCACCTCTTCATGATGTCCTCCCGATTTCTTGGATGCTGTCCCACAGCGTTGACCCTGTCCACGATTCTTTGCCATAGCTCCATCTTCCTGGCTATGGATGTGTGCTGCACCTGTGAGCCAAATAGCTGTGGCTCTACCCGTAGGATTTCCTCCACCATGACCCTGAGCTCCTGCTCGCAAAACCAGGGGTGTCTTTGGCATGACATGGGGTGGTGTGGGTGATGTGTGGGGTGGTGTAAGTGTTGATGTGTGTGTTGATGTGTAGTGGTGTGTGGTGTTTTGTGCGTCTAATGTTGTATGGGTGATGGTGTTGTGTGCCTCTGTGTGGTGGGGTTCTCAGTTGCTGTGCTCTCTGTCTATCTGGCCTTCGTCCGTGAATTGTGGCCGTAGGGGTTTGTGGGTGATGTGGGTGTGTGTGTTGGGTGTGTGGGAGTGTTTTTTGTATGTGTATCAGGTGTGTGTATTTCGAATTGTCCAATGTGGCGGTGTTTTGGAGATGTGTGTGTATTTTGAGCGTGGCGGTGTGTACCGCCAATGGAATACCGCGGTTGAAAGACCGCTGCGTGGATTCGTGGGTCGTGATAGCATGGGCGTGTTTCTGTTGGCGTGACGGTGGAGGTTTTGTTTTCGCCAGTTTATCACTGACCTTTGGTGTGGCGGTCTTGTGTGGGTGTCTGAATTTCGGCGGATTCCGAGATGTGGGTCAGAATAGCTGTGGCGGAATTCCGCGGCGGTGTTTTGGCGGTCTTCTGTACGGCGGTAAGCGCCTTGTACCGCCAATGTTGTAATGAGGGCCTTAATCTTTTTTTCAAGGCCAACTCTAGAGGTCTATGTGGCTATGCTTGTATTGATAACAGTGACAAACATGGCTATTTTGGCCTATGACAGGCATGTTTTTGTTAATCAATTGTCTTCCCTTTTTACAATGAAAGATATCAGGTGTGTAGTTTCTCTCTGTCTAGGTGTGAACTCAAGATAGCTTTTACTGACTCTCTTCCAGATCTTCTGTATCTACAAAGAGAATTAGAGCAAATGGTCCACCTGTCAGTCATGAGTTATCATTAGCCGACATTTGCCACTCAGTAGTCAATTGAATAGACATTCAGGACCTATGGTATTTTGCTTGTCCCTTTCCAAACACACACATTACCCTCCCCTGCAGATCCAAATGCTCCTTCCAGCAAATCTGCCCTCCTCAAATACCCACTACTCTCCAGGCCCCACCAACCTACCCAATGAATCACTTTCCACAAGCACTTCCTCATATGACCATCATGCCTATGTGTTTTCATAATTCTTATTGTCTACCTGGCTGACTAGTAAAGCCATCTGCTGCCTGTCCAACTCAATTAGCAGGCACTAAGCAAGGTGAGAACACACCCTCAGAATAGCAGGTGTTTTGAACTCTGTGGTACTTGCTCTTGGTGTTTAAAGGCACATGCTGACAGACATCCATTGTTGTGTCACAGTAGAGGTTCAGTGTCTTCTAGGCTTGCCCCACTATAGTGCTAGTATAAAACTAATCTCCCACCATAGCACAATTTTGGGAATGACCCTTTAGTCTAGCACTGCAGCCCCGTCTTAGTGGTACATATCGATCTTGCGCTGTAGCTCAATGTTAGTGGTATAAGAGTTGTTCTACCCTCCTGCTCTACTAAAGGTGCATAATTGTCCTTGCAATCTATCTTTCGGTTTGCAGTTCAGTATTCACTTTGGTATTGCGATATGATAGGCAATTGTGAGTGTTGAATTCCCTGCATACTTGACCATTCACGAAGCTTACTGATCTCAAATTTTGAAACATGGTGATATAAGTGTATGCTTCTCCTGATAGGGGCTCATCCGTCCTTTCCCCAAAGCCGTCCCCAAAGCTTTACTGTCCATCAGCCCCTCCTCTTTACTGCCCATCAGCCCCTCTTCTTGCACTCAATGCTTTATGAACATTGGCTTTAACTGTAAAATATATTACTCTCCATCTCTTTTTCATACATTAAAAGCATGCATGTGCACAGAAAGTGAGGTAGCTCGAGAAAAGAGAGTCGAAAGAGGCTGGCTTAATTTTGACTTATTCTAGTTATGCTTATTTAATGTCGTTTTTTGTGTGAAATCCAAAAAATTAAATTGTGGAATTATTGTGAGTAGAGGTGACAGAGAAAGAACTCCCCCTTTGGATATTTTCCATTACCAACAAAAGTATGTTTTTTTTTTTATTTCTTCTCAAGTATGATGATATAAACTTATACAATGTGATACCCCTCAAAGAGAGATCCATTTCTGTTACACACAAGGTAATGTCACTCTCTATTTATTACCTTGCTGTAATGTGGTGTGCTATCACACACAATAAGAGCTCCTACTTGCATATACTCATACGCCCTCGTAGTCTGATCATCTCTCTGCTATACTGTAATGTGCTATATAGTGGGATGTGCTGTTGTGCCATGCTCAGTGAAAGACCTTAACCTCTTTCATCCACATCTGCATGTATACTATGTGCCAAACACATGCTATGTTAGTTATCACTCTGCTTGGCAATCCATCTGTGTGGTGTGCTTGGCCAGAGAAAGCAAGTGCTAGAGTGAAAAGAAGTATTAAAATGTAAAGTGTAAACATAGTTTCTGGGTCTCTGGGCACGTGATTGCCACCTTTTTGCACAAGGATGGAGGAAGAATGTTACCTGGTGATCCACTAGAAGGAGAATAATGTTTTAGGTCAGGGAATGTATACTTTTATTTATGTGTCGGTATACATAGTACCCAGTGGCAGTCACACTGGGTAGTAACAGGATCACAATTCCATTGAAAAAGCATTTTGGGGGTCATTACAACCCTGGCGGTCAAAGACCGCCAGGACTGTTGTGGCGATTGCACTGCCAACAGGCTGGCGGTGCAATCCCGGGAATTATGACCGCGGCGGAAGCGCTGCCCAGGGGATTACAAGTCCCCGACCGCCAGCCTTTTCCTGGCGGTTTGAACCGCCAGGAAAAGGCTGGCGGAACGGGGAGTCGCGGGGCCCCTGGGGGCGCCTGCACTGCCTATGCCACTGGTATGGGCAGTGCAGGGGCCCCCTGACAGGGCCCCATGCAGCTTTTCACTGTCTGCATGGCAGACAGTGAAAAGCGCGACGGGTGCAACTGCACCCGTCGCACGGCCGCAACAGCGCCAGCTCCATTTGGAGCCGGCTCCTGTGTTGCGGCCGAGATCCCAGCTGGGCCGGCGGGCAGAAACCAGGTTTCCACCCACCAGCCCAGCGGGTATCTCATAATGACCGCGGCAGGAGTGCGGCCGCATTGGCGGCCGCCCGGCGGTCAGATCTTGGCGGGCGGCTGTGATGCTATTAATTGTGTTTGACCAATGAGTTTGTGTTTCACCACTGCGCATATTAGTTGCTCAATGTTAACCAGTAGCACATTATGGGGGTCATTCTGAACCTGGCGGTCGGTGATGGAGCGGCGGCCAACCCGCAAACAGGCCGGCGGTCAAAAAAATGGAATTCTAACCCTGGCGGGAACCGCCAACACAGGCCGCCACTTTAACACTCCGACCGCCACGGCGGGACCGACAAACAGCGCGGCGGTCACCGCCAACAGGCAGGTGGCAGACAATGTACCGCCCACCCTATCACAACTCACCAATCCGCCACCTTTTCCGGGGCGGGAGCCCCGCCGATAAAAACACGGCGGAAACAGACTACGAACGGGAAAACGCTCACCTCTACACACTCCACGAGGAAGGAGGACAGCATGGAGCCCGAATTACACATCCTACCAGCTATTGTCTACCTGCTCATCTACCAGGAGTACGAACGCCGGCGCAGACGACAACGGTGAGTACTGCACCTACAACACAGACGAGGGGGGAGGAGGAAAGCTTATGGGCACACACATGCGCCATACACCCACCCCCCCACCACAAATACCTACACCCCAATGCCGAGCAACAAGTCAGAGTGACACCACACAAACCCCCCGGAATAATGCAAAGACACAATTTAAATGATCTATAAAATATATGTATAAATAGCTCCATTGAAGGAATGGCAAATATGCCATATAAAAGATACAAAAATAAGGAATTAACATAGTCAACAATATATCCTTGGTCAAAAAGTCCTGCACATTCCGTCAAAGTTCCATAGTCCGTGGGCCAATGTGCTCAAACACATGGGCAAAGCCCACACAGGAGACCAGATACCATTGGAGAGAACACTGCAGGGGCATCAGATGATAAAACTACAGGCACCTCAGGGGGAAGGGAAGGGGAGGCACCTCAGCCACCTGAGTCCACGACGCCAGATCCACGAGGGGCCTCCATGCCCACTGTCCCATCCTGGGGAGTGCAAAGCCACAGTCTCACAAGTCCCTACAGTGGGAGGCTTGCCCACTGTACCATCCTGGGGAGTGCAAAGCCACAGTCTCACAAGTCCCTACAGTGGGAGGCTTGCCCACTGTACCATCCTGGGGAGTGCAAAGCCACAGTCTCTCAAGTGTCTACAGTGGAAGGCTTGCCCACTGGACCATCATGGGGAGTGCAAAGCCACAGTCTCTCAAGTGTCTACAGTGGGTGGCTTGCCCACTGGACCATCCTGGGGAGTGCAAAGCCACAGTCCATCAGATGGATTACCGACTCCACAGTTATTGGAGGAGGCATGGTGCCCAGAGTGCTTCCTGAAGCCCTGCTCGACACAGAACCGGCACTGTCAATGGGCCAGCGGTGCTTGAGAGGAAGGGCCCAGCGGAGCGGTGCTTGAGATGAAGGGCCCAGCGGAGCGGTGCTTGAGACGGCGGGCCCAGCGGTGCGGTGCTTGAGATGAAGGGCCCAGCGGAGCGGTGCTTGAGACGGCGGGGCCCAGCGGAGCGGTGCTTGAGATGAAGGGCCCAGCGGAGCAGTGCTTGAGACGGCGGGGCCCAGCGGAGCGGTGCTTGAGATGAAGGGCCCAGCGGAGCGGTGCTTGAGATGAAGGGCCCAGCGGAGTGGTGCTTGAGACGGCGTGGCCCAGCGGTGCAGTGCTTGAGATGAAGGGCCCAGCGGAGCGGTGCTTGACAGGAAGGGGCCAGCGGAGCGGTGCTTGAGATGAAGGGCCCAGCGGAGCGGTGCTTGAGACGGCGGGGCCCAGCGGTGCGGTGCTTGAGATGAAGGGCCCAGCGGAGCGGTGCTTGAGACGGCGGGCCCAGCGGAGCGGTGCTTGAGATGAAGGGCCCAGCGGAGCGGTGCTTGAGATGAAGGGCCCAGCGGAGCGGTGCTTGAGACGGCGGGGCCCAGCGGAGCGGTGCTTGAGATGAAGGGCCCAGCGGAGCGGTGCTTGAGACGGCGTGGCCCAGCGGTGCGGTGCTTGAGATGAAGGGCCCAGCGGAGCGGTGCTTGACAGTTAGGGCCCAGCGGAGCGGTGCTTGAGATGAAGGGCCCAGCGGAGCGGTGCTTGAGACGGCGGGGCCCAGCGGAGCGTTGCTTGAGATGAAGGGGCCAGAGGAGCGGTGCTTGAGATGAAGGGCCCAGCGGAGCGGTGCTTGAGATGAAGGGCCCAGCGGAGCGGTGCTTGACAGGAAGGGCCCAGCGGTGCAGTTCTTGTCCCGGAGGGGCCATGTTCAGCGGTGCTCCTCCCGGCGGGGCCCGTTCAGCGCTTCTTGTCCCGGCGGGGCCCTGTTCAGCGGTTCTTGTCCCGGCGGGCCCTGTTCAGCGGTGCTCCTCCCGGCGGGGCCCGTTCAGCGGTTCTTGTCCCGGCGGGGCCCTGTTCAGCAGTGCTCCTCCCGGCGGGGACCCGTTCAGCGGTTCTAGTCCCGGCGGGGCCCATTCAGCGGTTCTTGTCCTGGCGGGGCCCTGTTCAGCGGTGCTCCTCCCGGCGGGGCCCTGTTCAGCGGTTCTTGTCCCGGCGGGGCCCTGTTCAGCGGTGCTCCTCCCGGCGGGGCCCGTTCAGCGGTTCTTGTCCCGGCGGGCCCCGTTCAGCGGTTCTTGTCCCGGCGGAGCCCTGTTCAGCAGTGCTCCTCCCGGCGGGGCCCTGTTCAGCGGTTCTTGTCCCAGCGGGGCCCTGTTCAACGGTGCTCCTCCCGGCGGGGCCCGTTCAGCGGTTCTTGTCCCGGCGGGGCCCGTTCAGCGGTTCTAGTCCCGGTGGGGCCCTGTTCAGCGGTGCTCCTCCCGGCGGGGCCCGTTCAGCGGTTCTTGTCCCGGCGGGGCCCTGTTCAGCGGTGCTCTTCCCGGCGGGGCCCTGTTCAGCGGTGCTCCTCCCGGCGGGGCCCTGTTCAGCGGTGCTTGTCCTGTGTGTCTAGGGAGCCAGACCTGGGCAAGACTTCCCGCTCATTCACCATCCGAACTTGCGGTCGCGGCGCCCTCTTGTGATGGAGTCCTGGGCCCGTGGGTGTCGTCCGTCACACCCGGAATGGGACTGGTGGGCCCCTCCTGGGCAGCTCGCCTGCTGCCTGACTTCTCCGCCCTGCTGCCCTTGCCCTCCTTCGCTGGAGCTCTGTGGCCCTTGCCTCCCTTGGATGATGTGGCAGGTGACGGGGCAATGCTACTGTCCTTGGTGGCAGCCGTCTCAGGCTTGTCGCGCCGGGCCTTCTTCTTTTTTGTCCTCTTCCCGGGGGGGGGGGCTGGCTGTCCCCTTGCTGCTGGCGGATGTTCCTGCCCTAGGATCTGGTGGACTCCAATAGCCCTGCACTATGGTCACAGTAGATGCAGGGCTGGTGGTGGCTAAGGTGCTTTTTTTTACTCTTACCAGATGGAGGGGGTGGGTCAGGGATTGGAATGAGCTCAAGGTTGGAAAGGAAAACGACTTGGGAAGGACAGGGACGGGTAGCTGTAGTGGGTATGGGAGTGGAGGAAGTGGATGTGGTTGTAGGAGAGTCAAGTGTGCTGTCTTTGGGTGCAGGTGCTTGTGACGGAGGCTGTCGTGAGGTAGGTGGCTGTTGGGTGGGTGGCTGCCTGCGTTTGTGTGCTTTGGAAGAGGGGGTGACAGACACACTGGTGGAGGACACAGGGGACGTGTAAATGGCAGTGGGGGTGGTGACTGCACGTGTGCGGACTGTAATGGAGGGTGTGCTGGTGATGGAAGTACTGGCTGATGGTGGTGTGCATGCAGGTGTGAGTGGAGACGTCACAGGGAGGGAGGAGGGAGATGAGGAGGTGGGGGACACAGAGGTGGTAGTGACTGTTGGCATGTCTGCATCTGGATGTTGCTTGGGTGAATGCTTGTGGGATCTGTGGTGCTTATGTCTGGATGAGCTGCCCTTGGGTGTAGAGGTGTGTGCAGGCTGGTCTGATGGTGTGGATGGGATAGGCAGAGGAACAGGAGACTGGGACTGGGTGGAGGGAGTCAGAAGAGGGAGGCTGGAGACAGGGACAATGGCTGCCGTCAGTGCTGAGGCCAGAGCGTTGAACGATCGCTGATGGGCAGCCTGACCCGAATGAATGCCCTCCAGGTATGCATTGCTCCGATGCACCTCCCTTTCTACACCCTGGATGGCATTCAAAAGGGTAGACTGCCCAACAATGAGTGTCCTGAGGAGGTCAATGACCTCCTCACTGAGGGCAGCAGGGGTAACTGGGGCAGGGCCTGAGGTGCCTGGGGCGAAGGAGATGCCCGCCTTCCTGGGCGAGCGGGCACGGAGCGAAGGCTGAGGGGCTGCTGGGAGGGCGGGGCTGGTGCGCTGGGTGGCTGCTGTACCTGTTGTGGCGGTGGGCACGGATGTTGCCGCCACCGCTAGGGAGCTCCCTTCCGAGGACGTGTCGGTGTCGCTGACGTCTCCACGGGTCCCCGTTGTGGAGCTCCACTCGCCCTCCGTCTCACTGGTGTACTCGGAGTCTGTTGTATGGCCCTCCGGGGCCATGTGAGATGCAGCTCCCTCGTGCGCCAATGCCACTTCTCCTCCGCCTGATGATGCTAATGCACACATGAAGAGGAAGACAAAGAAAATGGGGGGGGGGGAGAAATGAAGACAGGCTGAGTGCATGCATTGGCAACACCGTTGGCGGAGAGGACAGACACAGAAGCCCCCTGAACTAGGCCGCGCAATGGGGGTACACTACTCAGTTATTGTGACTATGCCTGCGGGTCTATGGACGACAAATGCACACATGGGTGGGGCCGGACCACGGCTAGCTGTACTTGGCACCCTACAGAGGTGGGGGGCGGGGGCACAGGGCCGTGTCTAACGGAGGGGCCTAGCCTACAGAATACGCCCTAGCCTGGAGATAGCCACAGCCCTCCTCCCCCACCCAGACACCTTCACTGCGCGCAAAGATAGCAGAATGTGCTGATACTCACCCCCTTGTGTCTGCTGTGATGTCCTCACACGCCCATTCAAATCGGGGTAGGCCACCACCAGGATCCGGGACATCAGGGGGGTCAATTGCCGGCTGGCACCCCTCCTACGTTGGGAGGCCATCCCCAGCAGAGACTCGGCGGTCTTTCTGGTCCCGCAGCGGATGTCCTCCCACCTCTTTCGGCAGTGGGTGCCCCGTCTGTTGTGGACCCCCAGGGCCCGGACGTCCTTGGCGATGGCACGCCAAATGTCGATCTTCTGATGGGCGCTGACCTATGTGACATGTACAGGGTGGTAAAGGAAATCGCATCAGTTTTCTGCCTGGTCAATGTGAGTGGCCCCCCCCTCCCCAACCTTGCCATGTGGCACATGCTCTCATCTTTCGTGCGTTGCACTCCTCATTCGCTCCCCTCCCCACCATCTTACATACACCCCACTCAACACAGGCATAGCCCATTCAACATGCACCCTGTGTACTAACCTGTTGGTCTGGAGGACCGTAGAGTAGCGCATACTGGGGGAGGACCCCATCAACAAGTTTCTCCAATTCTTCGGCAGTGAAGGCAGGGGCCCTTTCCCCAGTCGCAGCAGCCATTGTATCTCCCAGACCGAGGTCACAGCAGCACTTGCAGTATAGGTCCTCTCCTGTGGATGATCAGGTCTCGAGTGATTAATCAAATAGAAAATGGTGGCCACGCCCGCGGCGGTGCGTACCGCGGCGGTGCGTACCGCGACCGCCGGCGCACATCGTCATTGGCTCCTGAGACCCATAGGGTTCAATGTTAACCAATGCTGCTTTGCGCCGCGGTCTTCGACCGCCTACCGCCACGGTGTGCCACGCCAGCGCAGTGTCAAAGCCCAGCTCACCTGAGTCCTTGTTCAGTTCTGATGGAGGTTGAAGACAATCCGACCCCACCCTGAAACTGCTTGTTCCAGCACACTAGTTTTTAAAACAGTGCACTAAGAACAGAAGCTCAAGGGAAGGGGGGAAGTGGATAAAATAAAATAAAGAGACAACTGCGTTTCCACTGTTGAAGTGCTGCACAAATCTGCGGCCCTCTCTGACTTCGGTAGAAACTGGTGCCTAATGAAACATAAACAAAGAACAGATAAGTACATCCTATTCCTAACTGGGTTCCTGACTATCCCTTTATTTATTAGAAATTTTCTTCTAAAAGTACCTCTTGGATCCTGGTCTCTAGTCTCCAGGTTTGGAATGTGTTACTGCTCTGGGATGTGCTTTCTATTACTCTAAAGCTTCTAAAACATTAAACAAATACCGTTATCAGAATTATCAATATCAAACATTCATCTTAATATAACTAAAGCCTAAATTGCCAATAGCAGACTCACTTTTCCCATATTTCCAGAATCTTTTATAAAACAAATACTGTACTTTTACGTCAAAATACAGCATGTAATTTGTGCAAGTCCTTGATTTACTGTTTGCCTTGCTGTTAATGGTTTCCACGGTTCGATTCTTAAAAGTTCCATAAAAAAATGTTTGCTTCACAAAGTTCCGCAAAGTATTGTTGTAACAAAGAGTTTGAATCACAATGTTCGTGGAAGGTATCTTGTTTCAAATTGTCTATACACGAATCCAGAAATTGTTGTCAAAGTTCTTTCAGGTAATAAAAGTTTTGCACTTACTTGTTGCTGGCAAGAGATACTGATCAGTCTAACCTTGTCTTCTTTCTCTTTTGCAGGTTGCTTGTAGGAGAGAGGCTGAGGCAAGGAGGAACCGGAAACCGGAAGAAGGAAGAGCCAGCAGCTGCGCCCATTGAAGCCAATGAAAGTCTGTAGAGAGCGGGAGTGCCAGCGCCGAGGGATCTGTCCTCAGGTAAGCGGGAGGTAGACGAGCACAAGCACTGGGCGAGGCTCAAGGGCTGCCTTTTATAGACAGGGCTGGGTGTGGTCCTCACATGCTGCACATGTTCTTGAAAGGTGTGCAGAGCTGGGTGTGGTTTGAAGAGCTGGGTGTGGTCCTCACATGCTGCACATGTTCTTGAAAGGTGTGCAGAGTTTCAGTTATTATGCAAATGAGTTAAATTAACACATGGCCTAGAGAGGAGTGTTTTAAAGAAGCCTTGGTAAAAGCAAGGCCCAATGTGTAAACAAAACAGCACATTAAACAACATACACAGAAGCCTGGGGGAGGGGAAGGTGAGATAACAAGAAAGGCTTTCAATAGTAATTTTAAAAGGGAGCTATTACAGAACCCACTAGTGCAGTGAGAGGGGACATGCTCTTTGCTGTGCACAAACCCTAACAGTTGCCCCCCTCAAAGGCCCTCCTACAGGACGGGGTTTTCCTGGATTTTTTAAATAAAACTGTCTAATCAGCTGTGGGGCATGTACATATGATGCTGGTTCCCATGAATTCTCAGATTCATCATATCCTTTCCATTCTACTAAATAAAACAGATGTCCCCTAATTCTTTTTGAGTCTTTTATGCTTTTCACTTCATATTCTAGATTTCCCTTAATTGGTATGGGTGGAGGTGGTGGTTCAGGTCGGGTTTTTGGATTGTACGGCTTAAGCAAGGACACATGGAATGTAGTATGTACTGGATATTCTTTTGGTAAATCTAATTTTACTGTTACCGGGTTTACTATGGCAGTTATACTAAAGGGTCCAATGAAACGTGGTTGCAGCTTTCGGGATCCCTCTATGTTTAGGTTCTTTGTGGAGAGCCATACCTTGTCACCGATTTTATACATTGGGGCCTCAGATCTGTGTTTGTCTGCTTGTCTTTTCATGCTTTCCTTGTACTTTAATAAATGTTTCCTGGCTTTGTCTTGTATGTCACCTAACCTTGTTAGTCTATCCGTTACTGTAGGTAACAGAGAATCTTCTTACAAAATGGGTATAGCTCTTGGATGATACCCCTGCAAGAAATAGAATGGTGAGCAAAGTAGAGCTGAATGCTCAGTATTATTATAAACAAACTCCGCTACAGGGAGAGCTTCCAACCATTCACTAGAATAATCAGCCAATAAACAACGTAGCGTTTGAAGTAAGGTTTGGTTCAGTCGTTCAGTCTGTCCATCTGTCTCTGGGTGGAAAGCAGTGGATAATGCCACATCTATTTTCAGTTTTTTACATAATTTTTTTCCAAAATTTAGAGTTGAACTGGCTCCCTCGGTCTGACACCACTTTGCTTGGCAAACCATGTAAATGCACAATTTCCCTTATAAAAATATCGGCAAATTCTGCCGCCGTGGGTAATTTCCGTAATGGTACAAAATGTGCCATTTTAGATAAAAAATCCACTATAACCAACACTGTTGTGAAAGATTTTACAGGTGGTAAACCTACAATAAAGTCCACGCTCACAGTGTGCCAAGGTTGCTTGGGTGTTGGCATTGGTATTAACAAACCGTCAGGGGCCTTATGAGAAGATTTATGTCTTGCACAAATTGGACAGGTAGTGACAAATTGCTTAATGTCCTTTCTTATAGTGTCCCACCAAAAGTGTTTTTGCACATTTTCCAGGGTTTTTACCCAACCAGGATGACCTGCCAACGGTGAGGCGTGATGCCAAATTATCACCTGTGTTTGTAATTCAGAGGTGGGCACTAACAGCATGTTGTCGTGATACAGTAAACCTCGTTGTATTGTGTTATGGGAATCTTTTAACCAATCCTGAGGTGCTATTTGCATGTGTGCATTATATAGATCTGTGATGAAATCCTTCTGTTGTACTGGTGCCAAAAACTTTTGGGGAGGAATAATGGGTTCTCCTATTTTATCTTGTTTCATGTCTGAAGTATGTCCGTATCTAGATAACACATCAGATTGAATTTGTTGTGCACCTGGTCTATAGGTTATTACAAAGTCAAATGTGCTAAAAAAAATTAACCAGCGCATCTGACGTGGTGTTAGTGCTTTAAGTGATCCAAAAAACTGTAGGTTCCTATGGTCAGAAAAGATTGTAACTGGGTACTTGGCTCCCATTAAATGGTGCCTCCATTCTGAAAAGGCTACTTTGATAGCTAGTAGTTCCCTTTCAGCCACAGTGTAATTTTGTTCAGCTGGTAATAACTTTTTGGAATAGAAGGCTATAGGATGTAACTGGCCATCTACTGCATCTCGTTGAGAGAGAACTCCTCCTAAAGCTACTTGTGAAGCATCCGCTTCAACAAAAAAAGGCAAGTCAGGATCAGGATGTTTCAGAATTGGGGCTGAAGTGAACTTTTGTTTTAGGAGTTGAAAGGCGTGTGCTGCCTCATCAGTCCAAAGAAATCGTTGCCCTTTCCGCAACAAGGTAGTTATTGGGGCCGCAATGTCTGCGAAATGTGCAATAAACCTCCTCTAAAAATTGGCGAAACCCAGAAATTTCTGAATATCTTTTACAGAGGATGGTTCTGGCCAATCAGCAATAGCACTGATTTTCTTTACATCCATAGTTATTCCTTGAGGTGACAGGCAGTATCCTAAAAAGTCCACCTTGCTGACATTAAAAGTACACTTTTCTAACTTAGCAAAAAGATGATTTTCTTTTAACTTTGATAATACTGCACGAACATGTTGGGTATGTTCTTCTGAGTTCTTAGAGTAAATGAGGATGTCGTCTATGTATACTATGACACAAACGTCCAGGAATTTGTGTAGGACCTCATTTATAAAGAACTGAAAGGCCGCAGGGGCATTACATAACCCATAGGGCATTACTGTGTACTCAAATAAACCAAACTTTGTCTTGAAAGCTGTCTTCCACTCATCCCCCTCTTTTACTCGGACCAGGTGGTAAGCTCCCTGCAGATCCAGTTTAGTGTATACAGTAGAATGTCTTAACTGATTCAACAACACAGGTATTAGAGGAAGAGGATATTTATTCTTTATTGTAGCCTTATTTAGTCCTCTATAATCGATACACGCGCGCAGGGATTTATCCGGCTTCGGGATAAAAAAGAGTGGAGATGACACCGGAGATGTGGAATGACGGATGAACCCAGACTGTAGTAGGTCATCTAGGTAGGTTCTTAAGTATATGGTTTCTTCGTCAGTCAAAGCATATACTCTGTTATTAGGTAAAGGGGCCCTTGGGATAAGATCTATACGACAGTCATAAGACCTATGTGGGGGCAGCACACTAGCCTTTACTGGATCAAAGACGTCTTTAAAGTCAGAATATTCAGGAGGGAGACTTGGTTCATCTTGTATAACACTAGCACAATGTAATACTGTGCTCTGTTCTGTACCTGCTTCTTGATAGCAATTGGTTCTACAGAAAGAGGAATCCAAAGTAACATTTCTATTCACCCAATCAATTTTTGGGTTATGAGTTGTTAACCAGGGTACCCCGAGAATCAAACCAAAATTAGGAGTATCTATCAGATCAAAGCTAATCACCTCTGTGTGCCCGTTCTGACAGACCATAACAAGTGGACTTGTTTGTTTTGTGATTAATCCAGAGGTCAATTCTGACCCATCCACTGCACATACTGCTTCTGGACAAGGCTTTAGGCACATAGGAAGTCCTAAGTTTTCAGCTAACTTATTATCCACAAAATTTCCTGTCGCGCCTGAGTCCAGTAGGACAGGGAGAGAATGCCTCACTTGGGTAGTAACAATTAAAACGACCTGAATTATGAAATGTCTAGGTATGTGCGGTACCATGAAGGCTGCAGCATTAGAGGTTTGATTAAGATGTTTTCTCGAACAAGTAACCTCTCCCCTTGTCGAGCTTAATCGTTTCCCGATTCAGTTGAGGAGGTGGAGGAAACAGCACCCTTTCGTGGATTTTTAGGCTTTACTGGACATTCTCTGGCAAAGTGACCTGCCCTTCCACAATATAAACATAATTGAAGTTTTTTCCTTCTTTCTTTTTCCTCTGATGTGAGTGAACCTCTGAGTGTCCCTATTTGCATAGGCTCAGGTTCAGGGAGTTTATTATCTGGGTCTTTCTTCTCGTGTCTAATACAAGTTAACCGTGATTCCAGTTTGTATTTATCTCCCTTTCTTTCTCCTAGTCTATGTTCTAATTTCACAACTAAATCTACAAAGTCCGAATAGTCTTCTGGCAAATCAACGATATGAGCCAGCGCGTCTTTTAACTCGTCTCTCAAACCTTTATAGAAAAGGGAGACACGCTTTTCTTCTGGCCAGTGTGTCTCGGTGAGTAAACGATTAAAACTAGTGAGATAGGTCAATAAATCCTTGTTACCTTGTTTAAGATTTAAAAGCTCATTATCACTTCCCTGCATGAAAGTGTGTTTTGCAAAAAGGCTGGTCATGGTACGTTTAAATTGATTCCAATTATGGAGGATGAGATCATCTCTCTCCACGAAAGGAATTGACCAATTGGCTGCTGTGCCACCCAAATAAGACAAGACGAATGCCACTTTCGTAGCATCAGTAGGGAACAGTTGTGGCTTACAAACGAAGTGTAATTGACATTGATTGATAAAAACATGGAATTTGTTACTATCTCCATGAAAACGTTCAGGTGCTGCTAAGGGCACAGCATTAGGAACATTAACAGTGACCTCAACTGGGGGAGGCAAAGTTGTATGTTTTGATGGCGCCCCTGTCTCTGAGGAGGTTTTAAACAAAGGCGTAAAAGCTGTGTTCCACTGAGATACCCTAAATTTATACCTGCTTAAATCCTGTTTTAAAGAGGTATTCTCCATCTTTAATCTCTCTATTTCCTCTTGCATATGTTGCAAGATGCCAGACACTGATTCATTATGAGCCAAGTCCTCATTTAGGGCCTGCGCCATATCCGTGACGTCTATGCCCTCTATTTCTTCCCCGATATTCATCGTCCACCAGAACTGATTTTTTTTTTTTATTTAAGGCTTGTGCTTCTGTCAAAGCCCAGCTCACCTGAGTCCTTGTTCAGTTCTGATGGAGGTTGAAGACAATCCGACCCCACCCTGAAACTGCTTGTTCCAGCACACTAGTTTTTAAAACAGTGCACTAAGAGCAGAAGCTCAAGGGAAGGGGGGAAGTGGATAAAATAAAATAAAGAGACAACTGCGTTTCCACTGTTGAAGTGCTGCACAAATCTGCGGCCCTCTCTGACTTCGGTAGAAACTGGTGCCTAATGAAACATAAACAAAGAACAGATAAGTACATCCTATTCCTAACTGGGTTCCTGACTATCCCTTTATTTATTAGAAATTTTCTTCTAAAAGTACCTCTTGGATCCTGGTCTCTAGCTTCCAGGTTTGGAATGTGTTACTGCTCTGGGATGTGCTTTCTATTACTCTAAAGCTTCTAAAACATTAAACAAATACCGTTATCAGAATTATCAATATCAAACATTCATCTTAATATAACTAAAGCCTAAATTGCCAATAGCAGACTCACTTTTCCCATATTTCCAGAATCTTTTATAAAACAAATACTGTACTTTTACGTCAAAATACAGCATGTAATTTGTGCAAGTCCTTGATTTACTGTTTGCCTTGCTGTTAATGGTTTCCACGGTTCGATTCTTAAAAGTTCCATAAAAAAATGTTTGCTTCACAAAGTTCCGCAAAGTATTGTTGTAACAAAGAGTTTGAATCACAATGTTCGTGGAAGGTATCTTGTTTCAAATTGTCTATACACGAATCCAGAAATTGTTGTCAAAGTTCTTTCAGGTAATAAAAGTTTTGCACTTACTTGTTGCTGGCAAGAGATACTGATCAGTCTAACCTTGTCTTCTTTCTCTTTTGCAGGTTGCTTGTAGGAGAGAGGCTGAGGCAAGGAGGAACCGGAAACCGGAAGAAGGAAGAGCCAGCAGCTGCGCCCATTGAAGCCAATGAAAGTCTGTAGAGAGCGGGAGTGCCAGCGCCGAGGGATCTGTCCTCAGGTAAGCGGGAGGTAGACGAGCGCAAGCACTGGGCGAGGCTCGAGGGCTGCCTTTTATAGACAGGGCTGGGTGTGGTCCTCACATGCTGCACATGTTCTTGAAAGGTGTGCAGAGCTGGGTGTGGTTTGAAGAGCTGGATGTGGTCCTCACATGCTGCACATGTTCTTGAAAGGTGTGCAGAGTTTCAGTTATTATGCAAATGAGTTAAATTAACACATGGCCTAGAGAGGAGTGTTTTAAAGAAGCCTTGGTAAAAGCAAGGCCCAATGTGTAAACAAAACAGCACATTAAACAACATACACAGAAGCCTAGGGGGGGGGGAAGGTGAGATAACAAGAAAGGCTTTCAATAGTAATTTTAAAAGGGAGCTATTACAGAACCCACTAGTGCAGTGAGAGGGGACATGCTCTTTGCTGTGCACAAACCCTAACACGCAGTGACCTCACATCCCACTGTCACACTTCACAGGTCAGGCAGCCGCCATTTCAAGGGCCCACATGGCATGATTTCTACTGCGTCACACAGGCCTAGGCCTTGCATTGCCACTCATACAAGCCGTTCCATGCATAGCGATTCGTGTACTGTGCAAGCTGTGTGAACTAACCTGTGGGTTGCTTGACTCTGTGCTCCATGTTGTCCTTCCTAGGCACCGTCCGCTGGGACTTGCGAGGAGAAGGATGAATCCTCCTGTGTACCGACCGCTGGTGGACCTGTCGACAATGGAAGAACGACATATCATACTTACATACCGGCTTGACAGAGCAACTATACATGAACTATGTGCCCAGCTGGAGCCAGACCTGATGTCCCCCATCCGCCAACCCACAGGGATTCCCCCTCTGGTGCAGGTTCTGTCAGTACTCCATTTTTTGGCAAGTGGGTCTTTCCAGACAACAGTGGCCATATCATCTGGGATGTCTTAGCCTATGTTTTTTAAGGTTTTGTCCAGAGTGTTGTCTGCCCTGATGAAATACATGCGGAGCTACATTATTTTCCCTGAGGTGGGCGAATTGGCTACAGTGAAGGGTGATTTCTATGCCCTTGGACATATCCCCAACATCATTGGTGCCATTGATGGGACCCATGTGGCTTTGGTTCCCCCCAAAGAAAGTGAGCAGGTGTACCGAAACAGAAAAAGTTATCATTCAATGAATGTCCAGGTGGTCTGTTTGGCTGACCAGTACATCTCCCATGTAAATGCCAAGTTCCCTGGGTCAGTGCATGACGCGTATGTCATGCGAAATAGCAGCATCCCTTATGTGATGGAACAGCTACAGAGACACCGTGTGTGGCTAATTGGTGACTCTGGTTACCCCAACCTGTTGTGGCTACTGACCCCAGTGAGGAATCCCCGGACCAGGGCAGAGGAACGGTACAATGAGGCCCATGGGCGATCTAGGAGGATCATAGAAAGGACCTTCGGGGTCCTGAAGGCCAGGTTTAGGTGCCTGCATATGACAGGGGGATCCCTCATGTACTCACCAAAGAAGGTGTGCCAGATCATCGTGGCCTGCTGTATGCTTCACAATCTTGCATTGCGACGCCAGGTGCCTTTTCTGCAGGAGGATGGTCCAGATGGTGGTGTTGTTGCAGCTGTGGAGCCTGTTGAGAGTGAAGAGGAGGAAGACGACGGGGACGACACGGACAACAGGGATACAGTCATACAACAATACTTTCAGTAGCACACAGGTAAGAAACAGCCACCCCAATTTACATTTACTTGAGGCCTCATGCATATCCACTGTCTGTGTTTCCCCCCAGTTCCTGTTAACTGATTTGTGACTTTCCCTTCCCTTTTCAGAGCTGTATGACCCACTGCCTGACTTCAGCTTTGTTTGCCCATGGACTAAAGCTTATTGAAATTGGTATGTTGTCATCACAAAGTAACTGGACATTATTGAACCGTTATGTGTAATACATTTGTTAAGAATACAAGCAGACTCCTGTTTATTTAAGTGGAATAAGTGATTTATTTTAAGTGCTACATATAGGTAAATGATTGGGAAGCGGGGATGGGTGGGGGTGGAGTAATGTCCATGGCAGAGTCCAGTTCTCAGTCGCACAGGTGCATTGTCCATATGCCTGTGGAAGGATGGAGCAGGGGCAGTTAAAGGTTGGACAGGGTGACAATGTGGGACAGTGGGATGACATCAGGGGGTATCTTAGGCTGGCGGGGGTCTTGCAATCCTACTCTGTCTTCTTGTGAGATCTCAGGTTCCGCTTGCGGGGTGATTCTTCTTCTGCAGGAGGTGGGGTTCTGGTGGCCTGTCGTTGTGTGGGGGCCTCCTGTCCACTAGCGCCGGCGGAGGTGGTAGGCTGTTCCTGGGCTAGTGACAGGGGCCCTTTGGGGTGCCACATGGTCCCGCAATGTGGTGACGATCTGGGTAAGGGCCAGGACGATGGTCCCCCTTGCGGAACCGATGTTCCTCAGTTCCTCCCTGAACCCCATGTACCGTTCCTCCTGCAGTTCCTGGATCTCCTGGAACCGGGCCAGTACCGTCGCCATCGTCTCCTGGGAGCGGTGGTATGCTCCCATGATGGAGGAGAGGGCCTCTTGGAGAGTCGGTTCCCCGGGCCTGTCCCCCCCCTGTCGCACAGCAGCCCTCCCAGTTCCCCTGTTCCTGGGCCTCTGTCCCCTGGACGGTGTGCCCACTACCACTGCCCCCAGGTCCCTGTTGTTGTTGGGGTGGTGGGTCAACCTGGGTGCCCTGTAGTGGTGGACACACCGCTGATTTACGTGCCCTGGAGACAGAGGCATGGGCCCGCTGGGTGGGAGCTGTGCTGGTGTTCCCAGAGGGGGTTGGGTCTGGTGTAGCCTGTGGCTGTCTGTGGGGAAACGACTGTCCAGAGGTCCCCGATGGGCCGGGCTGGTCGTCTGGCTCCAGGGAGACAGAGCTGCTGTCATCGCTGGGGGCCTCTTCTGGAGGTGGGATGGACATCTCAGGACCCTCCGTGGCGGTGTGGTGGCATTCGGGTCCTGCAGGGGTATAAAGGTATGGTTATTGCTTCTGTGTGTGGCATTTCGTGTGATGGGTGGGTGTCCGTGTACCCATGTGCAGGCATTTCCTTGTGGGGGCATTTGTGAGTGTGGCTTGTGGGGGTGATGTGTGTGTGCAGTGGGCATGCTTTGGTGATGGGTGTCCATGCTTTGGGGTCGCATGCAGGGCTTGGTGTTGGGATGGGTGGGTTGTGATGGTGAGCCTTTTGCTAGGGGTTGGTGTGATGGGGGAGGGGGTGAAGGTGGGGGTATGATTTGGCATGCAGGTGGGGTGGGGGTGGGAAGCAGTAGTGAAGATTTGCCTTACCAGAGTCCATTCCTCCGCCTACTCCTGCGAGGCCCTCAGGATGCAGGATGTGCAAGACTTCCTCCTCCCACGCAGTAAATTCTGGGGGAGTAGGTGGGGGTCCGCCGCCAGTCTTCTGCACCGCAATGTTGTGCCTTGATACCATGGAACGCACCTTCCCCCGTAGGTCGTTCCATCTCTTCCTGATGTCCTCCCGATTGCGTGGATGCTGTCCCACTGCGTTAACCCTGTCCACTATCCTTTGCCATAGCTCCATCTTCCTGGCAATGGTGGTGTGCTGCACCTGTGCCCCGAAGAGCTGGGGCTCTACACGGACTATTTCCTCCACCATGACCCTGAGTTCGGCGTCACTGAACCTGGGGTGTCTTTGGGGTGCCATGGGGTGGTGTGGTTGAGGTGTGGGGTGGCGTTTGTGGTGATGAGTGTGGTGCGTGTGGTGGTGTGTGGTGTTTGGTGCGTGGATTCTGTGTGGGTGATGGTGTTGTGTGCCTCTGTGTTGTGGGATTCTCTATTCTGTGCTCTGTCTCTAGCCTTCGTCAATGATTTTGGGTCGTAGGGGCTTGTGGGTGATGTGGGTGTGTGTTTTATATTGTGTTGGGTGTGTGGGAGTGGTGTTAGTATGTGTATCAGGTGTGTGTATTTCGAACTGACCAATGTGGCTGAGTTTTCTATGGGTGTGTGTATTTTGACCGCGGCGGTGTGTACCGCCAATGGAATACCGCGTTTGAAAGACCGCCGCGTGGATTTGTGGGTCGGAATGGTATGGGCGTATTTCTGTTGGCGTGACGGTGGAGGTTTGGTCAGCGCCATTTTTTCGCTGACCTTTGGTGTGGCGGATTTTTGAGGATGTCGGGTTTTTGGCGGTTTGCCAGTTGCGGGTCAGAATGACCGTGGCGGTTTACCGCGGCCGCGGCGGTGTTATGGCGGCCTTCTGGCCGGCGGTAAGCGACTTTTACCGCCGAGGTCAGAATGACCCCCTATATGTTTTGTTCAGTTTAGCTGCCTATTGGCTTTGACATGGCGTTAGCCATTACATTTTTGTTCAGTTTAGCTGCCTATTGGCTTTGACATGGCATTAGCCATTAAATTCTGTATTCAGTTTAGCTGCCTATTGGCTTGGACATGACATTAGACATTACATTTGATATTTAGGTTAGCTGCCTATTGGCTTTAACGTGGGGTTAGACATTGCAGTTGAGACATTGCAGATGAGCTGTGTTTTTCCACAAGATGGACCAAGCTGTTTTCTTCACACCAGACCTTAGCTGATAAGAGCACATAGATTTTGTGTTTACCTCGCAGTCCAGTCTGAGAGCGAGGGAGCTCGGGAGAATTGGCCACTCTCCAGGGTCCTTCGGCTCTCACACTGAGTTTGCTTTTAAGGATGACTCTGGGCTACGGAGAGTTAGATTGAATTTGCTTTGACTTCAGACAGGAGCTAGACGTCAGTTGCCTGTCTCCCGTTTGGGTAGAAAATCTCTTTCTCGCAGTTGACCAGGAGTCATCAACTTGCAGACCCCAGAAAGATGAAGCTGAATTTAGGCCCTACAGCCTTGTCCATACGGTGATGAATTTTGACTTTTATGCTTTGCTTTGAAGTTATGCTATAATGTAATCACATATATTTGCTGTATACATTGCAACTGAGAAGTACTTTGATATATTTTGCTTTCATTGCTGCGACTACTTTTGAACGTGTGCTTCCAATCTACTAATTTGGTCTCTCAGGAAACTCGGGGTGGGGAATTAATAACAATAAATGTCTTCTTTAAACACAGAAGTGCATTCCAGAGAGGTTCTGTAAGCTGAGATAAGAGGGAAAGCAGAACAGCGCGGAAGCCGCCCGCCAAGGTCATAATGAGGGCCTTTATGTTTTGCTTATAACTTTGGACCGTTTGACAAATCTTCACTAAAGTTCTCTCAAAAATGTTCTTTCACCTCAGCTTCTTCAAGGGAAGTTTGAGATCAGTCAAGCAGGGGCTGAGGAAACTCAGGGGTCCCAAAATGTATTTTCCCCATGCAATTTTTCTTAGGAAAATGGAACAGCGATACCACAAACAAGGTATCAAGCTACATCTTTGTCCAGAAAGTGTGCTTTTGTGATTTACTATAAAAATGTTAATTTATTTTTGAGAAAATAGGGTTAAAAATGTATGTATGTGTATATCATGCTGCCAAGGATACCCCTATCCAGCAGAGCAAAAGATGGGATCTGCTTGACTCCCACCATATGAACAAAGATGTCACACTAGCTATTTTAGGACTCAGGGACTCAGGGCCTCATTACGAGTTTGGCGGTGCGAGGACTGCCATGTTGGCCGTGGAAGTCCGACTGCCAACTGGCAGGTGGAGAAGACTGACAAATTATGACATTGGCAGTGATGCATATACAATCCTGCCAAAGTACCGATGACAACCTCATTGCAGTCAGACTGCCGCGGTTGATTGGAGCCACCACCAGTTTCCGCCTGACTCATTACAATGTTGCACACCGCCAAGATTTCCACTGCGGCTAGACCACCATGGAACACCAGGACGGAAACAAACAGTATAAAAGGAGACATTCACCTCCAGGAAGCCATACTCATCCGGAGCCGCCATGGAACCACAACTAGACGTGATCCTCTTGCTCCTGCTTGCAGAAAGACAACAGAATCATCGCCAACAAGGAAGACAACTGTAAGTACACACACTCACCTGTTACATTTGTAAAATGTATAGATTTGAACTGTTACATAACATTCCATGGGGTGGGGGGTGCAAGGGCTATAATCACACATAATAGTACAGTGACACACACACTCACATACAGCAACAAATACACCCACACATACACAGCACGCACTCTGCAGCCAGCACACACACTAACATCAGATGTCAATAACACACAGTTGCGCAGGGCGACACAGCAGAGGCTCAGGCTCACAAATTCCCATACAACATATGAATTCATAACAACAACACCACAACGCACAAATATAACACATGTCAAACACTCACAACCGACACTGGCCAGGGACTCCACACACATACAACACAATATACAGCTGCGATGAAACACACACAATTACACCATCATACAACCTAGCAATCGACATACACATCAGAGTACACTGAGCCTATTATGCCATGCACAATACACGCAGACTTAAACAGTCTCAACACACAAAGCCGCACAGCACTACAACAAATGCATATACAACTAACACAACACACCACCATGCCAACATTTCAGCTACATACACATAGTCATCACATAAAACACATCCTATCCCTGGGGATAAAAGCACTGCACAAAACCTCACAGACTGCTCAGACAATACCGGAATCATCAGGCAGTACACACACACACAAATACTGCCACACAACCAATGCCAGTCTGGAACAATTCAAACCTAGTAAAGGAAATGCAGGACAAAGATGTAATAAGAAAACCAGCAACTGGTTGTTTTAATCGTTGGAATTGAATAAGATTGTCCAAGGCCATAGGCCAGTCCATTGAACTTAAAAACAGCACCAAAGGCACTAAATGGTGCCCCTACTTGACTCCTGACTGGGGGTGTCAGGGCAGGTCGTGACTGTTAATGTGTCTGCAGGTGACTGTTGTCTGTGTGCGTGCTGGTTGTGTGTCTTGTGGTGCTTATGTTTGTATGTGCTTCCCTTGGATGTTGAGGTGGATGCATACTGGTCTGTTTGTGTGCTTTGGCTGGGGTGGGGAAGTGGGGATTCTGACTGGGAAGAGAGGAAGTTGGAGGGGGAACGGTAGACAAGGGGTGACTGGCTGCCGTCAGTGTGGAGGCCAGAGCCTGAAATGATCTCTGTAGGCCATCCAGTGCACCGTGAATGCCCTCCAGAAACGCATTGCTCTGTTGGATTTGAGTTGCCAGTCCCTGGATGGCATTTACGATGGTCGACTGACCGACAGAGATCGACCTCAGGAGGTCAATGGCCTCCTCACTGAGGGCAGCAGGACTAACAGTGGCTGGGGCAGAGGTGCCTGCAGCGAAGGAGATGCGCACCCTCTTGGATGGGCGGGAACGGCCAACTGGGTGGGGAGCAACAGGGAGGGTGGTAGTAAATTGGGGGGTGGTGGACAAAGATGAAACTGGGGTGGTCCCAATAGGGTCCACCACCACTAGGGAGTGGCCACTGGAGGAGGATTCAGAAGAAGATGTAGTGAATCTGGTCTCCCTCGTGGCACTCCTCTTGCCCTCCAGGCCACTGGGTCTGTTACTGTCAGTGTTCCTGTGACTGGAGGTCCAGTGGCCAGAAGATTCCCCACTCAGCTGTGTCCCGTCTCCTTCCCCTGCAGGTGCTGATGCTGAAAAACAGAATGTCAGGTATGGTCATCACATTCACAAGATAACACTTTCATCATACAGTACACATAAGTCTCATTACATCCTGTTCACCAACACCCCCAGGTAGTGCCAGTAAAGTGCCAACATCATGTCATAACAAAGTATGATGTATGTCCCTCAATATAAACATAAGCTACCTAACTGACACCTTCAATACCATGAATGACGTGGGCCAATCACACTGACCATACCATGACAAGGTGACTTTGCAACATGATACAGGTACCCTATCTACAACAACATAGTCAAGCACCAATCAAGCAATAGTTTAGGAATGTGAAATTGTGTATCACTAATCAAAAACACATACTCAACACATACAAATATTTTACTCTGGATGGCATGTACCAGGCTACGATACATGTTGTAAAGTAAGGGCAAGCAAGCCTAGTGCAGACAAGCCATATCTTCTTCATTTCACATTGTCACGCATTTCAATTTTAGGTTAAGGAGTCACAACACGTCACACACACATGCACCAAAAGTGATGTATCAAGTATTGGAAATAAAATGTGGAACAAGTCATCTAGGTCATTGGTCTTCTGAAAACAAACTTTATCAGTCAAGTAGGGGCCAAATAAGCAAGTTCAGTCCTATGTCCCACACACAACCACAAGATGTCAAAAACAGTGTACTTATATATGGACAACCATACTGTGCAAAAAGATGACAATCAGGTGTACCTAATCATGCAATTAGTCCATCAATAGGCCACTGACTGAGTGGGTACATCACTACACACACATCAGACATGGCAAGCCTTGCATCTGTCTGTGGAAAATTCTCTAGGCCAAAGCACATTTGTTGCTAATCTGACAGGTACACCTACCATGATGAAAGCCACAAGCCTAGATATACTTACAATACTACTCACATGTGTTTGTGAACTACCACACCTGCACCACATAGGTGTCATTGCCAACATTAGGTTCCCAAACAACCAAGACTCATTTACCACATCCTTCATAGCAACAGCAAGTAGACATAACTATTTCCAATGTTGATTCATTACTGAACCTTTCAAATGATACATGATGTTGATACATACCTGTCAATAATGTAACTGTGAATGGGCTACCATTGCCTATGGGTCATACCTACAACAATATGTCCAAGGACAATGCTGTGTGGCCACGTTCCACTAACAGAACATTACCAAGGTAGTAACATTCCTAGCCTCTGATACCAATATATGTGTGCCCAGAGAAATATTGCAACACCTCAATGGTATCCAACATGCATGTTTTCTACTCTGATGAGACTTCACAAATGTCTATGTACATCCCTCACTTACAAAGGGGGATTACCTTGTAATAGGTGTGAATATGCTAACCTTGTATATCATATGACATATCAGATGGATAGCCCAGACTCACATGCTGCTGTCACTTATCAGAAAGCATTAGGAAACTAGAGATGACTTGAATATGTCTGATTCTATGCAGCCCATAGACAGGAATCTTGAGACATTGCAGAGGACAGAGATCAAGGACCTACATACTTTACCACCATGACATTGGCAGGATTGACCTGATGTTGGGTATTAACAATCACCAGTGTAGAAAACGTTGTACAGTGGTACACATATGACACAGTCATATGTGCACAATAATATGCTATTGTACTGAGGGGACAAGATAGCTGAGTAGCATGCCTCTACGTACATTTGTGTGTGCACACCTGTGTGCTATAGATGGCTACAGTACATAAATGTGTACACAGCAGATCTGTGACACTTTGCACTTACCACATGCTTGGAACCAACATTCTGTTCCCTCACTCAGACACCTGGTAAAAGGACAAACATGAGTTAGGTCTGTACTCACCCCCTTGTGGCTGCTGTGCTGCCTTCAAACACCCATCCAACCCTGGGTAGACCACTGCCAAAATGTGGGGCATTACAGGGGTCATGATCCCACCGGCACCCCATCCTCGTTGGGAGGGCATCCCGAGCTGGGCCTCTGCGGTCTTCTGGGCCCAGCGTCTGAGGTCCTCCCACCTCTTCTAACAGTGGGCTCTCCACCGGCTGTGGTCCCCCAGGGTCCGCACTTTCTTGGCGATGGCACACCAAATCCCCTTCTTCTGATGGACGTTGACCTGCATGGATGACATAGATAAAAAAAGTATGTCATGACCACATGCACCATACTAAAACAGGCAAGGTTACTAACTTCTCAGTAGAACATGCCACACACAGACTGTCCTTAACATCCCTTCCACTGATAGATGACCATATGCAGTCAGGCCAGATGTGAGCTGGAATCAGGCAGACAACATGCATCTCCACCACCAGTTGTCATGTTATCACATATGACCAGACAGCAAACACATTTGCAAATATGGTATTTCAGGAGAAGTCTGGTCTACCAACTCCACTAACCTTTTTCAACAGTTACAAGGTGGTTCAGGGAGCATACATCAAACACTCTCCACAATGTCCTAGGACTCGAAATCTGTCACCAAACATAAGTGCATGACGAGGAACTCATCCCATTCTATCACAACTTGGGCACCCTACAGACTTTAAGGACACAATCAGAAACATTGCCCATCAGCCTTTGTTTAGTATAACAAAGTATAGTTGACCTAATGAAAAATTTGTGCACATGGTGCACTTATCTACTCCTCTGGTGCACCATAGGGCTGGTCATATAGGGGTAGGACCACCTCCACAAGCTTCTCCAGCTCCTCGGGTGAGAAGGCAGGGGGCCTATCACCTGTAGGATGTGGCATGATTGTTCCCAGAGGTGGTACACAGCAGCTCAAGTTGTGGAGGTCTTGCTGGCAGCAGTATCAGGAGTCAAGTGAGAGATGAAGTATGAAATGGTGGTCACGTCCGCCACGTAAGAGACTGTCACCACTGGCGTACATCACCATTGGCACAAGACGCCAAAAGCAGCAATGTGTTCCAATGGTAATAGCCACCGGAGTAGTATCCACCTCACGCCATTATGACTTCCGCCGGCAGATGTAGGTCATTTCCGAATGTCCAGTAGAGTAGGTCAGGCAGCTGCCAATTTAAGGTCCTTAGATGGTCAGAAAAGTTAAATTAAAGATGCGTCAAGAGGTCAGCAACATATCTACACCATAGTTTTCAGTATTGGCTTTGAGTAACCATGTATTTAACCCCTTCGCTGCCAGGCCTTTTCCCCCTCCTGTGCCAGGCCTTGTTTTGCCTATTTGGGGCACTTCGCGCTTAGGCCCTCATAACTTTTTGTGCACATAAGCTAACCAAGCCAAATTTGCGTCCTTTTTTTCCAACATACTAGGGATTCTAGAGGTACCCAGACTTTGTGGGTTCCCCTGAAGGAGGCTAAGAAATTGGCCAAAATACAGTGCCAATTTCGTTTTTTTCAAAACAAATTGAAAAAGTGGCTGCAGTACAAGGCTTGTGGTTTTCCCTCTGAAAATGGCATCAACAAAGGGTTTGCGGTGCTAAACTCATCAGCTTCCCAGCTTTCAGGAACAGGCAGAAATCAGAAAACCCAATTTTTCAACACAATTTTGGCATTTTACTGGGACATACCCCATTTTTGAAATTTTTTGTGCTTTCAGCCTCCTTCCAGTCAGTGACAGAAATGGGCATGAAACCAATGCTGGTTCCCAGAAACCGAAACATTTCTGAAAAGTAGACAAAATTCTGAATTCAGCAAGGGGTCATTTGTGTAGATCCTACAAGGGTTTCCTACAGAAAATAACAGCTGAAAAAGAAAAATATTGAAATTGAGGTGAAAAAAACATCAATTTTTCTCTACGTTTTACTCTGTAACTTTTACCTGCAATGTCAGATTATCGAAAGCAATATACCGTTACGTCTGCTGGACTCCTCTGGTTGCGGGGATATATAGGGCTTGTAGGTTCATCAAGAACCCGAGGAACCCAGAGCCAATAAATGACCTGCACCCTGCAGTGCGTTTTCATTCTATACCGGGTATACAGCAATTCATTTGCTGAAATATAAAGAGTAAAACATTGCTATCAAGAAAACCTTTGTATTTCCAAAAAGGGCACAAGATAAGGTGTTGAGGAGCAGTGGTTATTTGCACATCTCTGAAATCCGGGGTGACCATACTAGCATGTGAATTACAGGGCATTTCTCAAATAGATGTCTTTTTTACACACTCTCCTATATTTGGAAGGAAAAAATGTAGAGAAAGACAAGGGGCAATAGAACTTGTTTTGCTAATCTATGTTCCCCCAAGTCTCCCGATAAAAATGATACCTCACTTGTGTGGGTAGGCCTAGCGCCCGCGACAGGAAACGCCCCAAAACGCAACGTAGACACATCCCATTTTTTTTTTTAAAAACAGAGGTGTTTTTTGCAAAGTGCCTACCTGTAGATTTTGGCCTCTAGCTCAGCCGGCACCTAGGGAGACCTACCAAACCTGTGCATTTCTGAAAACTAGAGACCTAGGGGAATCCAAGGTGACTTGCGGGGCTCGGACCAGGTTCTGTTACCCAGAATCCTTTGCAAACCTCAAAATTGGGCTAAAAAAACACATGTTCCTCACATTTCTGTGGCAGAAAGTTCTGGAATCTGAGAGGAGCCACGAATTTCCTTCCACCCAGCGTTCCCCCAAGTCTCCCGATAAAAATGATACCTCACTTGTGTGGGTAGGCCTAGCGCCCGCGACAGGAAACGCCCCAAAGCGCAACGTGGACACATCCAAATTTTTTGAAAGAAAACAGAGGTGTTTTTTGCGAAGTGCCTACCTGTAGATTTTGGCCTCTAGCTCAGCCGGCACCTAGGGAAACCTACCAAACCTGTGCATTTCTGAAAACTAGAGACCTAGGGGACTCCAAGGACGGTTGACTTGAGGGGCTCGGACCAGGTTCTGTTACCCAGAATCCTTTACGAACCTCAAAATTTGGCTAAAAAAACACATGTTCCTCACATTTCTGTGGCAGAAAGTTCTGGAATCTGAGAGGAGCCACAAATTTCCTTCCACCCAGCGTTCCCCCAAGTCTCCTGATAAAAACGATACCTCACTTGTGTGGGTAGGCCTAGCGCCCGCGACAGGAAACGCCCCAAAGCGCAACGTGGACACATCCAAATTTTTGAAAGAAAACAGAGGTGTTTTTTGCGAAGTGCCTACCTGTAGATTTTGGCCTCTAGCTCAGCCGGCACCTAGGGAAACCTACCAAACCTGTGCATTTCTGAAAACTAGAGACCTAGGGGAATACAAGATGGGGTCACTTGCGGGGCTCGGACCAGGTTCTGTTACCCAGAATCCTTTGCAAACCTCAAAATTTGGCAAAAAAAACACATGTTCCTCACATTTCTGTGGCAGAAAGTTCTGGAATCTGAGAGGAGCCACAAATTTCCTTCCACCCAGCGTTCCCCCAAGTCTCCCGATAAAAATGATACCTCACTTGTGTGGGTAGGCCTAGCGCCCGCGACAGGAAACGCCCCAAAGCGCAACGTGGACACATCCAAATTTTTTAAAGAAAACAGAGGTGTTTTTTGCGAAGTGCCTACCTGTAGATTTTGGCCTCTAGCTCAGCCGGCACCTGGGGAAACCTAACAAACCTGTGCATTTCTGAAAACTAGAGACCTAGGGGACTCCAAGGACGGTTGACTTGAGGGGCTCGGACCAGGTTCTGTTACCCAGAATCCTTTACGAACCTCAAAATTTGGCTAAAAAAACACATGTTCCTCACATTTCTGTGGCAGAAAGTTCTGGAATCTGAGAGGAGCCACAAATTTCCTTCCACCCAGCGTTCCCCCAAGTCTCCTGATAAAAACGATACCTCACTTGTGTGGGTAGGCCTAGCGCCCGCGACAGGAAACGCCCCAAAGCGCAACGTGGACACATCCAAATTTTTTAAAGAAAACAGAGGTGTTTTTTGCGAAGTGCCTACCTGTAGATTTTGGCCTCTAGCTCAGCCGGCACCTAGGGAAACCTACCAAACCTGTGCATTTCTGAAAACTAGAGACCTAGGGGAATACAAGATGGGGTCACTTGCGGGGCTCGGACCAGGTTCTGTTACCCAGAATCCTTTGCAAACCTCAAAATTTGGCAAAAAAAACACATGTTCCTCACATTTCTGTGGCAGAAAGTTCTGGAATCTGAGAGGAGCCACAAATTTCCTTCCACCCAGCGTTCCCCCAAGTCTCCCGATAAAAATGATACCTCACTTGTGTGGGTAGGCCTAGCGCCCGCGACAGGAAACGCCCCAAAGTGCAACGTGGACACATCCACATTTTTTAAAGAAAACAGAGGTGTTTTTTGCGAAGTGCCTACCTGTAGATTTTGGCCTCTAGCTCAGCCGGCACCTGGGGAAACCTAACAAACCTGTGCATTTCTGAAAACTAGAGACCTAGGGGAATGCAAGGAGGGGTGACTTGCGGGGCTCGGACCAGGTTCTGTTACCCAGAATCCTTTGCAAACCTCAAAATTTGGCTACAAAAAACACATGTTCCTCACATTTCTGTGGCAGAAAGTTCTGGAATCTGAGAGGAGCCACAAATTTTCTTCCACGCAGCGTTCCCCCAAGTCTCCCGATAAAATCCTAGCACCCGCGACAGGAAACGCCCCAAAGCGCAATGTGGACACATCCAAATTTTTGAAAGAAAACAGAGGTGTTTTTTGCGAAGTGCCTACCTTTTGGCCTCTAGCTCAGCCGGCACCTAGGGAAACCTACCAAACCTGTGAATTTCTGAAAACTAGAGACCTAGGGGAATCCAAGATGGGGTGACTTGCGGGGATCGGACCAGGTTCTGTTACCCAGAATCCTTTGCAAACCTCAAAATTTGGCTAAAAAAACACATGTTCCTCACATTTCTTTGGCAGAAAGTTCTGGAATCTGAGAGGAGCCACAAATTTCCTTCCACCCAGCGTTCCCCCAAGTCTCCCGATAAAAATGATACCTCACTTGTGTGGGTAGGCCTAGCGCCCGCGACAGGAAACGCCCCAAAGTGAACGTGGACACATCCACATTTTTGAAAGAAAACAGAGGTGTTTTTTGCGAAGTGCCTACCTGTAGATATTGGCCTCTAGCTCAGCCGGCACCTAGGGAAACCTAACAAACCTGTGCATTTCTGAAAACTAGAGACCTAGGGGAATCCAAGGAGGGGTGACTTGCGGGGCTCGGACCAGGTTCTGTTACCCAGAATCCTTTGCAAACCTCAAAATTTGGCTAAAAAAACACATGTTCCTCACATTTCTGTGGCAGAAAGTTCTGGAATCTGAGAGGAGCCACAAATTTTCTTCCACGCAGCGTTCCCCCAAGTCTCCCGATAAAATCCTAGCGCCCGCGACAGGAAACGCCCCAAAGCGCAATGTGGACACATCCAAATTTTTGAAAGAAAACAGAGGTGTTTTTTGCGAAGTGCCTACCTTTTGGCCTCTAGCTCAGCCGGCACCTAGGGAAACCTACCAAACCTGTGCATTTCTGAAAACTAGAGACCTAGGGGAATCCAAGATGGGGTGACTTGCGGGGCTCGGACCAGGTTCTGTTACCCAGAATCCTTTGCAAACCTCAAAATTTGGCTAAAAAAACACATGTTCCTCACATTTCTGTGGCAGAAAGTTCTGGAATCTGAGAGGAGCCACAAATTTCCTTCCACCCAGCGTTCCCCCAAGTCTCCCGATAAAAATGATACCTCACTTGTGTGGGTAGGCCTAGCGCCCGCGACAGGAAACGCCCCAAAGCGCAACGTGGACACATCCACATTTTTGAAAGAAAACAAAGGTGTTTTTTGCGAAGTGCCTACCTGTAGATTTTGGCCTCTAGCTCAGCCGGCACCTAGGGAAACCTAACAAACCTGTGCATTTCTGAAAACTAGAGACCTAGGGGAATCCAAGGAGGGGTGACTTGCGGGGCTCGGACCAGGTTCTGTTACCCAGAATCCTTTGCAAACCTCAAAATTTGGCTAAACAAACACATGTTCCTCACATTTCTGTGGCAGAAAGTTCTGGAATCTGAGAGGAGCCACAAATTTCCTTCCACGCAGCGTTCCCCCAAGTCTCCGGATAAAAATGATACCTCATTTGTGTGGGTAGGCCTAGCGCCCGCGACAGGAAACGCCCCAAAGCGCAATGTGGACACATCTAAATTTTTGAAAGAAAACAGAGGTGTTTTTTGCGAAGTGCCTACCTTTTGGCCTCTAGCTCAGCCAGCACCTAGGGAAACCTAACAAACCTGTGCATTTCTGAAAACTAGAGACCTAGGGGAATCCAAGATGGGGTGACTTGCGGGGCTCGGACCAGGTTCTGTTACCCAGAATCCTTTGCAAACCTCAAAATTTGGCTAAAAAAAACACATGTTCCTCACATTTCTGTGGCAGAAAGTTCTGGAATCTGAGAGGAGCCACAAATTTCCTTCCACCCAGCGTTCCCCCAAGTCTCCCGATAAAAATGATACCTCACTTGTGTGGGTAGGCCTAGAGCCCGCGACAGGAAACGCCCCAAAGCGCAACGTGGACACATCCAAATTTTTGAAAGAAAACAGAGGTGTTTTTTGCGAAGTGCCTACCTGTAGATTTTGGCCTCTAGCTCAGCCGGCTCCTAGGGAAACCTAACAAACCTGTGCATTTCTGAAAACTAGAGACCTAGGGGAATCCAAGGAGGGGTGACTTGCGGGGCTCGGACCAGGTTCTGTTACCCAGAATCCTTTGCAAACCTCAAAATTTGGCTAAAAAAACAGATGTCCTCACATTTCTGTGGCAGAAAGTTCTGGAATCTGAGAGGAGCCACAAATTTCCTTCCACCCAGCGTTCCCCCAAGTCTCCCGATACAAATGATACCTCACTTGTGTGGGTAGGCCTAGCGCCCGCGACAGGAAACGCCCCAAAGCGCAACGTGGACACATCCCATTTTTTTAAAGAAAACAGTGCCTACCTGTGGATTTTGGCCTGTAGCTCAGCCGGCACCTAGGGAAACCTACCAACCCTGTGCATTTTTTAAAACTAAAGACCTTGGGGAATCTAAGATGGGGTGACTTGTGGGGCTCGGACCAGGTTCTGTTAGCCAGAATCGTTTGCAAACCTCAAAATTTGACTAAAAAAACACCCTTTCCTCTCATTTCGGTGACAGAAAGTTCTGGAATCTGAGAGGAGCTACAAATTTCCTTCCACCCAGCATTCCCCCAAGTCTCCCAATAAAAATGATACCTCACTTGTGTGGGTGGGCCAGGTGCCTGCAACAGAATAAGGCCCAAACCAAAACTTGAAGAGATAGAAGGGATAGCACAGCGAGTTTATAAGGGCATATTCTTTTATACATCTTTAGACGGACTCTGCTTTGGGGACCCACATAAGTGAGGTGTCATTTTACTTGGGAGACTGAGGGGAAAACTGGGGAGTAGGAATTTTGTGCTGGAGCGGAGATCCTACTAAGAAAAGTCAGGAAAATATGCTTTTTTATGCAAATTTTGAGGTTTACAGAGGAGTCTGGGTAAGAAAATGTTGGGGGAGCCACGCAAGCCACACCTCCCTGGACTCCTTGGGGTGTCTAGTTTTAAAAAGTTTCTGGGTTTTGTAGGTTTCCCTAGATGAAGGCCGCACCCAGGACCAAAAACATAGGTGGGCCCTCCCCCCCTAACACAGGTATTTTTGTAATATATCATTTTGATGTGTGCACATACGTCCGTGATGTGCCAAACACTAAAATTGTGAAAAGAAACACACTTAGGTTATGTGAAGAAGACCCTCACCCACCAACCAAGTTGGTGGCATGCTTCATCATTGGGGTCCCACCCGAGGCACCTAGTGTGTCACAGGTGTGCTGCGACGCCTGATTACAGCGGAGCAGGTTTTGTCATTTTTTAGCACACATACTGGTTGGATTTGGCACGAGGGTGAGTGATGGTTCAGTGGATCAAATTTTATTAACAAGAGATTTCACAAAAATGAAATGCACTGCTAATAACTGAAAGGCAAAAAAGTGAACCAATGACTCACAGCTCGTGAGCTGTAAAGCCGCGACAAGGCACCAACCGCTTTACAGTCCATTCACACACCTTTCATACATGACACGCACAAGACCATTCACACCGCCAACCACGGGCCCAGCACATTACAACACTCACATCGACAGACCGTGCCACTCAAGGGCCCATCACTTACATACGCCCACATGCCTGATACAAGAATCACACCAGCTGATGGGAGTGTGGACTGCCGTTTGTCTGGCACCGCCAGCCAAGCGCCACCCCACGCACACCGCCAGCCAAGCGCCACCCCACGCACACCGCCAGCCAAGCGCCACCCTAAGCACACCGCCAGCCAAGCGCCACCACAAGCACACCGCCAGCCAAGCGCCACCCCAAGCACACCGCCAGCCAAGAGCCACCCCACGCACACCGCCAGCCAAGCGCCACCCCACGCACACCGCCAGCCAAGCGCCACCCCAAGCACACCGCCAGCCAAGCGCCACCCCACGCACACAGCCAGCCAAGTGCCACCCCACGCACACCGCCAGCCAAGCGCCACCCCAAGCACACCGCCAGCCAAGCGCCACCCCAAGCACACAGCCAGTCAAGCGCCACCCCAAGCACACCGCCAGCCAAGCGCCACCCCACGCACACCGCCAGCCAAGCGCCACCCCAAGCACACCGCCAGCCAAGCGCCACCCCAAGCACACAGCCAGCCAAGCGCCACCCCAAGCACACCGCCAGCCAAGCGCCACCCCACGCACACCGCCAGCCAAGCACCACCCCACGCACACCGCAATCACTTTTTTTATTTATAAACAACAAAGAAACCACTAATTATAAAATAAGCACAAAACTACAAACACAAAAGCTCTAACTAAATACACGACAGAGATGCCAACCGTGAAACATATGAAAATATAAAACAGACAGCTTACGCTCACGGTATTTCCCAAACGTTTTTCCTTGTGTGGTAACTTCTAAAACAGCTGGGCACACACAGCCCAGGCTTTGAAGGGCATTCGGGGCAGTACATCCAGCTCTCCCTCCGGATTGATCTCCGGGCACATACTCTACATTTCTTTGTGGGCATGTCTTTTTTGGGAGTGGGAGGAATGTGATCTGGAAAGTGCCGATCTTTCAATCTAGCCACATCCTCCACCACTTCTACTCTAGGAACTCTTGCCGGTTCCACCACAATAAGGCTTTCTATCACCGACTCCTGAAATTTAACAAATGTCATCCTTGACTCAGGTGAACAATCCTTGTATACAATAAAGGCATTAAAAGTTGCCAAATGAAATAAATGTAGGGCCAACTTTTTATACCACACATAAGACTTACGAAGAGCAGTGTAAGGTTCCAACCTCTGATCTACTCTATCAACACCACCCATGTGCCTATTGTAGTCCAAAATGCACGCAGGTTTGCGCACTTCCGCAACCTGACCCCAAACAGCCACAGGGGAAGTACTCTCATCATGGATGGTCGATAGCATGTACACATCCCTCCTGTCTGAAAATTTCAGAGCTAGCAGCTCATTATTCCGCAAGGCACTGCACTGTGCCCCTCAAGTTTTTTACAGACAAGCTCCCTTGGATAGCCTTTCCGGTTAGAACGGATTGTGCCACAAGCAACAGTGTCCACCCTAAACAACTCCTTAAACAACTGCACTCCAGTGTAGAAATTATCGACGTACAAATGGTGACCTTTGTTAAACAGCCGTCTAGCAAGTTCCCACACAATTTTTTCGCTAACTCCAAAAGTGGCCAGACAACCAGGAGGGTCAATACTGGAATCCCTACCAGTGTAGACCCGGAAATTATACACATATCCTGTACTGCTTTCTGACAGCAGATACAATTTAATCCCATACCGTGCCCTCTTACTAGGAATGTACTGCTTAAAAACTAAACGCCCCTTGAAAAGGACCAAAGACTCGTCCACACTTATCTCTTTGCCTGGAACATAGACCTCTGAAAACCGATCCACAAAATGATCAAGGACAGGCATAATCTTAAAAAGGCGGTCACAATCAGGGTGATCTCGTGGCAAGGCTAAAGCATTGTCTACAAAATGCAGCATACGAAGAAGAAGCAAATACCGATTACGTGTCATAGTTGCAGGAAATATAGCAGTTGCCATCAAGGGACTAGTAGACCAATAAGAAGCCAGTGACGGCTTCCTGATCAACCCCATCAAAAAAGACAAACCTAAAAACCTTTTCATCTCTTCCAGATATGTGGGAACCCAATGAGTAGCTCTAGACTGAGGCTTAAGTCTGGCAGCGTTGTCCCGCAAATATATCTCTGCATACACATTTGTCTGCTCCACAATCTCTTCCAAAAATACATCGTCCATAAACAAGTGAAAGAAATGGACAGGCAAAAAGTTTTCCGTATTAACTCTACACCCTGGGAGACCAGTAAATGCAGGTAACTGTGGCTGCTCCATGTTTGGGGCAATCCAGGTGTCAGGTCTTCTAATGGGAAACCCTTCAGCCCGAGGCTGCTGCACTCTTGGCACATCAATGTCCTCCTCTAACACAGGCCCTTCATCTGCACTGAGAGTAGCTTCCTCATCAGAAGAATACTCTCGGACAGAAATCTCACTTCCAGAATCCCCTGCTTCCTCCTCTGCCTCAGATGCAGTCAGTGTCGTAATCATGGTCTGAAGACGACTCAAAGAGCATGCGAACAACCTGCTGAGCGGTCACTTTGTGGCTAGCCATGATCCTAACAACAAATGGATTGCCAACAACAACTAGCACTAAAATAAGTAATAAACAAAGTGTAGCTTTATCACAAAGAGTTATGTACTACAAAAAACTATACCACTCACTTGCCTGAAATAGCTACTCACCAAGCAACTACTCTGCACAGACACAGCAATCACCAATGATATCCCACTAAAAAGAAAAAAGAAAATTAGACATATGACAACACAAACATCACTGTGCTCAAATCTAAGGACAATGTTAAACACACAATACTGCATTTAGTACACCACCTACAAACATGTCATTCATGCATGTCAACAATACTCCTTTGGAGTAAATTGCTTTCACTTACCTAAAACATGCAACTATGCAAACCGCGGGACAACTACTGCCAAAACCGCAAAGATCCACAGCAAAGGAAGCAAAAGCGTTGAACTAGAAGAAAAAGAAGAAAGAAATTGTTATAATCACAAATACAAATACTTTGCCAGTTGACAAACACCCCACCACCAAGACACCACCAAGAACTTAGAAGTGTCCCTGGTACCTAAGTGGATCCTGCCCCCCTCGGGGGTAGATGGGCGTAAAACAATTGGCCAATCTGCCCCCAAGGGGGGCAGAAATGGGCAACACCTCTGTGCCCCCTTTAGGGGGCGACCCTTCCCAAAGGGGGCAGCCCCAGCACAACACAAAACAAAACAAAAAAATCCCTGCCGTATTGGTGGTTTCTGCCCTCCTTGAGGGCAGTTGGGCCTACAAAAATAGGGGCAGAGATGGCCAATACGAACTTTCCCCACCTTAGGGGGGCGACAGTTGCCCAAGGGGTGCCCCCAAACACACACCACACACACACACACACCACACAATCCCTGGCGCCTAGTGTGCTTCCACCCCCCGGGGGCCAGATCATCCAAAACATGGCTGGTCTGCCATCGGGGGGGCCGAAACAGAAAAAAAAAATAGCTCCCCAGGGGAGCGACCCTTGCCCAAGGGGTTGCCCCCAAAATAAACAATAAAAACAAAATCCCTGGTGTCTAGTGGATTTTGCCCCCCCCCCCCCTTGGCGGCAGATCAGCCCAAAAATTGGCAATCTGCCCCCGGGGGGGGGTGAAATACTAAAAAAATAACCCCCCAGTGGGGTGCCCCTTGCCCAAGGGGTCGCCCCCCAAAAAAACTTTACAATAAAAAGAAATCCCTGGTGTCTAGTGGATTTCGCCCCCCCCCTGGGGGCAGATTGGCTGAAAAAAAGGCGATCTGCCCCCAGGGGGGGCGAAACACAAAAAAAATTGACCCGGGGGTGCGACCCTTGCCCAAGGGGTCACCCCCAAAAAACACAATAAAAACAAATTCCCTGGTGTCTAGTGGATTTTGCCCCCCCCCCGGGGGCAGATCTGCCGAAAAATCGGAGGATCTGCCGCAAGGGGGGGGCGAAGTACTAAAAAAAATTGCCCCCGGGGGGGGCAACCCTTGCCCAAGGGGTCGCCCCCAAAATACACACAAAAAATAACATCCCTGGTGTCTAGTGCTTTTCGCCCCCCCCCCGGGGGCAGATCCGCCGAAAAATCGGCGGATCTGCCCCCAGGGGGGGGCGAAATACTGAAAAAATTGCCCCCCAGGGGGGCGACCCTTGCCCAAGGGGTCGCCCCCAAAATAAACCTATTACAAAAAATCCCTGGGGTCTAGTGGAGATTCCTGCTCCACGATCGCGGGCTCTGCCCGCGATCGTGGAGCAGGAATCTTGTGAAAACAGGCACAGGGGGAAAGGAAAAACCCTTTCATTTCCCCTGTGTATGTTTTCACCGCCCCCCTAAAACGGAAAGGACTCACCTTTTCGGTCCTTTCCCGACAACGCGCTGGAAGCAAATGGCTTCCAACGCGCCCGGCAACACTAGATGACGTCAGCGCGCTGAGCGCGCGCTGAGCGCGCGCTGACGTCATCGGATTGCCAGGGGTGGGTGGGGGTGGAAGGGGAAGGTCTTCCCCTTCCATCCCCGCCTTGGGGGAGGAGAAGGGTGCACGGGGGGCGCGCTAGCGCTCCCCCAAGTTCCCCTGTGCCTTGGACGAGATGATCTCGTCCAAGGCACAGGGGAACTGTAGCCTTGGACGAGATCATCTCGTCCAAGGCATAGAAGCAGTTAAAATATGTATTAATTGACATGTTGTTATATTCATGATATGTGAGTAATGTATCATTAGTGGCATAGTCTGCACCCCAATGGCAATTGGATAGATGGTATTTGTGTTTATTATATGTGAAACATGATAAGAATGTCATTATCACTGAGACTTTCAGCGACATGCCTATCCATTTCCAAGTCATAATTATGGTAAGGGGATGACATTGCAGCAATAAGCCATTATTTCCCTAGGTATGTCCTGTATACCATGTTTTTATTATTTTCTATGGCATGCCCTAGCATCATGTGTGACATATGTATTTTCACACTTACAATGGACTAATAAACATACCTTCTTATATTCCTTCAACTAGTTACCCTGGAATGGGAAGGGTCAGACAACCTCCAGTATACCATCCACTGGCAGACCTGCAGGCCATGGAGGATCAACATGTCATCCAGATCTACCACCTGGATAGGCAGACAATCATGGATGTCTGTCATCAGTTGGAGCCAGATCTGATGCCTGCCATTCGTCATCCCAATAGCGTTCAACCCATTGTACATGTAATTTCAGTGCTGCACTTCCTGGCCACAGGCTCCTTTCAAAATACTGTGGCCCTGACTGCAGGGATGTCACAGCCTATGTTCATTTTGGTCTTGAAGGATGTCCTCTCAGCACTGTTGAAACACCTGGACAGCTACATCCGATTTCCACAGTGTGAAGATTTGGGCCATTTGAAGGCTGATTTTTATGCTTTGCCACACATCCCACATGTGGCTGGAGCCATTGATGATACCCATGTAGAATTGGTTCCCCCAAATGGCAATGAACAGGTGTATCGGAACAGGAAGAACTTCTATTCCATAAATGTCCAAGTAGTCTGTTTGGCGGACCTCTACAGTTCCCAAGTATGCGCAAAGTACCCGGGTTTAGTTCATGATGCCTTCATCATGCGGAACAGCAATATTCCACGGCTGATGACACAACAGTAAACAGAGAGGGCCTGGCTGGTTGTTAAGTCATATATGTGATGTGTGTCAGTATCTTATGTCTGCTGCCCAATGTAAGGATGTTCAAGATTTATGTTTGCACACATGTACCAATTCCTTACAGGGAAACATGGCTACCCAAACCGTCCCTGGTTGTTGACGCCAGTGAGGTATCCAAACATACCAGGGGGAGTTTCCTTCAATGAGGCCCATGGAAGGACAAGACGTGTCGCAGAGCTGACTTTTGGGCTCCTAAACGATAGATTTAGTTGCATTTATAAGTTTGGTGGATCTCTCCTGTACGCAGCCGCCAAAGTGTGTCAAATCATTGTTGCCTGCTGCTCCACAACCTCGCCCTGAGATGTCAGATCCCACATATACCAGATGAGGGGGAGCCAGCAGTTTCAGCGGGTCAGAATGCAGAAGTGCCAAGTGAGGATGACTTGATGAAGATGAAGGTGGAGCCATCCGGGCAGATCTCATAAAGCAGTAATTTAACTGACTGTAGGCATGTGTTGTTCTGTAAAATACTTGACTCAGTGGGTTATTGGGGGACTTAGAGATGTTTGAGAAGGGTCTTTGTATGACCATCAAACAACTCATTAGTTGCTTAGCAGTACATAGCTCAGGTGCGCATGCAAAATTGTACATGGAGTTGTGACTATTGTGATGATCTCCTTTGTTAATGTTTGTCACATTGCACAATCAGTGTTACTATTGTATTTAAGACATGTCTTTATAGGTCGACATTACCATTACCTGCCTATATCTTTTGTATTACATTTTTACTTTGCAGATTTCTTCACAAAGTCATCCTCATGTGGTCAGTTCTGAATTGTGTCACAGGCAGGTGAGAATTGCAGGTCTGACATGTGAACTGAAAATGGATAGATCCAGGTACTGTATGGTGTCATATTGGTGGTGTCTGAGTTCCATGCCCAGCCTGTCAGGACAGTGGGATGATGGTGTTCTGTTCCACATAATAGACCTGTGTACCATGTTATCTGGGTCCGGTGGTGTCATAGGTGTGGTCTTATGTCTCTGACAAATGTCGTCCTGTGATGTCCATAACCTCAACCTTTTCATTGGTTTGATAACAATACTATTTAACATGTATGTAGCTGTCACTGTGTTTCCTCATTGCAGGGCACTGTGCTTGTGTGTCATGACTTCCATAGGTGAGTAGCATGCCTACCGATACCTGACCATGGTAAGTGGAAGGTTCCATGACTGGGGACATTTGTACTGACCTCTCTCTGTACTATTGGATATGTCATTTGGGAGGTATGGTATGGGTATGTGATTGGGCTTTAGCTGATGACACTTTGAACCAATCTGTTTGCCTATTTGGATAGACAAAGACTGACATGTCCCTAACTTCATTAGTCTGTGGGGTGCTTGTTATTCACACCTCTGCTGAAGCATTAGATTGTGAAGCTGTACTGAGCTATGTGATATTTGGCATGTTGTCAACCTATGTGCAGGAAAGTGCAATAAACGAGAATAGGAGTGTCTCCATTTGTATAATTGTATATATATATATATATATAATATATATATATATACATATATATGTATATATACATATATATATATAAATATATATATATATATCTGACCTAGATTCAACAGTACATGTGAGATGGGACTTAATAGATTTGGTACATATGTAAATATCATGTATAAGCAACAAATCTCACAGTTAACTGTTCAATATAGCAGAAAAATTACTCTCAAATATCATATGTGGTTTAGTTGTGTTTATTTACAAGTGCACAGGAAACTTAAAGGAATGGGATAAAATCATAAACTGCAAACAGTGAAGGGTTCAGTCATGGTGGATGTAATCATCAGGGTAGCTGCTACAACATTTAGGCCCTCATTACAACCCTGGCGGTCGGTGTTAAAGCAGCGGTAATACCACCACAACATACAGCCACTTTAACACTCCGACCACCACGGTGGTAGCAACAAACATGCGGCAGTAACCGCCAACAGCCAGACGGAAAACAATATACCGCCCACCCCATCACAACCCTTCAATCCGCCAGCTTTTCCGGGGCTATACCGACGTCATCGAAAGCACGGTGGAAACAGTACTTGGAAGGGAAACCACTCACCTCTCGACACTTAACAAAGAACCAGGACGCCATGGAGCCCGTGCTGCAGGTCCTCCCCATGCTGGTCTACCTCCTCATCTACCAGCAGTACCAACGGCGGCGATGACGGTGAGTACTGCACCCAGGAGACAAGGGAGGGGGGAGGAAAAAGAGAGTGCCACACACATGCAACACGCCACACCCCATCCTCACTCACAACACCATACACACAAACACATGCATCAACATTACATTTACACCCCGTAACCCCCTGGAAGAACGCAAGGACAAAAGGAATAGAGTCAAATCAGTGATATATTAGAAATAGTCAGATATACGTAAGAATTTCTAAAACAGTATTTACAAAAATATACAATATATACATAAGGCGATACATTGTCCAGTCAAAATGTCAGTGGGCCACTAGGCCAAAACTCATAGGCCAAGCCCACACTTGACTCCTGCCTCAATACGGAGAGAACACTGCAGGGGTATCAGGTCGAAAACACACAGGCACCTCAGGGGGAAGGTGAAAGGGGGTGCACCTCAACTGGAAGATGGGACAACGCCACTGCTCCTGGAGGGGGCTCCATGCCCACAGCGATGTCCTGGGGAGTGCAAGGCCACAGTCTCTCAAGTGGGTGCTTTGCCCACTGCTTGCTCCTGGGGAGTGCAAAGCCACAGTCTCTCTATTGGGTGGTTTGCCCACTGCTTGGTTCTGGGGAGTACAAGGCCCCTTTCTCTCAAGTGGGTGGTTTGCCCACTGCTTGCTCCTGGGGAGTGCAAGGCCACAGTCTCTCGAGTGGATGCCTTCTTCCACTGGTTCTGGAGGGGGCTTTGTGCCCAGTGTGCTTCATCCTGCCAAGGATAGGGTGAGTGGATGCCGTCTTCCACTGGTTCTGGAGGGGGCTTTGTGCCCAGTGTGCTTCATCCTGCCAAGGATAGGGTGAGTGGATGCCTTCTTCGACTGGTGTTGGAGGGGGCTTTGTGCCCAGTGTGCTACATCCTGCCAAGGATAGGGTGAATGGATGCCTTCTTCCACTGGTTCTGGAGGGGGCTTGGTGCCCAGTGTGCTACATCCTGCTGAGGATAGGGTGAGTGGATGCATTTCTCCACTGGTTCTGGAGGGGGCTATGTGCCCAGTGTGCTTCATCCTGCCGAGGATAAGGTGAGTGGATGCATTTCTCCACTGGTTCTGGAGGGGGCTTTGTGGCCCAGTGTGTTTCATCCTGCCAAGGATAAGGTAAGTGGATGCCATCTTCCACTCGTTCTGGAGGGGGCTTTGTGCCCAGTGTGCTTCATCCTGCCAAGGATAGGGTGAGTGGATGCCTTCTTCCTCTGGTTCTGGAGGGGGCTTTGTGCCCAGTGTGCTTCATCCTGGCAAGGAGTGGGGTGAGTGGATGCATTTCTACACTGGTTCTGGAGGGGGCTTTGTGCCCAGTGTGCTTTATCCTGCCAAGGATAGGGTGAGTGGATGCATTTCTCCACTGGTTCTGGAGGGGGCTATGTGCCCAGTGATGCAACATTTGGGGTGTGGCAGTTCACAGTCCCTCACCTGGGTGTCTGAGGCACGAGATTTGCAGGGACCAGGTTGCATGATAGTCCATGGAGGCAGGGCTAGACTCCATCCGGCGATGGCTGCAAACTGGTGGTAGTGCCGGGGCTGGTGGGAGTGCTGCCAGTGGTGGAGGGAGGCTCCAGCCTTTCTCCTGCAGCCTCGGACAGCTGCCCACTGGGGCTGCTGGTGCAGGTGGCGGTGCTTGCGGCGGTGCTAGTGGCGATGCAGGTGGCGGTGCTGGCCGTGGTGCAGGTGCCGGTGCTGCCAGTGGTGGAGGGAGGCTCCAGCCCTTCTCCAGCAGCCTCGGACAGCTACCCACTGGGGCTGCTGCTGCTGACAGTAGTGGTGCTTGCGGAGGTGCAGGTGGCGGTGAGGTGGCGGGGCTTGTGGCGGGGCTTGCGGTGGTGCTAGCGGCGGAGCTGCTGGCAGTGCTGCCCGCGGTGCAGGTGGCGGTGCTGGCGGTTGTGCTGGTACACACCAGGCATTCACCTGCAGCCTCGGATGGCTGAAGTGCCTTGGCTGTTTTTTTCTGCCCCTTCCTCACCTTGGCAGATGGTGGTGTGACCTTGGGTCTGGCAGCTGGAGTCTTTGAGGTGGCCGTGCTGGGTGGTTGTGGCTCCTTCCCCTTGCTGGATCCTCTCCCCCTCTTCACCTTGCCAGGTGGTGGAATGGCTTTGGCTTGGCAGGGGTTTATGGCACACTGGCTGGGCTGATGGGTGCCCCCTTTGAGCCTTTGATAGCTGCAGGAACCACAGCGGACGACGATTTGGTGGCTGAGGTGCTGGGCTAGGTTCTGGCCATCCTGGCCTGAGGGGAAGTACAGGGGGAGGTGTAGGGAAGAGGTCAATGTTTACCAGGAAAAGCTTCTTGGGACACTGGGGAGGGAAGAGGGATAGGGAGTGGTTGTAGGAGGTGTCTGCTGAGTTTGGGTGCAGGTGCATGGGCTGGATGCTGTTGTGAGGTGGATGGCTGTTGGATATGTGGGTGCTTACATTTGTGTACTTTGGGAGGCGGGTTCACAGACACACTGGGAGAGGACACAGGGGACGTGTGCATGGGTGTGGGGTGGTGACTGCCAGTGAGGGGTGTGTTGTGATGGGCGTGCTGGAGATGGAGTTAGTGGATGAGGATCTAGTGCATGCAGGTGTGAGTGGAGATGGTACTGTGAGGGAGGTGGACAAGGAGGAGGAAGGGGACATAGTGGAGGCAGTGGATGTTTGTGTGTCTGCATGGGGATGGTGCTTGTGTGAGTGCCTGTGAGATGAAGTATGGTGCTTGTGATTGCTGAGCCACTTTTGTGTGGTGATTTAGGTGAATGCTGGTCTGAAGGTGTGCTTGGGATAGGTTGAGGTTGAGGGGATTGGGACTGGGTAGAGGAAGTTGGAGGAGGGAGGCTAGAGACAGGGACAATGGCTGCCATCAGTGCTGAGGCCAGAGCCTGAAATTCTCTCTGTTGGGCCGCCATGCCAGAGTGAATGCTCTCCAAGTATGTATTTGTTTGTTGCAAATGCCTCTCGACACCCTGGATGGCATTCAGTATGGTTGACTGCCCAACAGTGAGGGATCTCAGGAGGTCAATAGCCTCCTCACTGAGGGCAGCAGGGCTGACTGGTGCAGCACCTGAGGTGCCTGGGGCGAAGGAGATGCCCACCCTCCTGGGTGAGCGGGCACAGGAAACACGCTGAGGGGCTGCTGGGAAGGTTGTGCTGGTAAGGGGGGTGGCGGCTGTACCTGTTGTTGGGGTGGGCACAGAGGTGTCCGGCACCGCCAGGGAGCTTTCATCGGAGGAGGAGTCGCTGTCTGTGGTGTTTCCTCCTGTCCCAGTCAGGGTGCTCCCCTCGCCCTCCGTCCCACTGGTGCCCTCACCATCGGTGGATTCAGCCTCCAGGCCCATGTGGGATGCATCTCCCTCCGTCGCCAGTGCCTCTGCTCCTCCGCCAGGTGATGCTATTGCACACAAGGACAGGGTGACAAAACAAAAAGGGGGGGGAGAGACAGAGGATACACTTGGTCAATGCCAGGAACAACACTACCGTTGGCGTACAGAACTCACAGGGAGCAGCCCTATGCACTAGGCCATGCACTACCAGTTACTAAGATAGTCACCAGCTCATGGGGTACAATGCCTAACGCCATTAGCTGCACACCTGAAACCCACAGGACCCTTCCCAGTAGTAGATGAACACTAACACTATTGGGGGTGGAATGCTTCAGAGCCTGCCCAACAAGGAACCTATCCTGCCATGTTCGCCCTGGCCTAGGGGCACCCACAGCCCACATCCCCCACCCAGGTAAACCTTAACGCGCACAGAGTCATGAATCTGAATCTCTACTCACCCCCTTGTGGCTGCTGTGATGCCTTCAAGGGCCCATCCAACTCCGGTTAGGCCACCGCCAGGATGTGGAACATCAGTGGGGTCAGGGTATGATGGGCACCCCTTCCTTGTTGGGATGCCAGCCCTAGCTGGGCCTCCGCCGTCTTCCTTGCCCAGCGGTACGGATTATCCTTTCTACACTGGCGACGAGGGTGGGATGGATTTATTAGAATATCTCAACACAAATATTACCCACGTTGGATTACAGCAAAGTATTGGTCCTGATCTTATCTTAAACTTCTTCAGCAAATTCACCTTGATATGAGACTATTTTCATTTTGGTGAGTCTTATTCATCTTTTAATTACTCTATGGAGCATATTTAAAAAAACAAACAAAGAAAAAAACAAAGAAGAAAAGACTTCCTTCATTCTGTGATTAACGCTGTTTCTTAGAGGTTATATTTTAAATCCGAGATTTATAAAAGAGTACTATGCTGTTCCTTTATCGAAGTGAATTGATTCTTACAGTTTAAATGGTGGCAAAGTGTTGATATTTCAAGGACGCGGTACTGCCGATCTCCTGGCATTTTTCAAATTCAAGGCAAGAGCGTGCACTTTTTCAATGCGCTTTCTCTCGCGTCTGGCTCAGCTGTGTACACACGCGTCTGAACTCGCGCACGTCTCGTAAGCGTGTTAAAACGCTTACGTTTGAAGCTGCAACATCACATGAAGAGGAGTGAAGAACAATAAAACATTATACCGTGTTTAACTTACGCGCTTGGACTCGTGCGCATCTAGTGAGTGTGTTAACACTTCGAGCTTGCACATTAAGGTACAGCGTCTTAGTGAAGAAAATAAAAGTCATTAACAATCAATACGGTGCTTACCTTGGAGACTGCTGTGTTCTTTTCTTCGGAACTTGCCCACAAAAACAGAAAAAAAAATGGCGACAGCTACAAAAAAACAAGCAGGAATTTCTTAAGAAAATGCTCCCTTGGCGTCTATTTTAACAAAAACAGGGTGAAAGGCTACAAATTATGAAAAAAACAAAAGAAAAACTGTTTAAAAACCTTTTAAACAAGTACTGACAAAGTGTGAACAATGCAAAATATACCCCCACCTCCCTTTTTCTTGACTGTCCCAGGTGAAGCACCAATTATCTGGTCCAAATGGAAAAAGTATTTTCTTCACTATACAAGGGTGTGTGGTTGGAATTTATCCAATGAAAGGAAAACATCCCTTCTTATGCATTGTTTGGGAAGTGAAGGACAGGAAATTTTTGAAACTCTACCCGAACCAGATGATGATGGGACGGATTTAAACGAATTTGAACTATGTTTGAAAAAAATTGATTTACACTATCTGCCGAAAATCAGCACGATTCTGGAACGCTATCACTTTGGTATGAGGGAACAGAAACCAGGTGAATCTATTGAGGATTACATAACAGCATTAAGGAAGCTGGCGGCTACATGCAAATTTGGAATAACACTAGAAGAACGCATAAGGGATCAATTCATGCTAAAATGCTCTAGTGACAAAGTTAGGCAGGAACTTTGGAGCAAGGATGATCCTCCTCTACAGGAGGTGGTGACAATTGCTAAAAGTGTAGAGCACACCTTAGCTTGCGTGGAACAGTTAGAGAGAAGCAAGTGTCCTGCAATAAATAAAATATCTCAAAAAAACAAACAACTAGATAACCACAAAGAATGTGAAGGAGAAAAAGATGAGGCGAAACTCAGTCAAATTCAGAAGTCTAAGTTTAAAGGTACTAGGTATTTCCGGTGTGGAAACCTGGGACATTATGCTTCTTATAGAAAGTGTCCTGCTGCCAATGCAATCTGCAAACTGTGCAACAAACGTGGACATTTTGCGAAATGTTGTAGGTCACAGAAGGACTCTCCTTCGGTCAAGGTAGTAGAAGACTGCATATTGATGGTGGATGCACAAGGAAAGAAGAAGAAACATCCCCAAAGGACTTTGTAACCATGTGTGGGATTGAGTGTGAAGTCCTCTTTGATTCGGAAGCGTGGTTGACTTTAATGTCTGATGAAGTGTTTGATAAGTATTTGAGTCACAGAGTGAAATTGAAAAATCTTGATGTAATTCCAGGGGGTTCTGATGGACAAACCATTGAGTTGAGGGGATACTTTAAATCAGAAATAACTTTCAAATCTAACACGATTGTTGCAAAAATCTATGTTCTGGTAAAGGGCGACAGTGTTTTAAGCTGGCCCCACCAGAGGGAACTGAAGGTAATTTTAGATCCCAATAACCCAACACCAGTTTTGCTTAAGAAGGATTTGGTGCGAATGGAAAGTGGTGTGTGCGAGATATCTACTGATATTAAGGCTGAAGGTGTGCCAGATTTTGTGCGTGAGTTCAAGGATGTGTTTAGTGACACTTTAGGGTGTCTCGCCAAATATGTGCATCGCATCAAAATCAAGGAAGGAACGGTACCTGTAGTATGCAAAGTGCGACCAATACCCATATCAATGAGAGATGATGTGGAAAAAGAAATAAGAAGGTTGTGCAGTGAGGGTGTAATAGAACCAGTAGAAGCATCAGAATGGGTTTCTCCCATAGTATTCGCACGTAAATCGTCTGGGGAGATCAGATTATGTGTCGACTTGAGAAACCTCAACAAAGCAGTCATCAGTGACCAGTTTCCCCTGCCAAACATCACGGAGATGGTGACTTTATTGCATGGGGCAAAGTATTTTAGTACTTTGGATTTAGCTTCAGCTTACCATCAGGTTGTGTTACATGCTGATTCGAGGGACCTCATCACTTTTATCACACCTTTTGGGACCTTTAGGTTTGTAAGGATGCCTTTTGGGCTAGTGTCAGCTGCCTCAGTGTTTCAGCGTGTAATGCACAATTTATTTGGTTCTGAAGAAGGTGTAAAGTATTTTCAGGACGATATTTTAGTGTATGCCCGAACTAAAGAGGAGCATGAGGAGAGGGTAAGGAAAGTTTGGGGCATCTTAAGAGATCATGGGCTCACGTTGAAGCTGAAAAAATGTTCCTTTGGTAAAGAGGAAATCGAATATCTTGGACACAAAATAACTTCTACAGGGTTGTACCCAAAACAGGATTTGATAGAGAACATTTTGAAGTTGCATTCCCCAGAGAAGAAGGAGGAATTGCTAGCATTCTTGGGTATGGTTGAGTTTCATGCCAAGTTCCTACCCAACTTAGCCCCAAAAACAGAGAACATGCGTAGATTGCTCAGAAAAGGAGTTGAATTTGCGAGGGATGAGGTGTGTGAGAAAGAATTTGGTAGTGTCAAAAATGAGCTATCTAAAGTAGGATGTTTGAAATCCTTTAATCCAAATGAATTATGTGTAATCATGACAGACGCCAGTACCAAAGGTTTGGGAGCTGTCCTCTTACAAAAGGGAAATGATCAGGAGTGGAAACCAGTGGTGTACAATTCATGAACTCTGAGAAGCGCGGAAGTAAATTATTCCACTATTGAGAAAGAAGCCCTAGGAGTTTCTTGGGCTATTAATAAATTTAAGAACTTTGTGGGGGGAAGGGAGTTCCATGTGTATACAGATCACAAGCCGTTAGTGGAAGTTTTCATGAGAAAGGGTCTTGATCAGATCTCGACCAGGATCAGCAGGTGGATTGTTAATCTCTAAGACTTTAATTTCAGAATGTTTTATGTACCAGGAGCTTATAATAACACAGAAGATTGTTTGTCTAGACTCGCCTCTGTATCTGAAGAAGATTTGAACAAATGTCAAGAGGGTGAGTTTAGTGTGTGCAGTATTACATAGGGTATAATTGAACAGGATGAGTGGACGGAAGCAGTAGCTAACGATCCTGTTTTACAACATGTATGTCATTCTCTCAAGAACACGTGGGATTCTGAGAGCTTGAAAGATTCTGAAACTTTGAAAGGATTCTGGAGAGTAAGGGATGAGTTGTCTGTGTCAGGAGAGTTGTTGTTTCAGGGAGGAAGGTTAGTGGTCCCAAGTGCTTTGACTGATAAAATAATACAACTAGGACACACGGGTCACCAAGGTATAAGCAAAACTAAAGCTAGAATTTGCCTAAACTATTGGTGGCCAGCAATGGACTTAAGTATAGAGAGAGAAATGAGAGAATGTCCAGACTGTTGTAACAGTGATAAGATTTATAAAACAAGAGTACCATTGATGTGTGTCAGGAGTTTGTCAAGCAGACCGTGGGATGTTGTGGCTATGGATATTGTGGGACCGATTTATGGAAGAGCAGGAAGCAGTTACATTTTAGTTTTAGTGGATCAATTTTCCAGGTGGGTCGAGATGGGGGTGGTCAGTAGTGTGGAAACTAAAAGGATAATTGGTCTTCTTGAAGAAATCTTTGCTCGAGAAGGATTTCCCAACTCAATTCTAACAGGCAATGGTCCACAATTCGTGTCCGAGGAAATGGAGGAGTATCTGAGGAAATTAGGGATCAAACATAGGTTTTGTTCATTGTATCATCCAGAAGGGAACGGATTGGTAGAGAGATTTAATAGGTGTATAACGGAATGTGTGCAACTGGAGGTGACAGCAGGCAGAAATTGGAAAGAAGGTTTAAAAAAATTCCTAGTAGCATACCGTTTTACTCCGCATTCGTCCACTGGGGCAGTTCCTTTTGAGTTATTCAGCGGTAGAAAGGCTAATACTACGTTAGTGCCTGCATGGGTTTCCGGGGACAAAAATAAGGCAGTTTCCTGGTCCCAGGAAGAGCATGACAGGAGCTGTGAAATGGAACTAGTAGAAAAGAGGAAAGAATATTTTGACAAAACAAAAAGGGCATGTTCTGTCAATGTAAATGTAGGAGATGTGGTTTTGATTAGGAAACCAATATTAGGTAAGGGTGGGAGTAAATATTGGGGTCCATTTGTGGTCACTAAGTTGTTCAAGAATGCAGTCAAGGTTAGTGACGGAAGAATTTGGAATCTTAATCGTGTTGTAACCTCTAGGAAGAAAAATGTTTAATTCTTCTCTGTTTATCTTTGTTAAAGATTGCCTGGAAAAGCTTCTTTTAACAAATTTCAATATGTTCCTTCTTTGCTACGTTTTATGTACACAGTTTTGTTAGTCTATGTTTATGTTAATTACAAGTTTATAACTATTTTTCTTTGGGGGAAAGGTGTGTGGTATCTAAAGTGAAGCTTGCCCTGCATCTTTCAAGTGGTGGAATGTGAAAGTAAGGAGATTCTAGATTCCTGGGTGTGGGAGACTGTGGAGAGGCTGGAGAAGGAGTGGAAGAGAGCAGAGCTGCTGAGGGAACCTATGTGGATGAGATATTTCTTTGGATGCCAAATAAATGTCATTTTGAAGTTCTATTTTCTATGGATTATCCTTTCTACAAAAGACCCCCAAGATCTGCACCTCCTTGGTGATGGCGCACCAAATACCCTTTTTCTGATGGGCGCTGACCTGCATGGAAAAGGCAGCAGAGAAGGGCATTAGTTAACCGTCCAGACCGTCATACTCATGGCCCACAGATCCTTCCCTTCCCCTGATGCACATACATTGACCACCATACATTCAGAACCCTGGCCCGGGCGCCTCAGCACCCCCCATATGTGGCTTACACACACAGCAATCCATACATTCATGGCCCACGCATCATGCTCACAGTGTACTCACCTGTTTGTCTGGAGGGCTGTAAAGTAACCAGTTTCTCCAATTCCTCTGCAGTGAAGGCAGGGGCCCTTTTCCCAGACACATGAGGCATTGTCGCTTCCAGACACAGGTCACAGCAGCACTTGCAGTGTATGTCCACTCCTGTTGAAGGTCAGGTAGCAAGTGAGTGAAAAGATAGAAAATGGCGGTCAAGTCCGTGGCGGTGCGTACCGTCACCACCAGTGTACATCGCCATTGGCTCCTGGAACCCATAGGGCCCAATGATAACCAATGCGAACTTGCGCGTCGGTCGTCGACTGCCTACCGCAACGCCACACAACGCCAGCGGAGTTACCTCATTTCCACTTGTCCATCCTCACAGGTCAGGCAGACGCCATTTCAGGGGGGCACAGGCCATGGCACCTAACTGCATCACAGCAGACATTGGCACAGCAACATACTCTCAGATTCACATACAGGTTCTGTAATGTAAAAGATGCATCATTATTTCAATTGATGTGTGAATAAGACCCTATGCTCACCGTTTTCCTCCATAGGCTTCTGCCGCTGAGGATGAACATGAGATGTCGACATCCTCTAGTGTACAGACCCCTGGTGGACCTTGCGACTATGGAGGACAGACACATTATCCTAACCTACAGACTTGATCGGGCCACAATCCAAGAACTGTGTGCCCAATTGGAGCCAGACCTGATGTCGGCTATCCGCCAGCCCACAGGTATCCCCCTTCTAGTGCAGGTTCTGTCAGTGCTCCATTTCCTGGCAAGTGATTCCTTCCAAACAACAGTGGCCATGGCATCGGGGATGTCTCAGCCAATGTTCTCAAACGAGTTGACCAAAGTGTTGTCTGCCTGCTTAAACACACGTGCAGCTACATTGTATTCCCCCAGGTGAAGGAGTTGGCCACAGTGAAAGCTGACTTTTATACCCTGGGACATATCCCCAACATCATTGGTGCCATAGATGGTACACATGTAGCATTTGTACCACCCCGGAGAAATGAAAAAGTGTTCAGGAATAGAAAAAGCTCTTTGAATGTGCAGATGGTGTGTTTGACGGACCAGTACATCTCCCATGTGAATGCCATATTTCCTGGCTCTGTGCATGACGCCTCTATCTTGAGGAATAGCAGCATCCCATATGTGATGAGCTCTAGAGGCACCACGTGTGGCTAATAGGTGAGCCCAAGGTCAGCACCCAGTATCCGTTTGTGTCTGGGTTTGTGGTTGTCCCTAAGGGTTAATGTGTGTCTAACCGGTATCCCTTGATAGTTGCAGGTGACTCTGGTTACCCCAACCTCTCATGGCTACTGACCTCAGTGGGGAATGCCAGGACAAGGGCAGAGGAATGTTACAATGAGGCACATGGGCGAACAAGGAGGATCATTGAATGAACCTTTGGCCTCCTGAAGGCTAGGTTCCGGTGCCTCCATCTGACAGGTGGATCCCTGTACTACTCACCCAAGAAGGTGTGACAGATCATTTTTGCATGTTGCACAACCTGCACTTGAGACGCCAGGTGCCTTTTCTGCAGGAGGATGAGCCTGGAGATGGTCTTGTGGCAGCGGTGGAGCCTGTGGACAGTGAGGAAGAGGAGGCAGAGGAAGAAGATGTGGACAACAGAAGTAATATAATTCAGCAGTACTTCCAGTGACACACAGGTAAGACGCTGTAACTTCACTTTTCAGTTTTCTGTTGGACATTGCACATGGCAGCCTGATTTCTCTATGGCTATGGCCACTTACTGTACCCTTTGGCATCTCTATTTTCAGATATATGTGGCCCACTCTGGCTCCTGGTATGTTTACTGCTGCCCACTAAAGGTCATGACAATGTATAAATGACTGTATATATGACTTGCAATGTTTTCAGAATGTTGTACTAATACATGATTCAACCATTTGACAGACTCAAGATTAGAATTTTCATTCCAAGGGTGTTTATTTAAGTGCTCATACGTAGAGGGGGATGTGCAATGGGCTGGGGTGATGGTGGAGGAATGTCCAGTTAGAGTCTAGTCTCTTTGTATCACAGGTCCATTGTCCAATGGGGCATAGGAAGGGGAGTAATGGCAGTTCAAGGTGGACAGGGTGACAGAGTGGGACAGAAGGGTGACAATAAGGAGAGTCTTATTTCCTGGTGGGGGTCTTGGCAATGTTCTCTGGCTTCTGCCTGGATCGCAGGGACCATTTGCAGGGTGGTTCTCCTTCTGCAGGGGGTGGGGTGCTGGTGGCCTGTTGGTCCTGTGGTAGGGCCTCCTGTCCACTAGCGCCGGCGGAGGTGGAGGGCTGTTCTTCGGTGTGGCTAGTGACAGGGGCCCATTGGTGTGCCACTGCCTCCCTCATTGTCTTGCCCATGTCTGCCAGCACTCCTGCAATGGTGAGCAGGATGGTGTAGATGTTTTTGAGGTCCTCCCTTATCCCCTGGTACTGTCCCTCCAGCAGCCGCTGGGTCTCCTGCAACTTGTACAGTATCTGGCCCATGGTCTCCTGGGAATGGTGGTATGCTCCCAGGATGTTGGAGAGTGCCTCCTGGAGAGTGGGTTCCCTGGGCCTGTCCTCCCCCTGTCGCACAGCAGTCCTCCCAGCTTCCCTGATGTCCTGTGCCTCTGTCCCCTGAACCGTGTGCCCACTGCCACTGACCCCAGGTCCCTGATCATCCTGTGTTTGTGGGGTTGCCTGGGGTCCCTGTAGTGGTGGACACACCGCTGATTGACATGTCCTGGGGACAGTGGCATGAGCCCACTGGGTGGGTGCTCTGCTGGTGTTTCCTGAGGGGGGAGGCTCTGTGGTCGGTTGGGACTGTGGCAGGGTAACCGACTGTACAGAGGTCCCTCATGGGCCAGGTTGGTCATCCTGATCCAGGTGTGCAGAGCTGCTGTCATCACTGTGGGCCTCCTCTGGGGGGGGGTCTAGATGTTGCTGGCAACTCCTCTCCGGTGACGTTGAGTCTTGTGGGGATGAAAATGCAATGTTATTGTGTCTGCGTGTGCCATCTTGTGCATGGGTTTGTTTCCCTGTATGGTTGGGATAGCCCTGGCAGCTTAGGGTTGTGTGTGTGGTGAATTTGTGGGCTAGGTGATTCTCTGTAATGGGCATGCTGTTGTGATGGGTGTCCAAGCAGGTCTGTGATGGGGGGCCATGGATTGGTGTTACATGCAGGGTTTGGTTTTGGGATGGGTGGGTTGTGATGGTGGGGTATATGTGAGGTGGTAGAGTGATGGTGGTGAGGGTGGGGGTAGGAGTTTGTGATAGTATGCAGGTAGGGTGGGGAATATAGTAGTAAAGAATTGACTTACAAGAGTCGAGTCCTCCTGCTACTCCTGCGAGGCCCTCAGGATGCATTATTGCCAAGACTTGCTCTTCCCATATAGTTAGTTGCGGGAAAGGAGGTGGGGGTCCATCGCCAGTTCCTCTGTATGGTTACCTGGTGTCTTGCAACCACGGAACGCACCTTCCCTCGTAGGTCATTCCACCTCTTCCTGATGTCATCCCTTGTTCTTGGGTCCTGTCCCACGGCGTTGACCCTGTCCACGATCCTCCGCCATCGCTCCAGCTTGCTAGCAATGGACGTCTGCTGCACCTGTGAACTGAATAGCTGTGGCTCTACCCGGATGATTTCCTCCACCATGACCCTTAGCTCCTCCTCAGAAAACCTGGGATGTCTTTGGGGTGCCATGGATGTGGTGTGAGTGATATGTGTGAGGATGTGTGGGGTGATGTGTGGGGTGATGTGCTGTGGTGTGTGGTGTGAGGTGTGAGGTGCGTGGATGGTGTATGGGTGATGGTGCTATGTGGCTCAGATTGGGTGGGTGCTCCTGGCTTGTGTCTCTCTGTGTTGGCAATCTTTTTTTTCATTGAAAGGGTTGTGGGTAATGTGGGTGTGTGTTTTATAGTGGTGTGAGTGTGTGGGTGTGGTATGTGTATATGTGTCAGGTGTGTGTAGTTTGAATTGTCCAATGTGGTGTAGTTTTGTAAGTGTGTGTGTATTTTGAGCACGGTGCGTGTGTATCGCCAATGGTTTACTGCAGTTGAAAGACCGCTGAGGTGATTCGTGGGCGTATTCATGTTGGCGTAACGGTGTGTGTTTTGGTACCGCCAATTTATCACTGACCTTTGGTCTGGCGGACTTGTGTGGGTGTCTGTATAGTGGCAGATTTCTCAGTGTGGGTCATAATACCCGTAGCGGAATACCGCTGCGGTCATGATATGTTGGAGGCCATCAGGACGGCGGTAGGCAGCATTAACCGCCAGGGTTGTAATGAGGGTCTTAGATTCCTAAGTCCAGTGTCCTTGTGCCATTGGAAAATTAAGAGTGGTTGTAAAACAGTCAACGGTGAACCAATGAGCAGAGGATCACTTCCTGGCAGTGGTCAAAGTCTTGGCATCTGCTCCTCCTGGATGTTTTGGTGGACGTCCACATTTGTGGGGGATTCTTCAGCTACAGAGGCTGGGGTGTCTGAGGCATGTCCTTCCCTTTACAGATCCTCCATTCCACTGGCTGCCACAGATGTAGAAGAGGCTGATGTTACATGGCCAATGGAAGGTGTCTGCTGTTGTAAACATAAACTGCTCAGGGTGGTATTAATGTCTCTCAGCACCCCTGTTAGGGAGGCCATGTTGGCATTGTGGGCCTCCCACTTTGGGGATATCTCCCCCATCATGGCAAGTACCTGGCTCATCACATCTTGAGACTGTTAGTTTGCTCCCAAGACTTGCAAGATGGTTTTCTGGCCTGTTGTATCCCTAGAAGCTTCAATCTACTGGCCCACAGCATCCCTTCCCACGCACCCTACCCCTGCGTGCCTGTTCCCTTGGCACAGTTTGCCCACTTCCACTGGTGCCATGTCCTTCATTGTCAGGGTTTTCTAGTGGTGAATTTGGTACCTGTACTGGGGGCACATGATGGTTGTAACTGACCTTGGAACATAGTTTTGGGGGCGAATGGTTGCTTTGGATATAGATGCAACAGGACTGAGAGGAGTCAATGTAGGCAGGGTGGGACTGATAGTTGTAGACTGACCAGGTGTCCCAGATGGGCCAGAGTAGTCCTAAATGTCCTCACATCCAGGTGTGTTCTCCTCATTGAGGGCTTCATCCAGGGGGGAATTGGCTGTCTCAGGTGTCCTCTCCATGTTCACAATGCGTGGGTTCCCTGTTGAAGGTGTGGAACAGACTGTTACAGATTGTAATGCAACATGTGGTATCAATCTTTGACAGGTAGATACGCTTTGAGCCATGTACAGAAAGGCTTTGCTTGATCCCCTGATATGACAGTGACACCTGCTTTCAAATCTGGGGTACAGCTATATGGGATACAGGGAATTCCTATATCATACAACTTGCTACTGGATGTCAGATTAGCATGACAGTTGGATGTCCCATATCTTGTCAGCTATGTAGCTTTTATTGTTCATTGTGAGAGAACAGGGCTGATTGCAGAGCCCCCTAACTTTTTGCCCCCATTTTCCACTTTTTGCTGGTATTTTCCCGACCCTGATGGTGCCCTGGGTACTGCTAACCAGTCGCAGGGCCTGTGCTCTGTGTAAAATCAGTATGCAAATTAGGATAATTATAATTGGCTAAGTCAACCTACCTATAAGTCCCTAGTATATGGTAGGGCATGTAGGTTTAGGGACCCTAGCATAGGTAGTGTACCCATAGGTGCACTGCTGAGGTGCCCAGTGTCATTTTAAAGGCAGGCCTGCCTTGCTGGCTACTTTTAAATTAAAGTTACATGCAAATTCCACTTTGGAATTAAAAGTAGTTCCAAAGTCTTAAACTACCTCATTCTTACATATAAGTCACCCCTAAGGTGTGCCCTATGTGCCCCTAGGGCTGGATGCCATGTAACTATAAGTAGGGACCTTATAAAATAGTTTTATAAGCCCTGGTGAGGTAAAACACCCAAATTCGTTTTTCCCTCATTGTAGTGAATGGCCTCCATAGGCTGGAATGGGGAGACTTTATTTTAATTTAAAAAATCCCCTTAGGTAACAGATACAAGAAGTTTGGTATCAAATTAATTGTTATAATAAATCCCACAACTTCTAGTTGTGGGATTTAATATAACTTGTTCAGGTAAAGAGTTTTAAACTTTACCTGGAAAGTTGCCAGCTTCAGCCCTGCAGTGTTTTTGCTGCTGTGCTCTGATTGGCCAGCCTCTGGCAGCCTGGCCAGGCTGCCTTGATGAGGTGTGAAGTGGCCTGGCTCAGCACAAAGAGATGTGCCTGGGGGAGGAGATCTCCCCTCAGCAGATGGGGAAGCAGGAAAAGGGAGGGCTGCCAAACTGGTCTTCAAAGGCAGAAAAGGACATTTGGAGCAACCCTGCAACACCCTCACATCCTGAAAACCCAGACAATTAGGTGCCCCCTTGATTAGATTAGGAGATGGAAGGAGAGGGGTGTGTTTAGGATTTTTAACCACACCACTGGGTGGGCTCAGCCAGATGCAACCTCGAAAAATCACTTTCAGCCATGATGGATTTTTGAGGAATTTTGCTCCCTGGGATTGATTTTTGTCACACTTCCCAGGAAGTGGTCATCACAGGGGGAAGGACCCTGCCCCTGATTGGAAAACCAGGACCCCCCTGTTTGTCACTGTGACCGGGTATTCCCGTTCACGATAGCAAGACGTGCTGACGGTGACGTATCGGAATCCTCCGATACGTCATTTCCGCGTCCCGGCGTTTCCCCGGCAACGCAGCCAGAGAAAGACAGGCGTCCAGAGGTTGCCGGGGTAACCCTGGAGGGTTTCCGGCCCGGGACGCTGAAGAGCCCGAGTAACACGGAGAGAGGGAAAGAGGAGCTGGAGGAGAAAAGAGGAGAGAGAGCAGCGGACCACGAAAAGAAGAAACCCGAGGAAGAGGAGATCTTCGGAGACGGCTGGCCGGGAAATCCCAACAGAAGAGATCCCGCGCATATCGAGGTGCCGGGACCGGTTAACCCTGTCGAAGGAGACCAGCATACGGACCACGAGAGAGCCAGCCACGACCCTGGAGGGTCGTGGCTTAACAAGGTACGTCCTTTTGGGCGCACAAACGGGACACTACTTGGAAGGGGACTGGGGAGGGGAACTAGAGGAGGGGGGAGGGCCGAGTGGGAGGAAATTTAAAGACACCGGGACATCCACGTGTGAAACACTTTTACGGGCACTACAAAACCCAGACAGTGGTCACTTTGTCCCCTCAACTCCTCACTGGCACAACCCCACCTTTTTCCCTTACCTCTTCCCCAGTCTGTCATAGTTTAGAGAGGAATAGATGTAATTTCCACCCCACTTACCGTAGCATTTCTGTCCTTCTGTTTTCGGTATCCCGAGACTGGAATCACCCAAGAGACCACCTGAGCAACAACCTGAAAGAGAAGAAAAATAAAAGACAGAAGAAACCATCAGTCGGAGACGAAGAACCCTATCTAAAACTCTAAAAAAAAACATACTCCCTGAAAACGAACATTTAAAACCCTTTAATTTGAATAAACCACTTACCTGAGCAACACCAACGCCTCTCTGTTACCTTTATACTGTACGTACTGTCACAGTGGTGTCAGAAGTGGGATACAGAAATACCCACCCAGAGTACGAACAGTATAAACCATGAGTGAGAGCCCATCTTTGGAGGATATGATCAAGCAACTGGCAGAAGGCCAGCGACATTTGCAGTTGGTATAGGAGGCGCACCAACGAGAAGCAAAAGAGGACAGGGAAGCCTTGCAGTCGGCTTTGAAAAGCCAGGCGACAATCCTCGCAAACAATCAACTGGTACACGAGACTGCCATGAAGAAATTAACCGAAACCATTGCTATCAGTAAGGTCCACCCCAATGTACCCAGTTCCGTGTTGCAGAAATATCAAGAAGGGGAAGACCCAGAGTCTTTTTTCACTAACTTTGAGAGAGTGGCCTCTTCAGCCCAGTGGCCTGAGGATAGATGGGGTCAGTATGTCGCACCCTTACTTACCGGTTTATTACAAGCAGCCTATCAAGCAGCCAACCCGGGGGGGGACCACACCATACCAAGAAATAAAGACTAGCATCCTAGAACGGGTGGGACATGACACAGAATACTACAGGGTCAAATTCCGGAAAATCAAATGGGGACCAAGTGAGGACCCCCGTACCTTTTATTATCGTGTAAAGGATTTGGCTTTGAAATGGTTGGGTCCTATCGGGAATAGCCGTGAGGAGGTGATACAAACCATTGTTCTCGAACAATAATTGGATGCCTTACCTACTTTTACAAAAAATTGGATCCGCCAACATCCAAAAGTGAATACTGAGATGGCGATCGATTTAGCATGTGCATATCATCGCTCTGTGGATGTAAGGGGTGTACCACCCAGACCCAGCATAAAAGTGGGTGTGTCCAGCCCCAAAAGCGCTCCGAGAGTCCTTCCCGACGAGCCAGGTCCCCGTAGACTAATAGAAAGTCCGCCGGTACGGGGACCCCAATGTTATAACTGTGGGGAATGGGGACACATAGCTCGCGTGTGTCCGAGGAAACATGACAGTAGTGAGCCGATGGAGATCGGAGTGACTCGACGATGGGTACTGTGTACCGGAAGAGGTAACATGAAGTTTAAACAAACAATGAGCATTAATGGACGGTCGGTATGCGCTCTAGTTGATTCGGGCTGCAGCCAATCCGTAGTTAGGAAAGACCTTATAAATCCAGCTGACAGGGAAACAGGACAGTGGGTGAATATTTGCTGTATTCATGGAGACAAAGAGCAATATCCATTACAAATACTGACAACAGAGTGGGGAAACTACAGGGATTTCCTGCCTATGGGAATAATGACACAATTGATTGAGGAATGTATCATCGGGACTGATTATGAACATTTCCAAGAACTCCTGGATCAGGTTAGAAACCCCAACGTGACGCAGGACTGGTGGAGGGAAGCTCCTTTTTCGGACAGTACTATTGAATGCCCTGTCACACGTAGGAAACTCTCACGTCGAGAGAAAAGGGAAGGAAAAGGGCAGTTCAGGGATCAGAAGGGGCCAGAACAAGCCCAAGGACTTGTAGCAGAAATCCACGAAGCACCTGTCAGTTTCCATCAAACCCAGAGGGAAGATCCCTCTCTCGCTCAGGCTTGGAGATCCGCAAAATCAGAAGAGACCGAGGAGGTGGGTCCTTACTTCCTAATTAAGAGAAACCTCTTATACAGGATAACCACTACTCGTACGGGGGAACGTAAACAACAACTATTGGTACCAGAACAGTTAAGGGATTACGTCCTGACCCTGGCCCATAATCAACCAGGTGGGGGTCATTATGGAAGAGAAAAAAACGAAGTATACCTCTTCAGGCGGTTTTATTGGCCGGGGGTGTTTGCACACATAAGAAAATATTGTTCTCAGTGTCCCAGGTGCCAGCTTACGGAACCAGGTAAACCTAAAAAAGCACCGCTGATGCCCCTACCCATCATAGACATCCCCTTTAGCAGGATAGGGATGGATCTGATTGGGCCCATAGTACCCTCGACTAAAGGTCACACATATATCCTAGTTATGGTTGATTATGCCACCAGATACCCCGAGGCTATTCCTCTGACAAGTATAACTACCAAGGCAGTAGCCCAAGCAATGATAACCGTCTTCTCTCGAATTGGGTTTCCCCATGAAATACTTACCGACCAGGGGACCCCCTTTATGTCTAATCTCATGAAACAGGTGTGTAAAACATTAGGTATTTCCCAAATCCGAACCTCGGTTTACCATCCACAGACGGATGGATTGGTAGAACGGTACAACCGAACAATAAAAACCCTACTGAGAAAATTAGTGCAGGACTCAGGGAGAGACTGGGATAAAAAATTACCACTAGTATTATACGCTATCCGAACCCACGAACAAGCCTCAACAGGTCATAGCCCCTTTGAGTTAGTGTTCGGCCGACAGCCCCGTTCCCTTCTAGACATGGCCGTTGAAACATGGGAAGAGGAGGCGGAAGGAGGGGGAAGGCCACTATTAGAATATGCCTACAACTTACGGTCTCACCTACAAACTATATGGGAAGAGGTAAGAGTGAATATGGAACAGGCCCAAAGTACCCAAAAACAGTATTATGACCGAGGGAGTAAGCTGAGGGTTTTACAACCAGGAGACCAGGTACTAATAATGCGTCCCACATCAGAACACAAACTCCTAGCAAGGTGGCAGGGTCCATATAGGGTAATTCGATCAGTTTCTCCTGTTACTTATCTGATTGAAATCTCAGCCAATCCTAAAAAAAAAAAGATTTATCATTATAAATCTCTTTAAAAAATGGGAAGAACCCAACACCTCTGACGGTTCCGTAGGAGTGAGTCGGTTCCTATGTCTCAGTAAAAATTTGAATATTGAGTTCTGTCCCACCGGATCCCATGATGGGAAAGGGTTACCCTTGGTAAATGAAGCCTTGACGAATCTAGAGAAGGGACAGGTGTATAGCTTACTGAAACACTTCCAACATTTCTTTTCAGAAACGCCGGGTAAAACCACCTTGATATACTATAAGATAAGGACGACACCAGGTAAAATCGTTAGGTTACGTCCGTATCGTATCCCCGAGGCGCGGAAACAGATTATGGAGGACGAGATACAGAAAATGCTAGAACTAGGGGTAGTAGAACCATCGAATAGTCCCTGGTGCTCCCCAGTCATTCTGGTACCAAAACCGGACGGTACTATCAGATTCTGTATCGACTTCCGGAAGCTTAACGAAAGTTCCATGTTTGACACATATCCAATCCCTAGAGTAGACGACGTCCTCGAAAAGCTTGGAAAAGCGAAATATATGTCCACAATAGACTTAACTAAAGGGTATTGGCAGATCCCATTATCCCCGAGGACAAAGAAAAAACGGCTTTTGCGACCCAGTCCGGCCTGTATCATTTCACTGTGCTACCATTTGGATTGCACGGAGCACCAGCCACGTTTCAAAGGTTAATGGATAGGCTATTAAAACCATTTCATACCTTTGCAGCAGCCTACCTAGACGATGTAGTCATATTTAGTGAAACCTGGGAAGATCATCTAAACCATTTACATTAGATATTCCACACTCTCGCAAGAGCAGGGCTAACTGCCAACCCAAAAAAATGCGTTATCGAAAAACCAGACATTTCATACCTAGGATACAAAATCTGCATGGGGACTCTGCAACCTCAAACTAAGAAAGTAGAAGCCATTCTACACGCCCCTAACCCAAAAACAAAAAAAGATCTACGCTCGTTTTTGGGATTAGTCGGCTACTATCGAAGGTTCATACCTGAGTATTCCACCCTTGCAGCTCCACTCACAGATCTACTGTCTAAATCACACCCCAACCAGTTAGCGCCTTTTTCAGATCACCAGACGGCCAGTTTTGAACAACTAAAATCCTATCTGACCAAAGAACCCATATTGCAGTGTCCAGACTTCTCGAAACCCTTCCATTTATACACGGATGCCTCCGACGTAGGACTGGGGGGGGGGTTCTAGCTCAACCCGACGGGGAGGGTCGTGATCACCCTGTAGTATATATCAGTAGGAATCTGTTTCCCCGGGAATGTCATTTTCCCATCATTGAAAGGGAGTGTTTGGCTATCAAATGGGCCGTGGACACTTTACAGTATTATCTGTTGGGTCGACCTTTTATTCTTTTTACGGATCATGCCCCCCTCACTTGGTTGGCCGCGCATAAAGATACGAATTCCCGGATTCTGAGATGGTTCCTTGAACTGCAGCCATTTTCCTTTCAGGTACGCCACATACCAGGGTCACAGCAGGCCCCGGCTGATTATTTGTCTCGATTCCCGGACTCTACCACGGTCCTCGAACAGGACCGTTCATGAGGAGAGGTGTGTGACCGGGTATTCCCGTTCACGATAGCAAGACGTGCTGACGGTGACGTATCGGAATCCTCCGATACGTCATTTCTGCGTCCCGGCGTTTCCCCGGCAACGCGGCCAGAGAGAGACAGGCGTCCAGAGGTTGCCGGGGTAACCCTGGAGGGTTTCCGCCCCGGGACGCTGAAGGGCCCGAGTAACACGGAGAGAGGGAAAGAGGAGCTGGAGGAGAAAAGAGGAGAGAGAGCAGCGGACCACGAAAAGAAGAAACCCGAGGAAGAGGAGATCTTCGGAGACGGCTGGCCGGGAAATCCCAACAGAAGAGATCCCGCGCATATCGAGGTGCCGGGACCGGTTAACCCTGTCGAAGGAGACCAGCATACGGACCACGAGAGAGCCAGCCACGACCCTGTAGGGTCGTGGCTTAACAAGGTACGGTCCTTTTGGGCGCACAAACGGGACACTACTTGGAAGGGGACTGGGGAGGGGAACTAGAGGGGGTGGGAGGGCCGAGTGGGAGGAAATTTAAAGACACCGGGACATCCACGTGTGAAACACTTTTATGGGCACTACAAAACCCAGACAGTGGTCACTTTGTCCCCTCAACTCCTCACTGGCACAACCCCACCATTTTCCCTTACCTCTTCCCCAGTCTGTCATAGTTTAGAGAGGAATAGATGTAATTTCCACCCCACTTACCGTAGCGTTTCTGTCCTTCTGTTTTCGGTATCCCGAGACTGGAATCACCCGAGAGACCACCTGAGCAACAACCTGAAAGAGAAGAAAAATAAAAGACAGAAGAAACCATCAGTCGGAGACGAAGAACCCTATCTAAAACTCTAAAAAAAAACATACTCCCTGAAAACGAACATTTAAAACCCTTTAATTTGAATAAACCACTTTCCTGAGCAACACCAACGCCTCTCTGTTACCTTTATACTGTACGTACTGTCACAGTCACCCAGGAGCAAGGATAAAACTGGCAGACCTGCACCCAGAGCTCAGTTCCCTACCAGATCCTTACCAGGAAGAACTACAGAAGAAGAAGGACTCCCCTGCTGGACCCCTGACCTGCACCTCGACACTGCACTTTAAAGGACTGCACCAGCTGCACACTCGGGCTTCACCACAAGAAGGACTTTGCCTGGTTTCAACTGGTTCAAGGAGGGACTCCCTGTTTGCTACAGGTGTAAAATTGCTAACCAGAATCCCCTGCACCAACTTCTGAAGAAACCAACCAGCTGACCACTGTCCAGTGGCCAAAAAAGAGTTTGCGCCAGGTGCATTCTGGGAGTTGTAGTCCACACCCTCAAGGAGCATCTCAGAGCTTCTGGAACCTTGGGGTGAACTGTGGACCTCAAAAGAACCTTAAAAGAACATCTGGAAGAAGATCCAGAAGTTTGGAGAAGTTTGGAGAACTTTTGAAAAAAAGCTCCAGATAGGAGAGACCCGCCGCGGCAACTCTAGCCGGCTTGCCTCAACCGCGACCCGGCCTGACTTGCAGATTTCGTCCCGGGGAAGAAAATCTCCAAAAAAGAGACTAAGGTGGTCATTCCGACCTCGGCGGTCTTTTCTCCAGACCGCCGAGGCCGGGGGAGACAGAATACCGCCATTGCCGGCGGTATTCATGCCTCCCTATTCCGACATTTCCGCTGGGCCAGCGGAAATGGCACATCAACATTGATGTGCAGCGGGTGCAGTAGCACCCGTCGCGCATTTCAAATGCGCGATGGGGCTATGCCTGGGGGCCCCTGCACTGCCCATGCCAAGTGCATGGGCAGTGCAGGGGCCCCCAGGGGCACCCCCAGTCCCCTTACCGCCAGCCTTTCAATGGCGGTGTTTACCACCACGGACAGGCTGGCGGTCGGGGACTCATAATCCCCAGGGCAGCGGTGCTTGCACCGCTGCCCTGGGGATTATGCCCGCCAGGCGGAAGCCTGGCGGGAAAGTGGAGGGGCCGGCGGTCTGACCGTGGCTTTTCCGCCACGGTCAGAATTGCTGGCGGAACACCGCCAGCCTGTTGGCGGTGTTACCGGCAACATACCGCCGGCCGCCAGGGTCGGAATGACCCCCTAAGTCTGAACGTAGGACCTCCCAGCCAGCGTATCCAAGGAGGGCTCCAAGGATGTCGGATCAAGATTCAGGTTTGCCCCGGTCGAAGGATTTTCACCTCGAAAAAACGACTAAGTCCGAAGGTAAAAATCTCCACTGAGGGCTCCCGCAACGCGTATCCAAGGAAGAGTTCCAGGAGATTGGATTAGACTAGCAGGTTCGTCCCGCTGAAGAAAATCTTCAGAAAAACAACTAAGTCCTAAGGTAAACATTTGACCGAGGCCTCCCGCGGGCTGTAGCCGAGCAGGGCTTCATCACGGTCGGCCTTAAACTTTGACTTTGCCCCGGTCGAGCTGCGACCAGATGACCAGATTGACGCTTTTTGTTTCTATGCGCTAGAAAGCAATAATTCTTTAAAAATTCATATCTCCGGTTCCCCTTATCCGATTTCATTCGTTTTGGTGTCATTTTAAAGCTAAAAAATATTCCTGTTGTTATACATTGATTTTGGATTTTTAAACTGTTTCCTGTGTTTTATATAAATACTGATTTGTGATATTTAAATGCTTTACGCTTTGTCTCCTAAGTTAAGCCTTGTCGCTCGTTGCCAAGCTACCAAGGGTTGAGCTGGGTTTAATTTACTGAGACCTGACTGGACCTAAGTGGAGGTTAGTGGCCTATTTCTAAGTGTAGATACTTACCTGCCCTTACCAATAACCCATTTTCCAAAAATTTTGGCAGCAGCGGTGAGATCCTGTACTTGTGTTCAGTATCACATTACAGTTTTAAGTAAAACAAATAAAAAATCCTTTAAATTGTCCTACTGCAAAAATTGTTTTTAATTTTTAATTTGGATTAATTTCAATGGTTGCATTTTTATGATTTTTCTAAATTCTTGTTTCCAATTTTTGCAAAATGCTTTTGTTGACACAAAACTAGGGAACCATCGAGCTTGATCTGGCTAGCCTACCCACACTGACAGTAGTCCAGCTTAGGGGGTTGTGTACTGCAAGGGGGTTGCCTGCAACCACTGACCTCAGGAAGCATGTCCTGATTAAATCCCCAACAGCATGGGCTGAGGCCCAAGAAGTAGGCCCAGAGGAAGCTCCAGAAGAGGAAGAAGCAGGGGAGGACGCTAGCTCCAACCACTCAGGGGCGGGAGGGCATCTTAGCCTAAGTGAGGAGGAGGAAGACTGGTCCTCACTACACACAGTCACTAGGGTCATACCCAAAGCTAGTTGGTGGAAGGGGGCCCCTTCAGGAGAAGAGAACCTGTCCCTCAGGAAAGGAGAGCTGGAGGCGCAGCTAGCATAAATAGCTTTGGAGGCAGATAAGAGGCCCTAGAAAAGAAAAAGTGGGCAAGGGAAGAGAAAAAAGATGGTGGCAGCGACAGAGAAGCTGAGGTGTCGATGGGTGGGGTTTTTGGCCCAGATTACACAAGGGGGTGATTTCTGCCTATGTAGAGGGGGATGACATAGATAAGTGGCTGGGGGCCTTTGAGAGGGCCCTCCAGATGAGGAGAGTTGAGCCTCAGTACTGGGGTTCACTTCTTTGGGAGTTGGTCCCCAACTCTGGGTGGGATAGTATGAAGAGATGCTTTACTAAAAAGTTTGGTCTGACCCAGAGCAGTATAGGTGAAGGTCAGGGACACCCAGAAGGTCAATACCCAGTCTTGGGTTGACTTTGTAGACTCCTCACTTAAGGCACTAGAGGGCTGGATTCATGGAAACAATACAATCTGATCATGAGAGAGCACATCTTGACCAATTGTATCCAAGAAAGGTTACGCCAGCATCTATTGGACTCTAAGCAGACCAACCCTAGAGAGCTGGGGGAGGCAGCTGGTGAGTGGGTGAGAACCAGGGTGGTTGTCAAGTCCCAGGGGGGAGACTCCAAGAAGGGGGGTCAGGTCCCCAAAAACCTAAGGAGGGAGGTGGTAAGCCCACCACAGAGACTCCCACTGTACAACAGAACCCTAAGAAGGAGGAGAGTAAATCCCACTCCCACTCTGGCAAGCAGAGACAGGGAGACCCAGGGTTAAAAAAACTATTGGACAGTAAGGCTTGCTTTGACTGTCAGCAGACAGGTCACTTCAGAGGAGATGCAGCCTGTTCAAAGAAGGTGATTAGCACTGGGCTGTCCAGTGTAGCCATGGAGAAGGACTCCTCAGATGATGAAGTCCTCCTAGCATTGGGTTAGGAGACAGGATCAGATGGTAAGCTGGTGATCCCTGAGGGTGGGAGTAGGCACTTTCACCCGTTCAGGTGAATGGGATCCCTACCACTGGCCTGAGAGACACCTGTGCCAGTCACACTATAGTGAGTGACCGATTAGTGACCCCAGACATGTATGTCCCAGGAGAGATCAAGAAAGTCAGGATAGCCACAGGGGAGTTCACCTCCAAACCTGTAGCCATAGTGCCCCTAGAGAGGGAGGGTATCCTTGGCTGGTTTAGGGTGATAGTCAGTGCTGACCTCCCCCTAGATTGTATGCTGGGCCATGACCTCCCAGAGGTGAGTCTGGTCCCAGATGGGGCGGTCGCCAAGGGCAGCCCCCCAACCCAAAGTCCTGGGGAGTCAGTACCTACAGTTAGGAGACAGGGGTCCCCAAGAAAAGTAAAGAAGAAAAGGAAGGGTGGGCTACTCTTAAAGAGAGTTCCAGGGAGCCAAAGGCCTTCTGCCCCAGTAGGGGGGGAGCCCAGAGTTGGCACTGGTGAGGCCTCGCCGGACCCCAAGGAAGTCCTGAGTAGTCAGGCAGCTGTCCAGATACATGGTGTTGCCCCTGCACTGACAGAAGGGAGAGTGGAAGGAGGGTGTCTGCCACAGGAGGTGGTAGCCCCCCACTCTAGACAGCAAGAGGGGTGCCAGGACCCCACAGCTGCCCCTAAAGCAGCTCAGCCACCTGTCAGTGGAGAGCGTAGGGTGTGGTTCTGGGTACTGACAGCTGTCAGTAGCCTCTGCTGGGTGCTAGCCTTCCTGGCAGCACTGCACTTGGCCTGGGAGGCAGACCCCAGGGCCAAAAGCAAAGTAGGCCCTCTGGCCCTGTTGGTCATGGTGGGGTTGCTCAGGTGTTGGGTGACCTCTTTGGGTATGCTAGGTGTTACCCTAGCAAAGTTAGGGGAGGGGGGAGGTAGGCACCTCCCTAACCAAGTTCGCAGAGAGAGGAGGAAGACCCCCCTTGAGGGAAGTTTCAGTTTGAGATGGGTCCTTTCACTGTTGGGATGGATTCATTACCCAGAGGAAGTGACCATGGCAGGAGGATGTAACACAGAGTAGGCCCTGCAAAGGGACAGCCTGTTCTCTTCACTGTCTTCCTCGCCTGACAAGCCAGGAAGGCTCTTCCGGGGTTGGGCTGAGTCTCCTTGGCGTGTGGGCTGGGGGGGGGGCTTGTGTGAGAGAACAGGGCTGATTGCAGAGGCCCCCTAACTTTTTGCCCCCATTTTCCACTTTTTGCTGGTGTTTTCATGACCCTGATGGTGCCCTGGGTACTGCTAACCAGTCCCAGGGCCTGTGCTCTGTGTAAAATCACTATGCAAATTAGGCTAATTATAATTGGCTAAGTCAACCTACCTATAAGTCCCTAGTAAATGGTAGGGCATGTAGGTTTTGGGACCCTAGATAGGTAGTGCCCCATAGGTGCACTGTTGAGGTGTCCAGTGTCATTTTAAAGGCAGCCCTGCCTTGCTGGCTGCTTTTAAATTAAAGTTACATGCAAATTGGAATTAAAAGTAGTTCCAAAGTCTTAAACTACCTTATTCTTACATATAAGTCACTCCTAAGGTGTGCCCTATGTGCCCCTAGGGCTGGGTGCCATGTAACTATAAGCAGGGACCTTATAAAATAGTTTTATAAGCCCTGGTGAGGTAAAACAGCCAAATTAGTTTTTCCCTCATTGTAGTGAATGGCCTTCATAGGCTTGAATGGGGAGACTTTATTTTAATTTTTAAAATCCCCTTAAGTAACAGATACAAAAGGTTTGGTATCAAATTAATTGTTATAATAAATCCCACACCTTCCAGTTGTGGGATTTAATATAACTTGTTCAGGTAAAGAGCTTTAAACTTTACCTGAAAAGTTGCCAACTTCAGCCCTGCAGTGTTTTGCTGCTGTGCTCTGATTGGCCAGACTCTGGCGGCCTGGCCAGGCTGCCTTGATGAGGTGTGAAGTGGCCTGGCACAGCACAAAGAGATGTGCCTGGAGGAGGAGATCTCCCCTCAGAAGATGGGGAAGCAAAAAGGGGGAGGGCTGCCAAACTGGTCTTCAAAGGCAGAGAAGGACATTTGGAGCAACCCAGCAACACCCTCACATCCTGCAAACCCAGACAATTAGGTGCCCCCTTGATTAGATTAGGGTACGGCAGGAGAGGGGTGTGTTTAGGATTTTTAACCACACCAGTGGATGGGCTCAACCAGATGTAACCTCCAAAAATCACTTTCAGCCATGATGGATTTTTGAGGAATCTTGCTCCCTGGGATTGATTTTTGCCACACTTCCCAGGAAGTGGTCATCACAGGGGGAATGACCCTGCCCCTGATTGGAGAACCAGGACCCCCCCTGTTTGTCACCCAGGAGCAAGGATTAAACTGGCAGACCTGCACCCACAGCTCAGTTCCCTACCAGATCCCTACCAGGAAGAACTACAGAAGAAGAAGGACTGCCCTGCTGGACCCCTGACCTGCACCTGGACACTGCACTTTAAAGGACTGCACCAGCTGCACACTTGGGCTTCACCACAAGAAGGACTTTGCCTGGCTTCAACTGGTTCAAGAAGGAACTCCCTGTTTGCTACAGGTGAAAAATTGCTAACCAGAGTCCCCTGCACCAACTCCTGAAGAAACCAACCAGCTTACCACTGTCCAGTGGCCAAAAAAGAGTTTGCGCCAGGTGCATTCTGGGAGTTGTAGTCAACACCCTCAAGGAGCATCTCAGAGCTTCTGGAATGTTGGGGTGAGCTGTGGACCTCAAAAGAACCTTAAAAGAACTTTTGGAAGAAGATGGAGAAGTTTGGAGAACTTTTGAAAAAAAGCTCCAGATAGGGACCGACCCGCTGCGGCAACTCTGGCTGGCTTGCCTGAACCGTGACCCGGCCTGACTTGCAGGTTCGTCTCGGTGAAGAAAATCTCCAAAAAAGAGACTAAGGGGGTCATTCCAACCCTGGCGTCATGGACCGCCAGGGTGGATGACCACGGAAGCACCGCCAACAGGCTGGCGGTGCTTCCCTGCCCATTCTGACCGCGGCGGTAAAGCCGCGGTCAGAAAAGGGGATCCGGCGGTTTCCCGCCGGATTTCCCCTGTCTGGGCTGAATCTCCATGGCGGCGCTGCAAGCAGCGCCGCCATGGAGATTCCGACCCCCTTCCCGCCACCCTGTTTCTGGCGGTTTTTACCGCCAGGAACAGGATGGCGGGAACGGGTGTCGTGGGGCCCCTGGGGGCCCCTGCACTGCCCATGCCACTGGCATGGGCAGTGCAGGGGCCCCCTAACAGGGCCCCAGCATGATTTTCACTGTCTGCTTAGCAGACAGTGAAAATCGCGACGGGTGCAACTGCACCCGTCGCACCCCTGCAACACTGCCGGCTCAATTCGGAGCCGGCTTCTATGTTGCAGGGCCTTTCCCGCTGGGCCAGCGGGTGCTCCTTTGGCGGGCGCCCGCCGGCCCAGCGGGAAAGCCAGAATGGCCTCCGCGGTCTTTTGACCGCGGATCGGCCAAATGGCGGTGACCGCATGGCGGGCGGCTACCGCCACCCGCCGCTGTCAGAATGACCGCCTAAGTCTGAACGTAGGAAGTTGACCGGGACCTCCCAGCCAGCGTATCCGAGGAGGGCTCCAAGGACGTCGGATAGAGGTTCAGGTTTGCCCCGGTCGAAGGTTTTTCACCTCGAAAAAACAACTAAGTCCGAAAGTAAAAATCTCCACCGAGGGCTCCCGTGACGCGTATCCGAGGAAGAGTTCCAGGAGGTCGGATTGGACTGGCAGGTTCGTTCCGCTGAAGAAAATCTTCAGAAAAACAACTAAGTCCTAAGGTAAACTTTTGACCGAGGCCTCCCGCGGGCTGTAGCCGAGCCGGGCTCCATCGCGGTCAACCTAAACTTTGACTTTGCCCCGGTCGCAGTGCGACCAGATTGGCGCTTTTTGTTTCTATGCGCTAGAAAGCAATAATTCTTTAAAAATTAATATCTCCGGATTTTTAAACTGTTTCCTGTGTTTTATTTAATTACTGTTTTGTGATATTTGAATGCTTTATGCTTTGTCTCCTAAGTTAAGCCTTGTCACTCATTGCCAAGCTACCAAGGGTTGAGCTTGGTTTACTTTACTGAGACCTGACTGGACCTAAGTGGAGGTGAGTGGCCTATTACTAAGTGTAGGTACTTACCTACCCTCACCAATAACGCATTTTCCAACATTCATGTTACCTCCCAGGTAGCAGTAGATCAGTACTGAGTCACCAGACAGCTGCAGAATGTAAAGTGGAAACTGACCTGTCCATCAGCTTAGGAGTAGTCATTCTGCCTGGCCATACATATCAGGTTACACCTAGTATAGCACACTGCAGATATGTGTGTTCCCCCCTGTGAGTATGTTTCAATGGGTGATGGGAGGAAAAGGGCCATTTTAGCAGAGGACACAGCTGTAGCTGTGTGTTGGTGGTATTGTACTGGCAGATACCCATACCACTGATGTCACTGCTTTAGACTGTAAAATTGTGGACCATTCAGGTGGGTTTAGTCGATTGTGTAGTTGACATGCAAGGCTATTTTCATTATAGTAAACTGACCTGGTTTTCTTAACGGTAGACCAGTGCTTGCTGGGAGTTGTAGTGTTGTCAGTCCCTGTAATACCCATGCCATACACAGACACTGTTCCCCCCGGTGTGTTTAGTTGCCATGTGGTATGCCAGAGAGAGGTGGTGAGTGTGTTAGCTGTTAAGATGTCAAAAGGTGATCAGTGAGCATGCAAGACAGAACTTTCGGGTGACATTTTCAGTGTTGTGACTTACCAGACTTCACTCCTCCAGGTATTCCTGTCAAGCCCTCAGGATGCAGGATTTCCAAGACCTTCTCCTCCCATGATGTGAATGTTGGGGGAGGAGGTTGGGGTCCACTACCAGTCTTGAGGACTGCCAGCTGGTGCCTACCTTCCGCCTGAGGTCATTCCACCTTTTCCTGATGTCCATCCCTTGTGCATGGACAGCTGCCTACAGAATTTACCCTGTCGACTATTTTTTGCCACATCTCCATTTTCCAATAGAGGTTTGTTGGACTTGGGCTCCAAATAGGTGAGGCTCTACTGTGATGATTTCATCAACCATGACCCTCAACTTATCATCTGTGAAGCAGGGATGTTTTTGTGGGACATGGTAGTGGTGGACGACACAAAAAGATTTAAAAAAAAGAGTGAGTAGGTGAGAGGTGGGGTCTGGTGTGTGGAGAACAAATTGTGTGATATGTATGATGTGCAGGTGTGGGATGAGGGTATTTGGAGTGGTGCCTTTTCTATTGCTCCTAATTTCTATGTGCGCCTCTATTGTGCTGTGTATGGTGTTTTTGATGCAAAGGATTGTGGGGTGCGAATGGGTGTGTTTAATAGTGCAGTTTGTAGGTGTGTTGGGTGTGTGGATGTGGGTCAGGTGTGTTGAATTCAAACTATCCAATGTGGTGTCATGTATTGCTGTGTAGACCCCCGATTGCCGTGGTTCGCACTGCTATTGGTTTTCCACCATGGAAGAACCACTATTGTCATTTGTGGGCCGTAATTGGTTCGAAGGATTTTTGACGGACTGGCGGTGCTGGTGGTGGAACTGCCTCTTTCCCACCCTCCAGAGACCTGGCGGTGTTGGAATTTTGTCTGGGTTTAGGGGGTCCTGCCTTTGTAACTTATAATACAGCGGTCAGTGTGACCGCCAACATGGTGGTCTTTTGGTGGTCGCCACCACGGCGGTCTTGCCAAAAGACAGCCAAACTTGTAATGAGGCCCTCAGTCTCCTGTTCTGTGAAATAATTTTAAAAAGCATATGGGTGGGGCAGGGTAGGAATACCTTCCCCCATAAGCCTGGTAGGGAGGTCCCAGGGGGTAAAACCTATTTGTGTTTCTTTTTTTAATGTGACCTCTGATCCCCAGCATGGGGTTGGCAACAGGGCCTGGCTCACAGCCAGGCCCTTCATTCAACTACCCGGAGGCAGCCAACCTCATGCCACGCACGGCTTTTGCTCATGAGTGGGGTTTGGTCGTGCACAGCGAGGGTTGATCACAGGACTTGGCCTGCCACCAGACCCTGTGGCCAAACCCCAGCCAGCTGCCTTTTTTTAAAGGGCAGTGGAGCCATGTGTCTCTCCCCTCTGGGCCGCATTACGCCCTGGGGACCCCATCCCCAGGGCCTTATGTTTTTATAAAGGGAGGTGGACAGTTTCCTCCCTCCCTGAATTTTCATAGGTCCTGGGAACCCCGTCCCCAAGCCTTAAGTATTTAAAAGGGGAGGAGACCAAGAGCCCCCCCTCCTCAAGCCTTATTGGGCCCACTCCACTCTGCTTCTGACTCCCCGTAGGAAACCAACTCCATTCTGTGCACAGCCTTTGGCTGTGCACAACAGGGGTTGATCACAGGCCTGCCACCAGACCCTGTGGCCAAACCCCAGCCAACTGCCAACGCCACACCACACGCAGCCTTTGCCGTGCACAGCACAGGGTTGACTTTTGGGCCCCTGAGACCCCATACCCTCAGGCCAAATGTGTTAGAAAGGAGGAGGGGCCACACAACCACCCTCCCTGAGCCTTAGGGGTCCATGTGGCCCCCTTCCTGAGCCTCATTAGGCACTGTGGTGCTCATCCTCCACGGGCTTATGTGTTTTAAAGGGGGGTCACATGGCCAGCCCCGTGTCTGAGCCTCATTAAGCCCTGAGGACCCTATCCACCTGGCAAGGGTTCCTTAAGTATTTTATAGGGGAGGAGGGCCATATGACCATTCGCCCCGAGGGGTCCCGGGGACCCGATCCCCCATGTGCCTTTTTTAAAGGGCAGTGGAGCCATGTGTCTCTCCTCTCTGGGCCTCATTAGGCCCTAAGAATCCCATCCCCAGGGCCTTATGTTTTTATAAAGGGAGGGGGCATTTTTCTCCATCCCTGACCTTTCATAGGTCCTGGGGACCCCATCCCCAAGCCTTAAGTATTTTAAAGGGGAAGGGGCCAAGTGTCTCCCCTCCTCGAGCCTTATTGGGACATGGGGACACCATCCCCAGGACTGTTTTTATAAGGGGATGTGGACCAAGCAGCCCCCTCTCCAAGCCTCTTCTGGCCCGGGGACCCCATCACCTGTGGCCTACATTTAATGTAGATGGGTGCCCCGGTGGCCACCTAGGGCACCCACCAAACACAGCTATCTATGCTGTGCCTTCCAGATGGGATCAGTCTGTTGACCTGTTTCCCTGAGAGCATCAGTGCAGGCAGGGAAGCAGAACACAAGTCTGCTAACAGCTGGCAGGAGCATTTTTTAAAGCTCCTGCCCACTGGGAGCAGACTTTGTGTTTGCTCTCGTTTGGCGGGAAATTTAAAAATGATCCCACCAGGGAGAGGGATAACAAAGATTACCCTGCCCGCACCAGCATGGGCATAGAAAATGCTTTTTTCGGAGTGTGCTCCAAATGACAAAGCAAGGTAGCTGACCCCAGGAGGCCATTAATGGCTCAGGTAGGGGGCCACACGGCTCACTGGGGCTTATAATGGCTCAAAAAGGGGGGCCTTGTGCCTCACTCCTCTTATGAAATGCAGCCATGGGGATGGGCTCCACAAGACCTATAAAGGCTCAGGGAGGGGGGCCACATGCCCCTACCCTTAATTTACCAATGTGGCCATGTGCTGCCCAGTAGGTTTGCTGGAAATAAAATCTATTTTTGGCCCAAGGGAGGTGTGCCTCTGGGTCCTCCCCATGGGACATAGGGGATAGGGTTTCCCTACCCTGGTCCCTTATATATTTTGTTCTCAAACTTCAGGACAGGGGACTAATATGTCCCATAATGATTGCCAGCAACATTTTTCTGATGTTGCTGGCTGCCAATCAAAGCACTCGCTCCCACAGGAGTCTGAATCCTGCAAGAGCAAATTCGCCCAAATGAAATAAAGGTCCGTGGGCCAGTCAGAATGCTGTATTTTTGAACTGGCACTTCTGCAAGACTCTTGCAGGACTCTTGCTGACCCAACCACCCAGATATACACATATTTTCAAACTTAATTTATAAAAAAGTAGTGAACAGATTTACACCATATCACAAAAAGCACAATATGAGGACCAAGATCTAGCTTCCTGCCAAATTTGGTGTAATTCAATTCAGCAGTTTTTGCTGTAGCCCTGTCTAAAAAGGTCTATGGAAAATCCATGGGGATTCAGCATTTTGGGACATCCTTTTTCTTCCAGCCTCCACTTGATGGATCGCCACAGAACTTTCCATGCACAAAGTAGTCAAAAAGTAGCACCTTTTTGGAAAGTGCTCCAGAGATGTGCAAACAGGGCCAGAGTTATGAGCAACACAAAAAACACTTTTTCTATGGAACAACTGACCTAACTATAACTATTCAGTGGCCACCGCCACTGGGTAAAATATCCATATATATATCTATTTAGCAGACCACCATGTCTAGGATTGCTTTGTCACTAAAGCAATTTTTTTTAAAATACATCCTGCTTTCCTTAAAGGAAAATGGAATGCATTTGAATAACAAAAATTAAAAGTTACCTTTTCATTTTTTCAGAGTAGGCAGTGGTCCCTGCGATAACAGTAAAATACTCGCTAAATAGTGGTAACACAACGAACAAGGCCATCTTGCGGTAAATATTAATGAGGCAGGTCCCTTGCGACCCACTTGGGAGTCGCAAACAGTGTCTTAGACACTGTTGTACATCAGTGTTTGTGAGCTGCAATTTGCGAGTCGCAAAACAATGCTAATTGCGATTCACAAAGACTGAGGGTCATGCATCTAGCCCTTAGTCCCGAGTCCTAAGATGGCTAACGCCACATTGTTTTTGATGTTGTGGCAGCCAATCAGATTGCTCCAAAAGGTCTGTCGGTTCCATGGATCCTCCGTAATGTGAAATAATGAACGTTTTTGAGCATTAATTGCTTCAAAACTACTGAACGGATTTACACCAAATCATAAACAAAACACAAAAGGCACTCTTTCTGGATCAAGATCTAGCCCCGTTCAGCAGTTTGGGCTGTAGTTGTATCTAAAGTTTATATGGAAAAAAGAATGGGGAAAACATATTGGGACCCCTCTTTTTTCAGCCTTAACTTGAGGAATCAACCTGAAACTTCCCATGAACAAACCAGTCAAAAGATACACTTTCTTTCATTGAGATTCATCAAACGGCACCTAAGTTTTAGCAACACAAAAAAGGCATTATCTATGGAAACACAATATTAACTATAAATATTCAGTGGGTACATTTTTTCCAATGCACAATGTAAGTTGTCCTTCCTCAAGGAATCACAAGACACTCCTTAGCCACCAGTTATTTATTATACACACAAACAATACATTTCAACCCACATGGATCTTAATCACATGAGCATAAATGGAAATTTAGTGCATTTATCACAACACAAAAAACTGAATGGGTAGAGTCTGTACAGCCCCAAAGTTACAGCAATATACAGTGGCTAAAAATTGGTACAGTATTTGACAAATTGGTTTAAAATCATAGGATATTTTAGGATATTAAACTTTGCAATTGGCTTTGTTAAATGATTATAACAAAAGTGTTAGACTCACGTGTTAGAAAGAAAGGACAGACTCTACAATTAAATCTACTTTCCTATGAAATATGTAGTTTATTACGCATACAATATTGACTCTAGTAATATTAACTTTACCTATCACAAGGTATTGTACACAGATAGGTCCCTATTAGGTTTATTGAGTTGCAATGACTCTAGTAGTCATAACATACAGTTCATTTTGTGTCCATTCATGATATACTGCAAGTTGCAAAAAATATTAGTACAAAATAAATTCTTCAATAGGGTTCTAAAATTCCCTGCAGGGTGTATTCTCCATGATCATAAAGACTATAGTAGTCATAACCTCCACTTGCAGACACTGAAGATCCACTGATATAATTATACAACTGAAGCCATATTGTATCTCGTAGTGATAACTCATTAACTGCCATATGCTCCTTCTTTTCCCTGAATTTCAAGGCCACCGTGTGATAAAGAGAAATAATAATATATATAGTTTCTACAGGAAAACCATTGTTTAACAATTACAATTGAAGTTCATATAAGTCAAAGAAGCAAATATTTTATATATTTACTGCAAGTTCGCTATCCATGTCAATTCCCAAATCTAATAGGGAATTGCCAATGACAATATACCATGCTTCTAATGACAGACATAAAGCCCTATCACCTCTTCTCAGATTTGTTTTGTTGCTTTGTCTATGTCAAAGTACTGCATTTGTGTCCAGTTACTCTTATATTTGTCTAAAAAATGTTAGGAAGCACTGTAACTTCAATCTCTGTTTGTAATGGCTCTGATATTCTCCAATTTGCATTTTTACTGGGAACATAATGTTCACTATATACTATTGTTTTCATGTACAGTTAATGGCACATACAACAAAATCCGATTTGCAGGTGTTTTTTTCTTTTAATTGTGGTTTGAACCATTTTATTGCCATTTAAAAGCTGTTACATTGATGCTATATTTACATGCTTACAATGTCCACAATTTAGGAAGACCTTTGTAGGTAATCCATTGCCATGCGAAAATATTTTCGAAAATGGTGTGAAGTAGGTGGCCTTTAGGAGACAGAACTTTTCTATAGGTAATCATAGGTCTGATCCCTATTGCTTCACTCGATGTGTTATCACTCTTTCGAATTTGCCAATATGTTGACCAAATTTTATGCTTCATGACTTCTTGTGCATTGTATGCGCTTATGAAATTTATGAGTTTGGCATCTGTGGTAAACAGTATACCTGATGTAGAGTCTTTGTTGTACAGTATGCTCTCCCTAGTTTGTTACATGACTCCTGTTTTTTAAATGTTTTCATGATATAACAGCTATGATGTGATGTGAGCTGGTTGTGAGCTACAATTACACGTTGCCCTCAGAAACTCACTAAAGGGCATACTCCAGCAGAAATTTTGATAATGATTACTCAGGCATTTTGGATTGAATACCCTGCCAGTGGTTCCCAATACAGGGCATTTTTAATATGATTGTGCTCGATATTCAGTCTAAGGTCAAGTAAATCTATGATTGTTCTGCTAAACAAAATCATGATATTCAGGTTCAGTGTGTTCACAATACTGTTTTTGTAGAGCTGCTGGTGTTCCAATTATGACCCCTTTCAGACCAAGAAGAGATTGTCAGTATACCTCCACCAAAGTACCACATTAGTTGTGTGTTCTTCCATGTCTTGCATCTACAGCATCTGCTCCTCTTACCAGCCCATTCCCAAATTAGCATAGCTAGGCACGAAGAAGGTGTCTTTGACAGTTCCCTATACTTGTTTTTAGTATTAGTTATTGCAGAGAAAAATATTCTCACGAAGGCACAGTTTATTCATTTGTATAAGCATGTCTGTATGTTCTAGGTGGTTAATTCTACTTGCTCTGAGAAAGTGTTCACATGCACAAATTCCATCAGATTGTCTAATACTCATGTAGAGAGCACTGACATCCATAAACACCAGAATATAATTCTATTCCCAAAAAACATTCTGGATTTTTGTAATACAGTCTTTAGGATCCCTTACACACAAGGGTAGTGTTTGTACAGTAAGGAAACAGGAAATGGTCTCCATAAGTAGACATATTATCTAATGCACTTCCAAATTGAAAATGATTGGTTTTCTGGGTAGATTAGTAGAATCATTATGTATTATGGAAATAAATACATTGAGGGTGTGACTGGTGCATCTTTCTTTAAAAAGAGGCATTCTTGCACCTCTGCGAGACATTGGGCTTGCCATTCTGCCAACAGCTGTTTGTGTTTGTTTTGTCAACTCAAATAGTACTGTTTGTCAATTTTCTTAATCTCAGCCACTGGGAATCGCTCAGGCTGCATCTCAATCCATCGCTTTTTTGACCACTATGCTACCCCACTTTGGTCCCAGCCATATGCAAATCAGTCTTAACCTTCTCTCCATAGGAACATTCCGCCCGACCTGCGAGGCCAGGTCCTCCCTAGACCAGAACCAAGCATCTTGGGAATGGGTCTGGGGTGTCAACCCTCACCAGCCAGGCTAGCTTGAATCCAGCGGTAGTGAGCCTGGGACCCAAGTCTCCATTGTGGCATAAAGGCTAATTGATCTGGATGAATTATAATGGCACTGATCACAACCTAGACGCCAAGTCCTTTGCCAGTACTTTTGCCTCCACGTTTAGAAAAGTGATGGGTCTATAGGATCTGCATTCTGTTGGCGGTTTGACCTTTTTTGGAATCACGATAATGGTCGCTTCCCTCTGGTCCTCCAGTAGACATCCCTCCACGCTAGCAGCTTGAAACATGGCCAACATGTGTTCCACCACTTTGTCTGTCATACATTTATATAGCTCCGCCGGCAGACCATGCGGCCCGCCACCTTACTCATCTGTAGATCCTGCATTACTGCTGCCATTTCATCAATGGTCAGATTTTCCTCTAAAGTTTCCCTATCTTTGACAGAAAGCATGGGTAGGGTTACGTCTTTCAGGAGATCAGCACAGTCCTCCTTGGACATGAAGATCTTGGAAGCATATACCCCTTCATAATATGTGGCTGAGGCTTCTGCAATAGTGTAGTTGGTCATCTGAGTCACCCCGTCTTTGTCCACAATATCCCAGTTTCTCCCCTGGTCTCTTTTGTCACAAATCAGTCTTGATCATGCTCCCCAAGGGAACAGTTCAGCTTCAATTGCCAGGCCAGTCCCTCCCTGGACCAGAAATCCTTAGACTGATTTCGGGGTATCACCCCTCATCAGCCAGGCTAGCCTGAATCCAGTGGCACAGTGAGCTTGGTACCTGCATCTGGGCATACCCAGTGCACTTGGGGTAGCAAATGCAAAAACAACAAGATGATTGATGGAATGGTATATCTGATTTATTGGATCAACAGCTTGCCTGTTTTGTAAATGGCTTCACTCGTTTGTTTCAATATATCCACACAGGTATATATCATTATATTCATGTCTACTCATACACACCGTGTACCCAAAATGTGTGTTCAACATATAACTGCCCAAAATAGTGCTCTTTTAATTGTGTATGATAGTGTGACTTTGGTCTACTTTGCCAAATAGGGCTTTCCATGCCAGTACAATAACAACATGAAGTATAGAATATTGTGACATCTAAATTATTTTCTAGTTGTCCCAAAATTGTTCACGAAAAACAAAAACGAAACCAAATAACAAAAACTATTATAAATCACAGCTTAACCATATGCAGTCTGCTTCATAGTTAGTAATCAGATGATCACCCAATGTGTACCTGTGTAAGTAAAAAAAAGTTACAGCTAGAACCATTTTAAAACATATTCCCTACATCATTTCTAAAAAATCCTGGAAACAAAGAAACTCTATTATTCATTCCCCATCAACAGACATTATTGGGCTAAATGGACAGATAATTCTTCATCAAAATTAAATCCCACTGGAATAGGATTATCAGATTTTATGATAAATCTAAATTCTAGTTTCCTTAGTTGTAAGGTCCTATTGCCATCGCAAATGTTCGTTTTTACTTTATCGAATGCAAAGAATATTATAGGGTTAAGATATTGGTTGTGTTGGTCAAAAAAGTCTGACTACTAGATATTGTTGATTGTGGTTTCTAGTGGCCCGCAAATGTTATAAAATGTGTTGCTTGACTAGATGAGTTGTTCATTTTATCAAATGGACTAAGTAGACAACAGACAAAGCTATCCAAATTGCATGTCAGATGTTGGTGAATGGCATTTTTTTCTGACTGTTAGGGATGTTGAAGCTCAAAATGTTGTTGCCAGTTCTGCATGCTTTACATTTATTGCACCGGACAGAGCCTGATCTCTTAATGGGATCTGTATGTGTGTCACATTTGGTTAACCAATTATGACACATTTGGTTAATTAACTATGGCTGAAAAATGCTTTTTTCAGATATTCTGTGAAATGCCTAGAAAGAATCTAGTTTGTGTTAAGTACATGTCAGTGTTTATGTAAAATTTGCCTCACATTTTTAGACTTGCAACTAAATGTTGTGATCAATTTTAACTCTGTCTTGTCTTCCTCCAAATCCATTCTATTCTCTTTTCATTGTAAGAGGGATGTTCTCGACAGCTTTGCCGCTCTTTCACTGGCTACAACCAAGGACTTTCTGTAGTAACTCCTTTTTATAAATCTCGCTGTCATGGTTCTTATTTCCTCCTCATATGCTTCTTGGGAACTTCAATTTGTTTTTGCTCTTAAAAATTCCCTATATGTGATGTTATTGATAAGATTTCTTGTATGTGCACTGTGAACATGCAAAATGGTATTTCCTGATGTTTTGTTATGAAAAAGTTGTATTTTAAGTTTGTTCCCACTAACTTCTACTGACAAATCCAAAAACACAATTTTTTTGCTGGTGACGCATGTCAATTTGAGTTTAAATTCATTCGGACTTGAAGCATACACATATTATTTTGCAGACTCTTCAGTCCCCTTCCATACTGCAAATAGATCATCAATGTTTCGGACCCAAAGCACTATGTGGTCACTGGATGAAATGATGGTGTTGGCTACCTGCCCCTCCCACCAGTCCATGAACAAATTAGCTTAGCTGGGGCAAAGCAGGTCCCCATCTCAATGCCCTGGGTCTATTTGTAGTGTTGGTTGTCCAATAGAAAAGGTTACTTGTCAGACAAAAGGCGCTCATGTCCAAAATCATGTCAGTATGTAATCGTAATGACAAACATACAGAACTCATAAAATGGTGACATACTTGAATCCCCAGGTCATGTTTTATGCATGTATATAGGTTACATACATCCAATTTTAAGAGCGTGTAGTCTTTTTCCCAGTGAATGTTATCTATTGTTCTCAAGAAATCCTTACTATCCTTTATATATGGAGGTACAAACTTTCAAAAGGTCTGTATTTGATTTCTAAGAAGCATCCTATGAAGACACAGTAGGTGTAACTGGGGATTCTTTACTGTTCTTATGGATTTTCACGATCAAATATATGATAGGATTTCCTGGATGATTGTATTTCCCGAATTGAAATTCCTCCCATTTAATTAAACCTTGATCCCTTCATTTAACTAGTTTCTGCCAATACTCTCTGTTAGATTCCAAAATTTCCCTCTTGTCCACCTTCTCATAGCAAAAGGTGACAGATATCCCTCTTTTAAAAATGTCATTTTGAAGAACACCACATTATTGCCACCTTTGTCTGACCTGTTGAATATCAATATCTTTAGCATTTTGGAGGGTTATTAGTGATTTATGTTGGATTGGAGTCAGATTGTATTTATCTATATTGCCTCAATATCTTAGTTTCTTTAAGTCCTTAATTACCCCCTTCTCAAAGACATCTATTGCAGAATCTGGAATATTTACTGTAAAAACTAACTTATGTTTGAAGCCATTGGGCCTCATGTTAAGCATTATATCTATATTGTCGAGATTCAAAAACGGGTCCTTGCAAATATTTTGTTAATTCTCTAATTCTGACAAGGTAAGCAAAGTATCCACATCACAAATTCATAAATTGTTTACCATTGCCCTGTATTCCCTCCTCTCTGCTTGTGGTTTTGTATGATGCCATTTTCTTAACTTAGGTTTTCTTGTAAAATAGAATAAGTCAATCCTATTTGGAGTGTAATCTAGATCACTCTAAGGAACGTTTGACTTAATTGATTAATAAGTTTACCACATTCATTCTGTTCGTTTCTCTTGCTACTTGCCCCTTGTCTACGCAATTACTGGGGAGACTTATTCTTTTTTTGTTGCTTTGTGTTTGTCGCAGCTCATAGGGGATAAAATGGGCCGGGCAGCACCTGGCTGGGGAAGGACAAATAAAAATAATTTTAAAAAATGTACCTTCCTCGCCGCCTCCACTGCACCGTGCTGCGCCACTCCTCGGTCTTGACAGCAGGCACAGGCTCCCAGCCTTCGCTGCCACCAATCCTAATGCTGCTTTCATGCAAGCTTCAATAGTGAAAGTGTGTTCCACTTCCATATATTGATGAGGCACAGCTGGAATCCCAGAAGTCAAGCTAGATGTGTAGCCAGAATGCCAAGTAAAACTTATGGAGACTGACTTCACCACCACTCCAGAAGTCAGATGTGATTAGCTGTGGGACTCACACAAAACAATACCCTGGAATTTAAACTCCAGAACCGAGTAAATGGCAGCTTGCTAGAATTTCACTGTCATTAATAACTAATTTCTATATGATTGCTTACCACCGCCGTGTTTGACATGTGTAAGTGTTGTAAGTCTAATGCATTACCATTGCCCTCTCTAATGCTGCTCACTTTACAGGCCCTGAATAGATAAAAGGGTGTGTTGACCATGCTAGAGCCTGAACTTGAAATCTGCAGGTAATTGAGTTGCCTGCAATGGGTGAATAACTCATAATGAGTATAGTTGTAAGCACGCAATCCTTTCACTCTTACTTAGTATATGCAATGTTCACAAATACCGTTATGGGCAGCATATTTCAGAACAACATTTATTTTGCTGTACAAACCTTCAGGTTGTTCCATATTGGTGAACCTGAATTACAGCTGTAAGGATAAAACTGTTAAATTATTTCTTATGATTTAAGATTATTATCCCTGATGACATGGAGTCATTTTTACACGGTAAACCATGTTCACGTGTTAGATAGTTTGAAAACGATATTGGCCGCTGTATGGGAATCAGACAGGCAGCCTCTCAGTCCAGAGGAACTGGTAACACACAACCCTCAAGACGTCCCTTGCACGTTGCCAGTGTGTCCTTCTGTGTTGGTTTTGTCTTCGCATTCTGCCGTGTATAGCCCTGTATTTAAGAAACAAGTACCTGAATGCAAATAACGTTTTTTATGAACCCCCTAGTCTGAAATGGGACAACTGTTTTTTTTTATACTACTCAGGACTTCCAACCCAGCCTTGGCAGTCCTGGGCAGCAGTGCTTAATTTTGAAAGTTAGGGTCCAAAGTTTCATTCCACTTGATGCCCCTTTCATCCATCAGCACCCACTCACTGCCCATTGATTTCATTTTTTGGGGTTCTTTTTCGTCCCTGCTTTCTTCTGTTGTCACTGTTTTCCCGTCCTTCTCTTCTACATTGTTTCTTCCTTTTCTACCTTTCTCTCTCTTGTTCTTGGCTAAAGTCTGATGATGAAAAATAAGTCCAGGTCCCCAAAACTGAGAGCCGGTGGCTGCCTCCGAGAACCACTGGCTCAAATAAAGCACTGCTGAGGAGAAAACAGCAGCAATGTCCCTGACGTGGAGGGGCACACTGCCCTTCGTGGGTTTGATTCTGAGAAACAAAGAGAGCTTAGTGTGTTGCCATGAAAATTCGTTTTCATCAAAAGTGCACCTGTTGTGTTGGTAGCAGTACTTTCAGTGAAAATTCTCTACTGACACAAGGAACTTTCAATATGGAGGACAAGCTGACCAACGCTGGGCAGAAGACCAGGCTCCACCTACCCTAGCAGTTTGGTGGCCTGTCAACCCAAATAAAAATGATGATTCTGGAAGTCACAAACTACACTGGGGCAAGAAGAATTATGTGACCAAGATGGGCTCTGTGAGGTTGGGCACACTGTATAAGCTTCTTGGCACTTAGAGTCCAAACAATGACACTCATCATGCCTTGGCTAACTTAGGGCATTTGTTTCACTACTAGATATGGTGAAGAAATAGTCGCAAATTTGATTAATGAAATGTATGACAGGAGATCTGGGAGTAGGGGCTATAGAGTCATAGAAAAGAGGCAAATTCTAGAGCTAGGGATTTCGATGCAAACATGTAACTAAACCTACGGCCAACATGATTTGTGATAATCACATTTTTGGAGTCCACCTGTATCTGTATTTCTTTGCCAGGGCCTATACAACACTTTCCAGCTGAAAATCGTAATGTTATGGCCTTCAAACCACTTTATGAGTCTCAGAGGTCAGTTCAAAGCAAGGATGCATTCCTAGATTCACCCTCATGCCATTCAAATGCTCCTGAACCAAAAATATCTCTGTAAGGTCCTGCTGGGTGGCACTTTCACTGTAAATATGCCACTGTGCAGGCCTATGGAGAGGGTGAACACACGGGCAAAACTCTAGCAACTATGATTAGGTGTCCCTGGCCCGCTAATGTTAGCTCGTCGGACCTTATTAAGTAAACTTACAAGGAGACATGTATAGGCTGGTGGATCTTTTGACTGCACTTCGGGTAGTTCCCACCATGTAACCCCATGCCAATACAAATCAATAGCAATAACAATCAATGACATCAATAATCAATAGGAGTCAGTAATTGCCACACGCCATGACCTCGCAGCCATGAATAACTACACCTTTATGTAAAAGTTAGAATGTTTATTTCCCTATATTAACAATGTTAATGTAACGTAACTTAGTCTCAAAATCAAATGATAAACATACAGAAACAATACTGGCTGCCCAAAGTGTCAAAAGAATCGCAATCTAATCAAAGCTTGAGCCACTACACATTCTAAGGTTACAGTACAAATTAATAACAAGAATAAGTGCGCAAAAGAAATGAGATACATTTAGATTCAGCAAAGAGAAGACATCAGTTATTATCACACGTAACAGACCTCATCAGTGAGAAACCTAACTAAACTCGTGCTTCATGCAAAACAATTTAGTCACACAAATTTGGAAAAACATCTAACTATGGCTCTATTAAAAGTAGCGGTTGGTACCTAGAAACAAAAGCAAATAGCCATAACAATCAGTAACATTGTCTTATACCTGTCCTCAACATGGATCAGCAAGCTGTGGCAGTCTTCGTCAATAGGACATCAGTTCGGTCAGCAAGACATCAGGATTCAGAATTAGAGTTCAGAAAAGCAAAGTCTCTTCAAACAGAAAAGAATAATCACTAAACGTTCACGAAGAATGGGGCGAATGGCCCCTCTGGACAGTTCGAAAGAATAAAGCTAATGGCGTATCTCCTCTCTGTGCAGTCTGGCTAAGTTAGATTCCCTAAAACTACTTCCCACATCCTTATTGGTCAAAAAATCGCATTTTACACTTAGTCCAATGAAAACAAAACCCCAAATCTAAAGTTTTAGTAGTACACAGTTCACATGTCGATGATTGGCTTCTCTTCTCCTGTTCCCATCGTTCGGCTTGTCAGGTATCAATATCGTTGCAGCTTATACTCCAGTCAGTACATCCATGGTCTTCTCCTGGGAAGGTCAGTCTTACACATACTACACTAAACATTGTATCCCTAGCTAGTACATCATCTTCTAGCAAGCAGTTCTCATGAGAAAGAATTTCAGCTTCGAGCACTTGGTCAGTATAGTGGAAAATCACAATTGAATTCTCTAAGCAGCCATTTTATATGTCATTTAAAAAGGCAGCTTGGCATGAGGCCATGCAACTAGGCCCAATACCTTGCTAAGTAAAGGCTTATGAGTAATAAAGCTAATTCATAATACATAACCTTTAATATGACATATTTCTACTTTAGTCAAACAAAAGCTTGACATTTTATATTAATAAGCTGTTAATAAGTACACTTCATGAACATTGATGGCCACTCAGGTGCTCGCAACTTTAAATGTGTGTATTAATTCTTTCTAAGTTAATTCATTTTCTATGCAAATTCAACACTCAGAATACATGAATATTCATTTGTAAAATTCAGCTTTAACACTAATGATATCTTGGGTATCCGAGGGGGACAAGATCAGCTGCAATATTCTCCGGACATTTTCAGTCTTCTATAGCACTCTTTCACTTCTCAGAGGGGAGACCCTATTGAGGTGGGCTCATACTTGGAGGACATAGCATTAGGTTGTCTTAGCAACACATAATCCACTTCCTTGATCAGGATTTTACCATAGAGGAGGTTAGGGAGGCGATAGAGCAATTGCAGGCCAGTGGAGGCCCTAGGCGCTGATGGGCTTCCTGCTGAATTTTATAAGGCTTATGTGGATCTCTTGGCTCTGGTATTGCTTGCTGTTTTATAAGACGGGAGGAAGACTGGGCAGCTCCTCCCTTCCATGAGCAAAGCCTTGATTATCATGCTGTTTAAACCAGGTAAGCCCTCATATTGCTATGAGTTTTATAGACCACTCTCCTTGATTAATTGTGATGTTAAAATCTTAGCTAAATTACTTGCTAATTGGCTGACCTTTCTCATAAACTTTCTGGTCCGTCCCGACCAGTCCGGTTTCATCAATCCAGATGATCCATCTTCTACAACCTTTGAACACTTTTTGCAGTGCTGCAGGATATTATTGGCTGCGGTGGTGGTCTTTTTAGACACTACTAAGGTCTTTGACTCTCTTAGATGGGAAAACCTGCAGGCCAACCTCCACCGGATAGGATTTCCCCATACCTTTCTGGCCTGGATTGCCCTCCTTTATCCCCCCCGTTGTTAGGGTGCGTGTTAACAGCATGATTTCCCTCCTCTTTGCAACAGGGCTGTCCGTTATCGCCTCTACTTTTGCTTTGGCAGTTGAGCCGCTGGATGCCAAGCTGAGGTAGCACTAATGCAACTGTGGTCTGCGCTACCCTACTCGGCGGCTATTAATTTCTCTCCATGCTGACGATATTACCCTCGTCCTTCAGGATCTGTATCTAACCCTGAATGGAATCCTAAGGGAGTCTGACTGGTTTGGCGGGTTGTCAGACGTTCAGATCAGCTGGGAGAAATTGCAGCTCTTCCTCATCACACAGGCCACCATACCCTTCACCATGGACTTTCCACTACAGTGGTACCCAACAGAACATAAGTATCTGAGGATTGTGGTCTCCTGTGACAGGGAGGAAGTAATATGTTCCAATTTTGGCTCTGCCCTATCGACGCTCATTGATCGAATTACCAGTTGGGTTTCTCTCCAGTTGTTGTTAGCAGGTCATATTTCCCTAATAAAAATGGTGTTTCTGCCTAAGCTTTTATATCTTTTTTTTAGCATCCCCGTCGTTCTGAATCGACAATTTGTTCGGGCACTAAAAATGCAATTGATTCATTTAGCATGGACGGGGAGATAATCCCACATAGAATTGGACACCTTTACATTACCCTTCCAAGAGTGTGGATTTGAAGCCCCCAATATGGAACTTTACTACCTGTGTGTTCAGGCTAACCATGCTATCCTTACTCACATGGCTGTCAAGCAAGGGCATATGACACTGATTACTCTTCCTTCATTCTTAGGCACTTCGGCAGGTAATCTCTCCATTGACTCATCCACAGGTGTGTGTACTTTGAGTGCTTGGCAAATTTGCTCCTTTGGTCCCACTAACCTATCATCTTTAGTTACCGGTAACCCATGAGTCCCTCTATAGACTTCAGCAAAAAAGATAAGGTTTCAGTTCATGGGGTAATCCACACCGTGACACTTTTCATTTGATAGGCCGATTATCTGAGATGTACGCCAGCGTCTCCTATGGAGGTCATCACATACATTCATCTGAAATGTAACACCAAGGCGGCTGTACCTGACTTTCCCGCTAAACTTCCTATTTTCAATACCCTTCATAACTTGCTCCCAGCCACTAGTAGACAGCACCTGGTTTCCTTATTGCATTGGTCTGCACAGGCAGAATTTCCTGGTTATCAGAGGCAGGCGTGTTCCCAGAACTTGGGGGGTACTCATGGATGAGCAATAAAGATACTGCTGTGCGCAAACAGGGCAGATAGTGTCCAGTAGTAGACTTAGAATTATCCATTACATATTCCTTCACAGAGCATACTACACTCCTGCTGGACAAAAGTAGGTCAGAAATTCAGGCAGATGATAATTGTGCCCAATGCTGATTGGCCAGTGCTGACTTCCTTTATCTGGTGTTGTCCTGTAGGTGGTACAATCATATTGGCAGAAGGTGCGTGCCACTCTCTCCATCATGACAGAGGAAGATCTCTTGCTGTCCCCCCTCATGGCTCTTCTTGGGCATGTCAAAGAATTGGATGTTGTGTTTAGGAGGGATGTGGCACTAGCCCTATTGCTTACTAAGAGAGAAGTCAACTGTTGATATGGGCGTGGATGGGTTCCTAAATTTCAGGATTGGATTACGGATCGAATATACTGTAATGAACAATTTACATTGTATGCTGAACTCTTGCCTCTTACTTCACGACCTCTAGATATCTGATTCCTGCTATGCACTTACTTGTTGGTGTACGCATCTTCCTCTGTTCCACCTGCAGACTTCCCTGATGCTCCCCATGCAGGCACTATTTAGAGCTGTGTGGATAATACAGCACCCTTTGCTATTTCATTCATTGGACATGGGGTAACTGTGACCCTGGATTTCCCCTGCCCACTTGTGATTGTGCTCTGTGATTGTATCCATCGCTGCTTTTTTCATGTGGGTTGAGTTTTATATCTATCAATTGTATGTGGACTGGTAGGGATGGGGCAATTAGATGCACTGTACACCTTATGAATTAATGTCACAACTATTGTTGTTCTTGATTTATGTTCAATGAAAGTCAGTAAACAAATTTAAGGAAACAAAAAGGTCCTGCTCGTTTTCCTTCCTGGGCAGCAACAACAGTGTTTGTCAGCCTCCTGTCCTTGGAGGAAGGTTGAAGGGACATTTATTTAGCCACCTCAATCTATTCCATCCTCCTTAGTAAAATTGTAAGCCCAGAATCTTCACCCTGCTAGAAACCACCCTGTGCAGCTGTCCAGTGGAAATAAGGTCAGTTTCATTATAAGGCAGATAAGGATATTTCAGGAACAGGGAACATGTAGTGTACTTTGATGATCTAGTGTGTAAATTGCAGTTTACTAGAAGAAAGTGCTTTTAAAATCAATCGTAGATCAGGGACAACTTAAGGATTTTGGGGTATCTGTGCCAAACGTATTTTGGGACCCCTACTTAGAACAGCTTTGAATTTATGATCCAATTCCAGCTCTGTCATGCCCTCTTTGGCCAGGTTACTGACAGTGCACAGGCACAATCGTCCAAATTCTAAATCTGTTTACATCTAACATTCAGGGATAGTGTCGTGTTTTTATTAGCAAATAATCTGTGTAACACCCTCCAATTTCTCGTATATGACTGGTACTGTTTTGATCTAAAATACACTTTTTTGCTGGATGTTGCAAAAGCTAAAGACATCTCTCTACAAAGTGTCTGTAATAGACTCTCACACACACACCATCCATATTAAAAATAAATTTATGGGATTCAGTATTTAAAATTATTTGCTTAAGAATTATTAAAGGTCATTAGGGAAGGGCTCTGCAGAACAGAGCTGGCTCTATCAGGGGGTCGCCTGAAAGGTTGGGGCCCTGGGCCAGAACCCACTTTGTCCATGCCTTATAACATCTCTGACTTAGATATAGCCGAAATAAATCTTGAAAGCGCACATTTATTTACTGTGTTTTTTTATTTACAAAGTGCAAGAATTGATCTCCGGAAAGGTCTACATAATATTAATTCCAATTTTCAAAATGGCCGTCTCTTTGCTAACTCACTGTTGTCTGCCACAAAGTAAAAAAATATGTTTAACATTAGTTAGCTAACATTTTAATTTGTGTCTATTCCATAGATGTAATTCCTGGATGGACAATCATTCTTATTTTAATAAACTTTTCTAGTCATTCTTTTCCGCCTTGTTCTTTGCTGGATGTAGATTGGATCTTGTCTAAACAAGACGCAACAATGCCATCATTAGATTTTTTACAAAAAGTTAATTCTAGAGGGTTACTCCTTTTTTCATGTTCATGTATGAATACTGTTCGATTCAAAAGGTCAAAGAACTAAGTAATTTGAAAGACCATTATTGCAGCTACCAGCTGTTGATTCTTCATCTGACAGCTACAGCTGGAATCTGATCTCGACAGCAAAATAATATTACACTTATGACAAATAAGCACTCTAATGCAGAAAATACCATCATATATAGTCCCTGAGGCGACGTCTTTTATACGACTAATAGGAAACAAATCTGGAAAATGTAGAGATTGAGAATGTCTTGATTCAGTAGAATGAGAAACAGAACTTCTATCATCTTGACTAGCGATTTTGTCAGGAACAACTTCTCGGAGATTGTCAGGGGAAGATACTGGTACTGTGGGTGATGAAACATCAGTAGCATCAACATGAAGATAAGCTTCTTGCTCCAACTCCACACACCCAGAATACAGATACATTCTGAGTCCTGTGAATTAAAATCTAGGGATCTGAAGATTTACACAAACCTTTGAATTTAGATCTGAGTTTTTTCACTTCTTGACTCCTACATACATTTTTGCAAGCAATCTCACACATAGAAGCCTGTATTTCTTTCTTTTTGATTCTTATCCAACTACGAGGTACTCCACTTATAGAAAGTAAAAGGATTACGCACCAAATTAAAAGATGGAAAACCTATGGTTGAATGGGGTGTACAACAATAGGACCATAGATTTCCTGTAATAGTTCTTCCACATCGCGTCGGTTCGAAATAGAAAACTGAATACCCTCAGTAAGTATTCTATTGATCTTTTCAACCAAGCCATTGCTTTAAGGTGACTATAAACACGTGTACTTCTGAGTGGTGTCTTGAGAATACAAGAATTTCATCATTTAATACATGGTAAATTGCACACATTTGTCTGTAATGATAAAATCAGGAAAATCTTCCCAGTACAACACGCTTCCAAGAGAACCAAAACATCATCTGTTTCCATCTTACTCACAAATTTTCATTCAACCCATTTCAAATGAGAGTCAAAAAGGGTATTAACAAATCCTTTACTACTACCTATAATTTGATAAGGAACATGAAGATCTAGATCCAGATCATGCCATGTGGTTTTGAGAAAAGGACTGGGAGGATTTGGTGTCTTGTAACATACAATACTTTAATCAGAAACTGAATAACTTCTTTTAAGAATATGATACCATATTTTCCAAGTAAGGCCACTAATGAATATTCTTCACAATGTTTTAGTCGACTTTTCACCCAGCTTTCCCTTTTGGGGTCAGTTCTATGATTTTGCTACGGACATTCACAGGTGGAGCTAACTCATCCCCCCTTAAAACAATGCCACTTTCAAAAGACATTTCATCTATCACTTTCCAGAAAATTTCCAAAGCTCTGGGTAAAAAGCCTCACTGGGCGAGCAACTCACAATGTATGTTTGAACAAGTTTCAAAATGTTACCCTCATCCATACATTTCATACATGTTTCCTCATCCAATAATTTTCCTACATAGTTAATTGCATTACTAAGAGTAGCTACAACACAATCACCAAGAACTGAATTAACTCACACCAGAATTACACAGCAATCTTGCAAGAGAGTCAGCTCTGGCATTATTTTTTACCTTAAAACAAATACTACATCAAAATTGAATTAAAAAAATGTGGAAGGAATTCTAAAAAGTCTAGAAGAAGTATTACAAGGGCCGTTTTTCGACTGAAGAAAAAGCTAAGATTTGTGATCTGCTCTTAGAAGAAAATATGTTACCCAAAAATAGGTATTAAAACGATGAACACCCACGGACCTCACACTCAATGGTAAAAATACCTTTTTTCTTCATTAGTAAGTACTCTAGAATAGAAAGTAATGGTATGATAAGCCTCCACAGCAGTTTTGAATGCATGTTGAACAAGATGGCACCCAACTGTTAGACCTGGCGTTCTCAAAGTCATTTCCCCTAACTTTTTGCCTTCTGACCCCCTATTTTTCAGACAAATTTTTGCTGGATTTTAGGATTCTGCACACTTTATCACTGCTGATTAGTGCTAAAGTGCAAGTGCTCTGTACTGTAAAACTTGGTGACATTGGCTTATCCACAATTGGCTGTACCGTAAAACTTGGTAACATTAGCTTATCCTCAATTGGCATAATTAATTTACTTGTAACTCCCTAGTAAAGTGCACTATACGTGCCTAGGACCTGTATAATAAATGCTACTAGTGGGCCTGCAGCACTGACTGTGCCACCCACTACAGTAGCCTTCAAACATGTCACAGGCCTGCCACTGCAGAGCCTGTGTGGGCAGCTTTAAACTGCCATTTCGACCAGACAAGTGTATAAACTAGCCAGACCCACACCTTCCTTTTATTTTTACATATGTCAGCCTTAAGGTTGGCCCTGGTTAGCCCGAATGGTATGGTACAGTATATTTAAAAAGTTGGATTTGTACTGTGTAGTTTGACATGTCGAGGTAGTGAAAACCATTAGATTTGTTTTCCACTGGTGCAAAGCCTGTCTCTCCCATAGGTTAACATTGGGATTGCCTTAAAACATCTTTTAAGTGTATTTTCCAAATGGGAAGAAATAGAAATATGGAGTTTGGTGTCCCTGGTCTCACAATTTAAAATCACAACTTATGGTGAAGTCAGATTTTAAATTAGAAGTCTGAAAATGCCACTTTTAGAAAGTTGGCATTTTCCCACTCTAACCGTTCTGTGCCTCTGCCTGTCTCTGAATACACATCTGGGGTAGATGACAGCTGGGCTTTGTGCATTCCCTCTAGACAGCCCCACACAAAGAGCACTTGGGCGTGACTTTTGCATCCTGATGGCCCATCACAAAGCTGATGGGTCTTCCCGTGCTAGATGGGAGGAGGAGCTGACACACCTGAATGAGATTGTGCCTCTCCTCACACAAAGGGCTCCATAACCTCCTGTACAGTGTCTGTCAAGGACCTTGTGATCTTCAATGGCGTCCTTTGAAGTCCCCCCCACTTCAAATACACATTTTGGTATAAGTACTGGGCCCCAAACCCCACCAAATCAGTTCACTTAGGGGTCTTGGAGAGACTCTGCGACCAGGAGGAGCTACGCTGCCAGGAGAGACTGCTATTTTGTCATTTGCTTTGCTGTGTTGGCCTGCTGCATACTAATTGCTGTGCTGCCTAGAGGGACTGCCACTCTGCATTGAGCTCTGCTGTGTTGGCCTGCTGCTTGCTACCTCTGCAGTGAGGGAGGACTGGACCTCCCTCTACAACCTCTACTCCAGCCTAAGTGACTCGAGGGGCTTGCTGGCTTGTCCCCTGTTCTCCCCAAGGTCTCAGGGACATCAAAGACCTTGAGTATCAGCTCACGGTATGCTGTGACCAGGACCAGTGCTCGCAGTTGCAAAAGTGTGCCTGATCGTCGTTGGTGTGGCTGAAGGATCCTTTATAGTGCCTGTTTCAACTTGTGCACTGCTCTACCTACATTGAGTCTGCCCTTGTGGTCCCTTGCTTGCCTTAGCGCTCCTGTTTCCCGCATGCCACTCTTTGCGGTCGAGCACCTGAGGATTAGCTCTCCTGCTGCTAATACTGCTGGAAGCATTGACCGGCGTGAGTGCCCCTACCGGCTGCCCAGCAACTGCAACCTGATGGACGCGCACTCACCAGTCTCCTCAGGGCCGAATCACAGCTCAACTCCACAGAACATGGCCATACCCCAACCCCATCTTCACCTGTGAAAGCAGCTGTAGCGCAATCCACCTGTTCACAACTCAGGCCCCGTGAGCGAGACCCACCAACATCCAGGAATGACTACTCTGACTCTAAGGTACTGTGCCACAGACTTTGTGTTGTCTGCTCGCAACCCCTGTAACAACGAGGGTAGTTGGGGTCTTACTGTGTTGCATTCCGCACTCTGCACTTGAATGCCTCCCAGGATTCCGAGGCTGAGACAGCTGTGGTGTGGAGATTCCAAATTACCGTAAAAGCTCTAAAAGGAGCCCCTCTGAAAGCACGGTTTGATAAATTGTTCAAAGTGAAAAACTCCTCATACACTAATTGGAATTTTGTCATTTTGATCTTGTTTTAACCAGACATACATTATCTATTTTACTAAGCCAGTGTTGATGCCTTTTGTGGTGATTTCACTGTCTTACTATAAATTGAGTGTTGCACAAATACTTTACACATTGCCTCTTCAGTTAAGCCTGACTGTTCTGTGTCAAGCTACCTGAGGGTGAACATAGGTTAACTTAGGTTGTGTTTCTGACTTACCCTGACTAGGACTCTGGTCCCTACTTGGACAGGGTGCATACCTCTGCTAACTAGATACTCAATTTCTAACACCACCCCACACCCACTGGCATCAACAGTAAGAATACATTCCTTGTTTTTATCAAAATATGTGAGGGCAGGGGCATTAATAATCCTATTCCTAATGTTTTCAAAAATGGATGTCATCAGCTCTGTCAAAATATTCTTTAAATTTTTCTTATTTCTCATATGTTTTCTCTTGGAAGACATAAGAGAAGATAAGCCATTAACCCCTTCGCTGCCAGGCCTTTTTACCCTCAGGTGCCAGGCCTATTTTTGGCTATTTGGGGCAGTTCACGCTTAGGCCCTCATAACGTTTTGCCCACATAAGCTATCCATGCCAAATTTGTGTCATTTTTTCTAACATCCTAGAGAATCCAGAGGTACCCAGAGTTTGTGGGTTCCCCGGGAGGAGACCAAGAAATTAGCCAAAATACAGCTAAAATTTAGTTTTTTAAAAAATAATGGTAAAAAGGGCTGCAGAAGAAAGCAAAGCTTGTGGTTTATTCCCTGAAAATGGCATCAACAAAGGGTTTGCAGCACTAAAGTCACTATCTTCCCAGCTTTCAGGAACGGGCAGACTTGAATCAGAAAACCAAATTTTTCAACACAATTTTGGCATTTTACTGGGACATACCCCATTTTTACTATTTTTTGTGCTTTCAGCCTCCTTCCAGTTAGTAACAGAAATGGGTGTGAAACCAATGCACAATCCGGAACAGCTAAACATTTCTGAAAAGTAGACAAAATTCTAAATTCAGCAAGGGGCCATTTGTATAGATCCTTCAAGGTTTTCCCACAGAAAGTAACAGCTAAAACAAAAATAAAATTGAAATTGAGGTGAAAAAAAGCCATTTCTGTCCACGTTTTCTTCTATAACTTTTTCAAGCTATGGCAAATATTTTAAAGCAATATACTGTTACGTCTGCTGGACTCTTCTGGTTGCGGTGATATATAGGCTTGTAGGTTCATAAAGAACCCTGGGTACCCAGAGCCAATAAAGGAGCTGCACCTTGCAATGGGTTTACATTGTATACTGGCTATACAGCAATTCATTTGGTGAAATATAAAGAGTGAAAAATAGGTATCAAGGAAACCTTTGTATTTCCAAAATGGGCACAAGATAAGGTGTTGAAAAGCAGTGGTTACTTGCACATCTCTGAAGTCTAGGGTCCCCCTACTAGAAGGTGAATTAGAGGGCATTTCTCAAATAGACATATTTTTTACACACTGTGTTACATTTGGAAGGAAAAATAAGATAAAATGTAGAGAAAGACAAGGGGCAATAACACTTGTTCTGCTATTCTATGTTCCCCCAAGTCTCCTGATAAAAATGGTACCTCACTTGTGTGGGTAGGCCTAGTGCCCACGACAGGAAATGCAACATGGACACATCACATTTTTACAGTGAAATCCGATGTGTTTTTTTAAAAAAGTGCCTAGCTGTGGATTTTGGCCTCTAGCTCAGCCGGAACCTAGGGAAACCTACCAAACCTGTGCATTTTTCAAAACTAGATACCTAGGGGAATCCAGGTTGGGGTGACTTGTGGGGCTCTCACCAGCTCTGTTACCCAGAATCCTTTGCAAACCTCAAATTTTGGCAAAAAACACTTTTTCCTCACATTTCAGTGATAGAAAGTTCTGGAATCTGAGAGGAACCACAAATTTCCTTCTACCCAGCATTTCCCCAAGTCTCCAGATAAAAATGGTACCTCACTTGTGTGAGTAGGCCTAGTGCCCACGACAGGAAACGCCCCAAAAACAAAACATGGACACATCACATTTTTACATTGACAACTGACGTGCTTTTTGGAAAGTACCTAGCTGTGGATTTTGGTCTCTAGCTCAGCCAGCACCTAGGAAAACCTACCAAACCTGTGCAATTTTTTAAAACTAGACTCCTAGGGTAACCGAGGATGGGATAACTTGTGGTGCTCTCAGCAGGTTCTGTTACCCAGAATCCTTTGCAAACCTCAAAATTTGGCAAAAAACACTTTTTCCTCACATTTCGGTGATAGAAAGCTCTGGAATCTGAGAGGAGCCACAAATTTCCTTCCACCCAGATAAAAATGGAACTTCACTTGCGTGGGTAGGCCTAGGGCCCGCAACAGGAAATGCCCCGAAACACAACATGGACACATCACATTTTCCCAAAGAATACTGACCTGTTTTTTGCAAAGTGCCTAGCTGTGGATTTTGGCCTCTAGCTCATCCGGCACCTAGGAAAACCTAGCAAACCTGGACATTTCTGAAAACTAGACATCTAGGTTAACCCAGGATGGGGTAACTTGTGGTGCTCTCACCAGGTTCTGTTACCCAGAATCCTTAACAAACCTCAAAATTTGACATAAAAAACACTTTTTCCTCACATTTCTGTACTGCAAAGTTCTGGAATCTGAGAGGAGCCACAAACTTCCTTCAGTGTTCCCCCAGGTCTCCTGATAAAAATGGTACCTCACTTGTGTGGGTAGGCCTAGGGCCTATGATAGGAAATGACCTAAAACACTCCATGGACACATCAAAATTATCAAATATAAAACTACCTGTTTTTGCGGGGGCACCTGCGTTTTTGGTCCTGGGCTCAGCAGCCATCTAGGGAAATCTACCAAACCTAGACATTTCTGAAAACTAGACACCGAGAGAGTCCAGGGAGGTGTGACTTGCGTGGATCCCCCAGTGTTTTCTTACTCAGAATCCTCAGCAAACCTCAAATTAAGCTACAAAAATCACATTTATCCCACATTTCTGTATGGAAGCGCCGCACCAGCACAAATTTCCTATTGCCCAACGTTCCCCTCAGTTTCCCGATAAAAATTATACCTCACTTGTGTAGGTGGGCCAAGTGTCTGTGACAGGAAAGAGCCAAAAACATGTTGAAATTGAGGGGGAACCAAAGCGGGTCCGAAAGGGCAGTTTGAAAAAAAAACGTTTTTAAGCTGACAAGTGCAGCAGAATTTTTATCAGTATAGATGCAACAATGCTGGGTGGTAGGAATTTTGTGGATTCCTGCAGATTCCAGAAGGTTCCATCACAAAAATGTGGGGAAAATGTGTGATTTCAACCAAAGTTGGAAGTTTGCCGGGCATTGTGGTAGGAAAATGGCGCGTGTGCATGTGAAGCACACCACCCTGGACTCATCCAGATGTTTAGTTTCCAGATCTGTCTAGGTCTCGTAGATTTTTCTACATGGCAGCGTCCCAAAGTCCACAAAGTTCAGCCCTCGCCATTCCAAGTGGGACGATTTTGAGAGTTAGACAAGCTCTCATGGCCCAAATGTAAAACCAAAGCCCAAAATATTCAAATGTACTCTTGCTTGCTGTGGGATAAAATCTTTTTGTGGGGGAGGGGGAGCTGAAAGTCTGTTACCCCCTTTAGTTGGGGTGGGGGGGAGAGCTGAAAGTCTGTTACCCCCTTTAGTTGGGGTGGGGGCATAACCATGACTATACTGGTTGGTAGCCACCACACCACTATTTTTTTTTTTATTCCCTGGCATCTAGTATGCTTTCTGCTCTCCCCCCACCCATTTAGGGGATCGGGGTAATTGCCCCATTTGCCCACCGGTGAGCAGAACAACTTTGTCCCCATTTATTTGGGGTGTGGGTATGGCTATACCCCCACCCTCTGTTTTTTAAAACAATCTTCCCGGGTTTCTGCTGAGCTTTCTGCCCCCTGGGAGTCAGAAATGGCCAACAGTGATGTGCCCTCATGAGGAGCGACCCTTGCCCAAGGGTCTGCCCCCCCAAACAAAACACACACACCAATCCCTGGTGCCTAAGTGGTTTCTGCCCCCCGGGGCGCAGATCGGCCTAATAGAAATAGTGGGCCCAACGGGGCAGAAATGAGCTAAAATAAATTTGCCCCCCAGGGGAGCGACCCGTGCTTAAGGGGTCGCTCCCCATCTGTAAAAAATCTTTTTTGGTTAAATCCCTGGTGCCTAGTGGTTTCTACCCCCCTTGGGGGCAGATCAGCCTAATTAAAAAAGGTCGATCTGCCCCCAAGGGGGGCAGAAATGGCCTAAAATAAATTTGCCCCCAGGGGAGCGACCCTTGCATAAGGGGTCGCTTCCCTTGCCTGAAATTGGTGCAAAAACAAAATCCCTGGTGTCTAGTGGTCTCACAAGGGGGGCAGAAATGGGCTAAAATAAATGTGCCCCCCAGGGGAGTGACCCTTGCTTAAGGGGTCGTTCCCCTTGCTTGTAACTGACATAAAAAAACATCGATCGGCCTAATGAAAATAGGCCCATCTGCCCCCAAGTGGGGAACAAATGGCCTAAAAACAATTTGCCCACCCAGGGGCAAATATCATTTTTTGATGCTGCTAACACACTCCAGAAATCGGATGATCCTCTTACGTGCTGAAAAGCCTTTTGATAAAATCTCTTAGTCTTTTTTATGAACTACTATGGATTGGATGGGATTTGGCATGAACTTCTTGATTTGAGTTCAAACATTTTATCAAAACTCTAGGGAAAAAGACTTAAATAGAGGGGAAATATCAGAGTCTTTTGTAATTAGCCGGGGTACTCACCAGGAATGTCCAATGTCCCCATTGCTGTTTACAACCTGTCTAAAACCTTACTTATTTCAACTTGTGAATAACCAGTTTCTTACACTGATAGAGGACAATGGAAAGATAGGTCATATTGCCTATGTCAGGAATGTGGATATTCATTCAGGTGATGCAATAAACATTATATCTTATATCGAACGGGAGGTTGCAAAGTTCGGAAAAGTGTCTGGGTATAAGTTGAACACAAACAATTAGGAATTATAAAAGTGAGGTACCAAGTGTGAATGTTTGCAATACTGTAACATATCTAGGAGTTGAATTTTTAAGCTGCATGCAAGATATTATACGACTAAATTATGAGACATTGCTAAAAAAGTATCACCATATTACTATTGTAGCATCACCTTCCAATTAGCCTAGTGACTCCTAAAATCAATCTTATTAAAATTAATTTACTTTCTACATTTTTAGATATGTCTGTGCTATTCCACTACTTGCCCCCAATTCGTACTTTAAAGCACTGGAGACACTTTTCATAGATTTCTATGGGGATATCAGAGAGCAAGAGAAGCTAATGAATTTATTAAGATACTTCCACACAAAGGTAGGTGGGCTTTAACCAGATATTTGGCAGCATTCATACAACCTATGTAATGTCTTCTAACTGGAATTGAAGACAGAAAAATACTATATATATATATTATTTTTTTCACTGAAAAAAACAAAGGTTACAGGGACGTTATAGTTAGAGTCTGAATTTACTCATACAAAACCATAGAAATTCAGCAGGTACATGTAGAGTTCTTTTAAGTAACTATAACTATAACTCGGGCCCTTGCCATTCACAGTTTTGTCAATAATTTTATTGCAAATGTTGCAGCGATAATATCAAAGATGCCATACAAGATCTCTTCAATGATATAATATGCGGAGTAATTAGCTGTGCATGACGAAGGCTCGAGTTATAGTTACCTCAGGGCGCGAGTTATAGTTACTTAGAAAAACTCTAACTATAGCTGCTGAATTTCTATAGTTTTATTCGAGTAAATTCAGAACCTAACTCTCCCCCTCCTGTAACCTTTGGGTTTTTTCAGTGAATTTCTATGTTTTTTTAACGTAAAGCAATTTTAATTACTACACGTTATTTCAATCCCCGCCGCGCATGACCTTTGGCTGTGCGCAGCAGGGGTTGGTCGCAAGGCCTGACCTGCCGCCAGACCTTGCAGCCAAGCCCTTATGACCACCCAATCCCGCACAATGCACACCATTTGGCCATGGGCAGTGCAGGTTGGCCACAGGGCCTGTCTCTGTCAGTGGATCTATGAGTGGGTGCAAGAGTGTTTGAGTGCATCTGAAAGTGGGTGTGTGAGTCTGAGTGGGTGAATGAGTGTCTGTGTGGGTGTGTGAGTGGGGGCATGTGTCTCTGAGTGCACTTATGAGTGAATGAATTTGTATATGAATGAGTCTGTGGTTTTTCTTTCAAAATTTTCCATATTGGCGAATAATTTGCAAAAATTCACTACATTTCGTGAATATGGACCATGGTGATGCAAAAAAATTTAAACCCATAATTTGCCCCAAAACATACTTATATCACAACACTTGGGTCAGGGTACCTTTACCCTGACCCCTTATGCCACTTTCAATTTGGATTTTCACCCCGAGGACCGTGTCCTGTGAAATAAAATGCCGTCTGCAGCTTTCTTGTCAGGTTATGGTCAGCCAATTGCAACGCTTCTTTTTTCACATGTATTCACAAAAAAATTGCGAAGACATCGCAGCCAGAGATATACAAATTTATTTTCCCTTTAATATCTCAAAAACTACTGAACAGATTTACAACAAACAAGCAAAAGTGTGATCTGCGTACCAAAAGCTAGCTTTCTGCCAAATTTGGAGTAATTCCATCCAGCGGTTCTGTCCCCACTTGACAGATCACCCCAAAACTTTCCATGCGCAACAATAATCACTGCAACACTTTTTGTGGAAAATTTCATGAAGATTCGTCAAACGGTGCCAAAGATATAGGCAAGTCAAAAACACTTTTTCTATGGAAACATGGTCCTAACTAAAACTACCTAGTGGGCAGAGAGGATTTCAGTTGTTTTACTTGACATGAACCTAACTACTTTAAACAAGTCAGGTTCAAGGCAGTCCAGGATGCCAGGAAAATAGTGTGTGGATGGGGAAAAGTTCAACACTATGAATATAAATGCATATACATAACTTTGAAAGAATTAATACTTCATATATTTAATGATTCAACACATAAATGTCATTCAAGCGGCCTGAAAATTATCGGCAGTTCTTTTCTCATAGTATGTTAAACATAATCATGGAATTACAGGCCAAATGTAAGCTTCCACCGCATAGCTTTTACAAATATTTAGAATGCGAAAGTTGTGCAGCAACTTGAGGTGTGGCAGGGCTCGAGTCGAGGGTAGACATGGGTAGATGGCGTCTAACCACTTTTTTCACAAGGTGGACGCTGTGTACTCTCTATGTGGGCCCCACATAAACATGATAACCTTGTCTCTGGGTAATTGGTGTAATTTGGAGGCACAGGGACACTTTCAGCAGTGCCTGCATGTTGTCTGCTTTTGTTCCGAGCAGAGACCTGCAGGCAGGGAAGAGGCTTGTCAGATTCCAACTGGACCCATAACAAAGGCCAAAGTTAGGGGGCCATCAGGCCTCCTTTTGTTGAAGTATCCTGACTGGGAACTATCAGGAGCCTCACACCTGAATGCGATGGAGGGGAAACAAAGACACACGTCTCATCACTTCACAGGTACTTGAGAGGGATGTTTTTGGCTTTGTTCAGCCCCTGTATATAAGACATAAGCATGTACTGTAAGAACATCAGACACGTTGGTCTGTCCCACTATTTACACAAATAAAGAATTAAATGCCACTATTTTGTTTTATTTCTCTTATAGCGTTTTAGCACTACTAATGCCAATGCAGGGTGTAAGAACGCTTTAATACACATCTACAAATTATGCATTGACAATAAATTGTGTGTAAATCAATGTACAGGATGTGTTACATAAGACAGTGAGGGTTACAAGGTGTAGGAGTGACATGGCCTTTGTAGCTCACTGTGACTTACAACTTGTGAACTGCAAGTAACAAAAGGATCTCAGTGTTAAAAGCAGTAATCCACATAACCATTTACATGGAACAAAAATCTGTTATCTGCGTGTTACATAATGTGCTTGCAGGAGACAATTTAACTCTCTGCGCTACTTTGATTCAAAACTGGGACTGCACAAAACATAGATATCTCTCTCCAGCAAGTGTGTTAATCACCAGAGTTATCTTGCAATTATTATTAGCCCCTGAGATTTAGTTGGCACACAAAGATCTCTGCAGCAGGTACCTCAACCTCATAAGATATTTTAAAATGCGCAGTTTGCAACCAATTAAGCAGAATAGATTTACTGCCATGTTTCTCCTTATTTCCAATTACCTTTTGTCAGAGTTTTAGAAAATAAATGTAAAGTTGAAGCCCAGATTTTGTGTTGGGGTTGTGTCACTTCTTTGTCACAACCCCATTGCAAAATCTAATTTGCTAAATATTGTCACGTGCTCAAATGTACTCATGTTAGACATGCTAAAAATATGTGTGAGGTATTAAGATCTGATGTTACGTCGTGAGATATCAGTTCCTGAGAGGTCATTAGTTGTGATGCTACTTCTTGTGATTCCACATGCGATGTCACGTGCCATGATGTCACACGCCGTGATGCCACTTGCTTATCGCTTAACTTGGTTAGTCCTCCCACTTCTTTGTTTAGGACTTGGGCCCTGAGGTGTGGCATTGAACAGAGAATTGGCAGCCCTTGCAGGGCAGCACCTGCAACATGTTTAAGGGAAGGCCTGTTTCAGAAGCTCCACCTAAAGAACACCAACCTATTGGCCAGGGATTGGTCAAGAAAGGGTGTGCCAGCACATTTTCTTTTTCAGTGTCTCTTCAGACATTTTAGCTGCTGTTGCTGGCATTGTACTGGTAATATATTTTTAGCATACCCATTTGTTTATCCAAAGAGTGTTAGTTTTAGACCATTAGCAGTGACACGCCTGCATATATATTTGAAAGGCTGTCTCTGCCCTCTCACCCACTGAGCTGTTTAATCATTCATTGTCCATAACAAACTAGGCAGAAAGTCATGAACTAATTTGTATTTTGTGTTTCAGAAATCTGACAATTGGCACTATGATATATAATCAGTGCCACAGGAACTTTGTATTTCTGCAGCTAAAGGATTTTCTACATAATCGTAGATGTTCTGCATTCACCGGATAATGCACCATCTACTGCATAATTTAAAGATTCTGCCAAAAATACTTTTTGTTTCTAGGTCCAATGGATCAAAATTGTTTAAACAAAGTTTTCAAAGCTGGTTACCTCGTTGAGGGACTTACTAGTTTTCTTTCAATACAGCTACTAAGGACGCTAAAACTCAGCATACAAATTGTTGTTGATTACAATGCCAGAACTGGTCCAAGGTGTTATGTATTACATGAACCCACTTGTCATTTATGTATTACATTTTTACACAATGACATCTAATCCACGGAAAAAATGGTTGTTTCTCAAGTCAGACCAAAAGTAAACCCTGCTACAATATTTTGTGAGAGCTAGACCTTTCTTTCACTTCGTGCATTGCAACAAGCATTAGCAATGTAAACTGTTTTGTCTTTTTTTGTAGTACTGATAATATTGAGCTTCATATCACAACAAAGGTACAGACTGGGCAGCACAAGCACAACTTTCCCTTACACACAGAATAAGTAAAAGACGGGTGACAAGCGGGAGGGATATCACGTGGTTCTCACACATGCAGCACAGGTACAGCACAGCTAGCCAGCACACACAAAGAGGGGAGATGAGTTAAATGACTGTTGTATGCTGTCCATGAACAGACAAACATACAAGAAGTACAACAGAGCTTGAAGAAAAAGCCAAACCTCCTATGGTCTTATAATACATTCACTCACATAGGATGGTGAACCCTCACCTGCCCAGTTTGTTATGCTTCAACAATGTGTTCCACATCTAGCACTGGGAAGCATCAGAGATTGCTAATGTCCACTGGTTGTACAGTTTGCTAGTTGAGGGTTATCTAGTTAGGACAAGGTTATGTCCCTGAAGCTGTCATTTATGTCATCCCTTTGTTGAACTCGGACCTATATTTAATTTATGTGTGGGTGAGCTAATATATTTTGCTGGTGGCTCCCGACTACAAGATTCAAAACAGGAGGGTTGAGCAATGGATGCTATTTTTCTTTTCTCTCACCATGTTTTGGCACGCTAATGATGCCTATAGGTTCCTTCTTCAGTACGGCAGATGTTGGTATCCCACATAAAATATTGTGAAACAGCTGCTGATCTATTGGGTATGTTATGCAAGCACATTCAGTATATCCTTTGTTTTTCATTAAGCTGGGGCAATAGCAGTGGAAATAACCCTTCTTTATAGAACAGGCACACCTTAGGCAGAAACAGTGTAAGCTTCTGTCCATAACTTCAGCAGCAGTGCACACTTTACCCATCACGGGACATGCACAAACCAGATCGGAGCACTGCAAGCTTTGCTTCCTCGCGGAACATGTACAGCATGGCAGTAGCAAAGCAAGCTTTCCTCTCTCGCAGATGGTGCAGTCTTCCATTCCTTGCAGAACATGTCCAGCAGGGCGGACTAGTACAGGTTTTCATCTCTCAAAAAAAGTACAGTTTTGGCAGGTAGAGCTTTGGAGCAGATGCTTAACTGGCTGATAGGAATGTAAGGGTGAAGGAGAGAGTGAACATGAAAGTTCTGACTCTATTCTCACTCAGGTAATATTCTATGTCATCCTGCTGCTGCCATTTGAAGACCTGCTGTCACTCCTGGTGTCATATCCTGCAGTATTACTGCTGTCACTTCAGATCCAGCTGCTTCTATTCACATGCACACTGGTCAAAGGCTGGGCCCTTTATATACCAGTGCAGAGACATTGCAACCTTGCAGTGTTAATAGGAGATGCAGGCTGCACCGTGTGCCCTGTATGACCCATCTAAAGAACAAAATCACAAACAAAACAAAAAACATACTTCCCTGCTGCTCTCTTGTTCTCCATCCTCCTAGCCGCTTCAGGCTTTATCTTCCTCTTTTCTCTATTAGGTATTCTTTTCTCTTGATCATCTCTCTCTACCCAGCCTTCAGTTCTATCGTTTCTTACCTTTTCCCTCTTTGTCGTTCTCTTTCCCTCCCTCTCATGTGCACCTCTTTGTTTACAAGTCTATCTCTTCACAGTCTCTTCTCCTTTTCTTTTGTATCACCTTCATTTGTCTCTTTACACATTTGTCTTGCCCTCACTGACCTCATGCTCTTTGTTAACACCTGACTCTCTCTTACCCTTTTCTATCCCAATTTAATATGCATACCTCAATCACACTCTTCTCATTTTTCCCATTGTTTCCCCCTATTACCCTCACATACTCCCTTTTTTTCTTCCATATATCTACTACTTACATCTCAGCCTGCACTAGCACAAGTGTTTCTGAAATCCCTAGTTCAAAGTACTTTTTTCCTTAATACCTGTTGTAGGAGGCTGGACTGGCTTGTAGTGAGTACCTAGGGGTACTTGCACCTTGCACCAGGCCCAGTTATCCCTTATTAGTGTATAGGGTGTCTAGCAGCTTAGGCTGATAGATAATGGTAGCTTAGCAGAGCAGCTTAGGCTGAACTAGGAGACGTGTGAAGCTACTACAGAACCACTTAGTGTCATATGCACAATATCATAGGAAAACACAATACACAGTTATACTAAAAATAAAGGTACTTTATTTTTATGACAATATGCCAAAGTATCTCAGAGTGTACCCTCAGTGAGAGGATAGGAAATATACACAAGATATATATATACACAATACCAGAAATATGCAGTATAGTCTTAGAAAACAGTGCAAACAATGTATATTTACAATAGGATGCAATGGGGACACATAGGGATAGGGGCAACACAAACCATATACTCCAAAAGTGGAATGCGAACCAAGAATGGACCCCAAACCTATGTGACCTTGTAGAGGGTCGCTGGGACTATTAGAAAATAGTGAGGGTTAGAAAAATAGCCCACCCCAAGACCCTGAAAAGTGAGTGCAAAGTGCACTAAAGTTCCCCAAAGGACAAAGAAGTCGTGAAAGGGGAATAAGGCAGGAAAGACACAAACCAACAATGCAACAACGCTGGATTTCCAATCTGGGATACCTGTGGAACAAGGGGACCAAGTCCAAAAGTCACAAGCAAGTCGGAGATGGGCAGATGCCCAGGAAATGCCAGCTGCGGGTGCAAAGAAGCTTCGACTGGACTGAAGAAGCTGCGGTTTCTGCAGGAACGCAAAGGGCTAGAGACTTCCCCTTTGGAGGACGGATCCCTCTCGCCTTGTAGAGTCGAGCAGAAGTGTTTTCCCGCCGAAAGAACGCCAACAAGCCTTGCTAGCTGCAAATCATGCTGTTAGCGTTTTTGGACGCTGCTGCGGCCCAGGAGGGACCAGGAGGTCGCAAATTGGACCAGGAAGTAGAGGGGACGTCGAGCAAGACAAGGAGTCCTCTTAGCAGCAGGTAGCACCCGGAGAAATGCCAGAAACAGGCACTACGAGGATGTGTGAAATGGTGCTCACCCGAAGTCGCACAAAGGAGTCCCACGTCGCCGGAGACCAACTTAGAAAGTCGTACAATGCAGGTTAGAGTGCCGTGGACCCAGGCTTGGCTGTGCACGAAGGATTTCCACCAGAAGTGCACAGGGGCCGGAGTAGCTGCAAAAGTCACGGTTCCCAGCAATGCAGTCTAGCGAGGTGAGGCAAGGACTTACCTCCACCAAACTTGGACTGAAGAGTCACTGGACTGTGGGAGTCACTTGGACAGAGTTGCTGGATTCAAGGGACCTCGCTCGTCGTGCTGAGAGGAGACCCAAGGGACCGGTAATGCAGCTTTTTGGTGCCTGCGGTTGCAGGGGGACGATTCCGTCGACCCACGGGAGATTTATTCGGAGCTTCTAGTGCAGAGAGGAGGCAGACTACCCCCACAGCATGCACCACCAGGAAAACAGTCGAGAAGGCGGCAGGATCAGCGTTACAGAGTTGCAGTAGTCGTCTTAGCTACTATGTTGCAGTTTTGCAGGCTTCCAGCGCGGTCAGCAGTCGATTCCTTGGCAGAAGGTGAAGAGAGAGATGCAGAGGAACTCGGATGAGCTCTTGCATTCGTTATCTAAGGAATCCCAAGAGACAGAGACCCTAAATAGCCAGAAAAGAGGGTTTGGCTACCTAGGAGAGAGGATAGGCTAGCAACACCTGAAGGAGCCTATCACAAGGAGTCTCTGACGTCACCTGGTGGCACTGGCCACTCAGAGCAGTCCAGTGTGCCAGCAGCACCTCTGTTTCCAAGATGGCAGAGGTCTGGAGCACACTGGAGGAGCTCTGGGCACCTCCCAGGGGAGGTACAGGTCAGGGGAGTGGTCACTCCCCTTTCCTTTGTCCAGTTTCGCGCCAGAGCAGGGCTAAGGGGTCCCTGAACCGGTGTAGACTGGCTTATGCAGAATTGGGCACATCTGTGCCCAAGAAAGCATTTCCAGAGGCTGGGGGAGGCTACTCCTCCCCTGCCTTCACACCATTTTCCAAAGGGAGAGGGTGTAACACCCTCTCTCAGAGGAAGTCCTTTGTTCTGCCATCCTGGGCCAGGCCTGGCTGGACCCCAGGAGGGCAGATGCCTGTCGGAGGGGTTGGCAGCAGCAGCTGCAGTGAAACCCCGGGAAAGGCAGTTTGGCAGTACCAGGGTCTGTGCTACAGACCACTGGGATCATGGGATTGTGCCGACTATGCCAGGATGGCATAGAGGGGGCAATTCCATGATCATAGACATGTTACATGGCCATATTCGGAGTTACCATTGTGAAGCTACATATAGGTAGTGACCTATATGTAGTGCACGCGTGTAATGGTGTCCCCGCACTCACAAAGTCCGGGGAATTGGCCCTGAACAATGTGGGGGCACCTTGGCTAGTGCCAGGGTGCCCTCACACTAAGTAACTTTGCACCTAACCTTTACCAGGTAAAAGTTAGATATATAGGTGACTTATAAGTTACTTAAGTGCAGTGTAAAATGGCTGTGAAATAACGTGGACGTTATTTCACTCAGGCTGCAGTGCCAGGCCTGTGTAAGAGTTGTCAGAGCTCCCTATGGGTGGCAGAAGAAATGCTGCAGCCCATAGGGATCTCCTGGAACCCCAATACCCTGGGTACCTCAGTACCATATACTAGGGAATTATAAGGGTGTTCCAGTAAGCCAATGTAAATTGGTAAAATTGGTCACTAGCCTGTTAGTGACAATTTGTAAAGAGAGAGCATAACCACTGAGGTTCTGGTTAGCAGAGCCTCAGTGAGACAGTTAGGCATCACACAGGGAACACATACCTTTAGGTCACAAACTTATGAGCACTGGAGTCCTGACTAGCAGAGTCCCAGTGACACATAACAAACATACTGAAAACATAGGGTTTTCACTATGAGCACTGGGCCCTGGCTGGCAGGATCCCAGTGAGACAGTGAAAACACCCTGACATACACTCACAAACAGGCCAAAAGTGGGGGTAACAAGGCTAGAAAGAGGCTACTTTCTCACACAACCCCCCCCCCCAAACGAAGGACAATAAGGCTAACCTTGGCCAGTTGAGACTTTATTGTCTAAGTGGTGATAAGTAGAGAGTAGCTCTTCAATAGACTGGTTACTCCCTTTATCATCCACTATATGGTTACTTCCCTGTGGGGATGTAAACCACCCTGTTTGAAGTTTTTTAGCTAAGCAACAATGTGAAGATATATTTTCTGAGTTTCTATCAGTAAGTTTTAGTTTAGAGCAGTGGGAATTGTCCACTGAACCTATTTGTAGTGATGGAATTGCCAGACAGGGATGCTGTCTCAGAAAAGCCATAGCTGGGCAAAAACTTTGTCCATATGGCTGGAAGAGAGAACAGGGATGCTGTTTCTCTTGAGTTGGAGCAGGGCAGGGATGCTGTCCTATGAGCTCCACACTAGGGCAGGGATGCTGTCCTAAGTGTTGTGAGGCAGTGCAGGGTTTCTGCACTAAAGTTTCTCTGGGAGGGTTGGAGGGATGCTCCATGTTAACTAACATGGTGCTCTTTTTCTCACCAATGTTAGTTATCCCACAGAGAGGTACTTCTACCTCAGGGAGTACAGTTTTGCCAACTGATGATTCCCTTGGAACAGGTGCCCCCCCAGGAGAGGTTTCTCCCACCACAGGAATGGTATCCTGAATGGTAGGGTGGTTAGGGGATACTGTGATACCCTTTTTACCTGTTGATGGAGAGGGATCCTGAGTTTTCAGGCCTTCTCTCCTTTGCTTTTTCATTTCAGTAGAAATGAGAGGGAACAATTCCTCAGGGATGCCCAGCATGGCTGCATGGGCATAAAACTCTACATCAGCCCAACCTGAGGCCTCTAGGTCATTACCCAAGAGACAGTCTACAGGTAAGCTAGGTGATACCACCACCTGCTTAGGGCCAGTAACTCCACCCCAACTAAACTGAATTATAGCTAAGGGAAGAAACTTAGTGGAGTTATGGACATCAATAATCTTATACTGTTGTCCAATGATGTGTTGATCAGGGTGCACTAGGTTTTCAGTCACCAAAGTAATACTGGCACCTGTGTCCCTGTAGGCCAAGGCCTCAACACCCTTTATTGAAACTGTCTGCCTGTACTTATCCATTGTAAGGGGACAAGCAGCCAGTGTGGCAAGGCCAATGCCACTAGGTGTGACAGAAACTGTCTTGGGACTGTCTACCCCAGTTTCTATGATGGACCCATAAGTGAACCCAACTACACCCTTAACTTGACTGTTGCCAGCAGTCCCACCACTAGTACCACTACTGCTAGGGGCACTAGAGTTTGATGTATTAGTGGTGGTAGGCTCAGGGGGTTTACCTGGACAGGACTTATCCCCTGGCCTATGGCCTCTATTTTTACACACAAAGCACCAAGGCTTTTTAATGTGTGTGGGTTGAGAAGAAGAGGAAGAATTAGTTTTATCCCCACCCTCTGAAGAGTGTTTAAGATTTGAAGTGGGATCTTTGGTTTTACCCTTATCCCCATGCTTATCTTGAGATTTTTCACCATCTTTCTTCTTAGTGTTCTCTTTGTCACCCCCTGTATGAACTTTTCTGTTCACCCTTGTTCTGACCCATTTGTCTGCCTTCTTTCCCAATTCTTGGGGAGAGGTCAGATCAGAGTCCACCAAGTACTGGTGCAACAAATCAGACACACAATTATTAAGAATATGCTCTCTCAGGATCAAGTTATACAGGCTGTCATAATCAGTAACTTTACTGCCATGTAACCACCCCTCCAAGGCCTTCACTGAATGGTCAATGAAATCAACCCAGTCTTGTGAAGACTCCTTTTTGGTCTCTCTGAACTTTATCCTGTTTTGTTCAGTGGTTAAGCCATAACCATCCAGGAGTGCATTCTTAAGAACTTTGTAATCATTAGCTTCATTTTCTTTTACAGTAAGGAGCCTATCCCTACCTTTTCCACTAAATGATAGCCATAGGATAGCAGCCCACTGCCTTTGAGGGACATCCTGTACAGCACAGGCCCTCTCAAGTGCAGCAAACCACTTGTTAATGTCATCCCCCTCCTTATAAGGGGGAACTATCTTGTGCAGATTCCTGGAATCATGCTCTTTTGCAGGATGACTATGGGGAATACTGCTGCTGCCACCATGGGTTTCTAAACCCAGTTTCTGTCTCTCCTTCTCTACTTCTAAAGTCTGTCTATCCAAATCCAGCTGTTGCTTCTTGAGCTTCAGTCTGGTTTGTTCCACTCTCAATCTATTGAGCTCCCTTTCTAACAATCTGTCATCAGGGTGGGTGGGAGGGACATGCCTTGAAACAGAAGTATGGTGAGAATGGACAGAAGGAGACCTGTCCCTTACAGAGGGCACCCTAACAGCTTGGCTAACAGAAACATCAGTACCACTGTGGTGAGAATAAATGCTTTTGCTATGATGTGAGACAACACTATTTGTATGGTGTGACTCTTCATCATTACCAACTATGCTAGACTGTCTAGTAATGGGCAGGCTAGGAAGTTTCTTTCCTGAATCTTTTCCTGGGGGAGTCCCTGGATCAGATTGGGAACCATTAGCTACTTTTTCAACAGATGGGGCACTTCTTGCCTTATCTTGTTCTCTAAGCATCTTAAGTAACAATTCCAAGGAAGGATTCTTCCCTACACTCAAACCTCTCTCTATGCAGAGACTCCTTGCTCCTTTCCAACTAAGGTGATCATATGCAAGTTTGGACAGATCAACATTTTGGCCTGTGCCAGACATTTTTAGAGAGACTTAAAGTGATAGAAAAAGTGAAAAAAGTTTGTCAGAGCTTTTAGAAAGACAGAGAAAAAAACTTTTTAAACTTTTTAGAACTTTTTAGAAAGTTAGAAGTACTTTTCAGCACTTAGAAAAGAGTGAAAAGAGTGAAAAGAGGAAATGCAAAACTTTTTGGCAATGTGTATATACACTGAACTTGTTTTGTATATTTTTCTCTTATGAAAAGTACAATGACAAGAGTGGTAAGTAGTCTCAAAGCACTTATCCCACCGTTGCACAACCAATGTAGGAGGCTGGACTGGCTTGTAGTGAGTACCTAGGGGTACTTGCACCTTGCACCAGGCCCAGTTATCCCTTATTAGTGTATAGGGTGTCTAGCAGCTTAGGCTGATAGATAATGGTAGCTTATCAGAGCAGCTTAGGCTGAACTAGGAGACGTGTGAAGCTACTACAGAACCACTTAGTGTCATATGCACAATATCATAAGAAAACACAATACACAGTTATACTAAAAATAAAGGTACTTTATTTTTATGACAATATGCCAAAGTATCTCAGAGTGTACCCTCAGTGAGAGGATAGGAAATATACACAAGATATATATACACAATACCAGAAATATGCAGTATAGTCTTAGAAAACAGTGCAAACAATGTATAGTTAAAATAGGATGCAATGGGGACACATAGGGATAGGGGCAACACAAACCATATACTCCAAAAGGGGAATGCGAACCACGAATGGACCCCAAACCTATGTGACCTTGTAGAGGGTCGCTGGGACTATTAGAAAATAGTGAGGGTTAGAAAAATAGCCCACCCCAAGACCCTGAAAAGTGAGTGCAAAGTGCACTAAAGTTCCCCAAAGGACAAAGAAGTCGTGAAAGGGGAATAAGGCAGGAAAGACACAAACCAACAATGCAACAACGCTGGATTTCCAATATGGGATACCTGTGGAACAAGGGGACCAAGTCCAAAAGTCACAAGCAAGTCGGAAATGGGCAGATGCCCAGGAAATGCCAGCTGCGGGTGCAAAGAAGCTTCGACTGGACTGAAGAAGCTGCAATTTCTGCAGGAACGCAAAGGGCTAGAGACTTCCCCTTTGGAGGACGGATTCCTCTCGCCTTGTAGAGTCGTGCAGAAGTGTTTTCCCGCCGAAAGAACGCCAACAAGCCTTGCTAGCTGCAAATCGTGCGGTTAGAGTTTTGGGACGTTGCTGCGGCCCAGGAGGGACCAGGAGGTCGCAAATTGGACCAGGAGGTAGAAGGGACGTCAAGCAAGACAAGGAGCCCTCTTAGCAGCAGGTAGCATCCAGAGAAGTGCCAGAAACAGGCACTACAAGGATGCGTGAAACGGTGCTCACCCGAAGTCGCACAAAGGAGTCCCACGTCGCCGGAGACCAACTTAGAAAGTCGTGCAATGCAGGTTAGAGTGCCGTGGACCCAGGCTTGGCTGTGCACGAAGGATTTCCGCCGGAAGTGCACAGGGGCCGGAGTAGCTGCAAAAGTCGCGGTTCCCAGCAATGCAGTCTAGCGAGGTGAGGCAAGGACTTACCTCCACCAAACTTGGACTGAAGAGTCACTGGACTGTGGGAGTCACTTGGACAGAGTTGCTGGATTCGAGGGACCTCGCTCGTCATGCTGAGAGGAGACCCAAGGGACCGGTAATGCAGCTTTTTGGTGCCTGCGGTTGCAGGGGGACGATTCCATCGACCCACGGGAGATTTATTCGGAGCTTCTATTGCAGAGAGGAGGCAGACTACCCCCACAGCATGCACCACCAGGAAAACAGTCGAGAAGGCGGCAGGATCAGCGTTACAGAGTTGCAGTAGTCGTCTTAGCTACTATGTTGCAGTTTTGCAGGCTTCCAGCGCGGTCAGCAGTCGATTCCTTGGCAGAAGGTGAAGAGAGAGATGCAGAGGAACTCGGATGAGCTCTTGCATTCGTTATCTAAGGAATCCCAAGAGACAGAGACCCTAAATAGCCAGAAAAGAGGGTTTGGCTACCTAGGAGAGAGGATAGGCTAGCAACACCTGAAGGAGCCTATCACAAGGAGTCTCTGACGTCACCTGGTGGCACTGGCCACTCAGAGCAGTCCAGTGTGCCAGCAGCACCTCTGTTTCCAAGATGGCAGAGGTCTGGAGCACACTGGAGGAGCTCTGGGCACCTCCCAGGGGAGGTACAGGTCAGGGGAGTGGTCACTCCCCTTTCCTTTGTCCAGTTTCGCGCCAGAGCAGGGCTAAGGGGTCCCTGAACCGGTGTAGACTGGCTTATGCAGAATTGGGCACATCTGTGCCCAAGAAAGCATTTCCAGAGGCTGGGGGAGGCTACTCCTCCCCTGCCTTCACACCATTTTCCAAAGGGAGAGGGTGTAACACTCTCTCAGAGGAAGTCCTTTGTTCTGCCATCCTGGGCCAGGACTGGCTGGACCCCAGGAGGGCAGATGCCTGTCCGAGGGGTTGGCAGCAGCAGCAGCTGCAGTGAAACCCCGGGAAAGGCAGTTTGGCAGTACCAGGGTCTGTGCTACAGACCACTGGGATCATGGGATTGTGCCGACTATGCCAGGATGGCATAGAGGGGGCAATTCCATGATCATAGACATGTTACATGGCCATATTCGGAGTTACCATTGTGAAGCTACATATAGGTAGTGACCTATATGTAGTGCACGCGTGTAATGGTGTCCCCGCACTCACAAAGTCCGGGGAATTGGCCCTGAACAATGTGGGGGCACCTTGGCTAGTGCCAGGGTGCCCTCACACTAAGTAACTTTGCACCTAAGCATTACCAGGTAAAGGTTAGACATATAGGTGACTTATAAGTTACTTAAGTGCAGTGTAAAATGGCTGTGAAATAACGTGGACGTTATTTCACTCAGGCTGCAGTGGCAGGCCTGTGTAAGAGTTGTCAGAGCTCCCTATGGGTGGCAAAAGAAATGCTGCAGCCCATAGGGATCTCCTGGAACCCCAATACCCTGGGTACCTCAGTACCATATACTAGGGAATTATAAGGGTGTTCCAGTAAGCCAATGTAAATTGGTAAAATTGGTCACTAGCCTGTTAGTGACAATTTGTAAAGAGAGAGCATAACCACTGAGGTTCTGGTTAGCAGAGCCTCAGTGAGGCAGTTAGGCATCACACAGGGAACACATACCTTTAGGTCACAAACTTATGAGCACTGGGGTCCTGACTAGCAGGGTCCCAGTGACACATAACAAACATACTGAAAACATAGGGTTTTCACTATGAGCACTGGGCCCTGGCTGGCAGGATCCCAGTGAGACAGTGAAAACACCCTGACATACACTCACAAACAGGCCAAAAGTAGGGGTAACAAGGCTAGAAAGAGGCTACTTTCTCACACCTGTTCAATAAATTGTGCACATTTGCTGCTTGTACCGTTGGCAGGCTATGCATCCGCTTAGTATTCTCTTCCTCAAAGATGAACCCTGTTCCCATGTGTTTCACACTGTCATCTCTCCTCACAGTTATTCTCTTGATCTCTTTTTTATCATTGGTGCCCTTCCTTTACATAAACTCACAAGCCTCACACTTTCTTTTCTCAACCCTCCACGTCCATTTCCCTTTCTCACACACCCTTCTCTCTCACACTTCTCACACACACACATTTATGGGGATTATCTGATGGCCTGTCACCTTCCTCAAGCTCACCACACACTACTCAGTGAGTCAGTCAAATTTCTTTATTCTGCATATTGCCATAAAAGTACAAATTCATTTATACACAAAAGGTTAAAACACAATTCATTAAATCCGGTAGAGAATTAACAAAACGAATCTCAGATGACCAAGGTACAGAGCTAAATTCAAATTCATACATCATGATTCCCATAATATTACCTAAAAAGCAATGACAATGTCATAATCAGGTTGAAATCCTATACTATTCCGCCATAAGTTAAAATACCGCTTCTTCCACCAGTTCATATCGTTTTCTGATGGCAAAGCTTAATCTAAATTTTAAGCAGAGTAGCAAATTTGAATTGATGGTAATTTTTGAACATACATCAAAGCATCCTTATAAGAGGTAATTTGTGCTTTCCGTAAAAAGGGCAAAATAAAAGTACGTCTGAGAGCAGAGTCAGAATAAAACAAAGTGACATGTACTTTGCTTAGAAGAAGCATCACACGGACAGTTCAGGAGCACTTTTTGCCAAATGATTTGCTTTGGAAAGGCCACTCTAAAATGAATCAGATTTAATCTAAGTGAGACAAGGAGTGAATGTAACGAAGAGCTCGGGAACCAAGTTAAATAAGGTTCCATCAGGATTGTGGTTAAGATCTGGACATAGGGGTCAAAGGTTTTCAAATTCAAAGCCCCATGCAATCTCAGATTCAAAATACACTCGATATAACGTATTTTAACAAGTTCCTTTGCATTTGGCGGCAAGGACTCAGGATGAGTAAACATGTACTCCAGGCCTAGATGCCGGAAAGAAATTTGCAAATATCTGAACCACAGGATTCTATTAAAAGTGGCTAGTTGGATACAATTAGTCATACATTCACGTACCTAACTAGCCGCAGGGTTTGACCAAGATTTCAACCACAACAGAAGTGGGGCAACACCAATCAAATCCTCAATATGCCGTAATCCAACCTCTTCATAACAGATGATATTTGCTACATTCTTAGGCACAAGCAATAGTCTATGCACAAATTTATTCCCAACACGTTGGAGAGGGTCTACTTTGGTCTGGCCCCACAGACCCGCCCCATAAGTAGCTGCTGGTACACATTTTGATTTATAGAGTCTTACAATTTGGGGAACTGGTCTGTGGCCTAGTTTGCGAGCGAAGCGAAATATTGCTTCCAGATTTCTCACCACTTGTTGGATCTTAAAAGTAAGGTGGAAATTCCATAGCATGGTGGAACATACATGCAGGCCTCAATAACAGAAGTCTTTACATTTATTTATGGTATTTCCACCCATTGTAAAACGTTTGGATCTTGTATTTCGGGGGCCGCAGGTCATAACATACGTCTTCGTAAAATTTACTTTCAGGTCTAGGTCCTGCGTGAAAATTAAAAAAAGGTCTAACAAACTTTGGAGACCATTGGCTGTACGGGCAATTAAAACTGCATCATCAGCATACAAAAGGACTGGGAGCTGTCTCACACCCATTCTGGGAAAATCCTTCCCATTTTTTACTAAAAAGCCATAAAGTCCATTAATACATAACAAGAATAAAAACTGTGCTAAAATACAGCCATGTCTAACTCCTCTCGTGGAGGGAAAAGGTGAAGACCTCTCACCATGGAAACCATACTGAACTGCAACCGTTAAATCAGTATATAAACGTTTGATTAACTCCAGAAGGTTCCAATCAACCCCCAGGGATTCAAAAATTTGCCAGAGCTTCGCTCTGTTCACCAGATCAAAGGCACTTGACAAATCAATAAAAGCCAGATGTATAGATTCTTTCCTAACGGTGACACATTTACTGAGGATAAGATGCAAGTTTAACACTTGATCGACTGTACCTAAACCGGGTCTAAAACCATACTGAATTGGGGAGAGGATCTTTGCCTCCGTTGCCCACTCCTCCAACCGGGTCAGGATCACACTCCCCAGAATCTTAGCCATGGAGTCTATAAGAGAAATTGGCCTGAAACAAGTTGGATCTTGCCTATTGCCCTTTTTAAAAATGCGGATGACAATGGCCAGTTTCCATGAGAGGGGAATATTGCTCTTTACTACACTTCTTAATACATTAGTAACTAAAGGGCCCCAGAGATCCGGCATAGACTTAAAGAGATCAACAGGGACCCCATCCGGGCCGGGTGCTTTCCCTAATCTTGATCGCTTGATTGCTGTAATAACCTCATATAACTCAAAAGACAAGTCTATTACAGTCGAGTTAGATTCTACGGATTTCTGGTTATTACTTCCATCCCCCTCTGGTATAATATAGCCATCAGGCTGAAAAACCCTCGTAAAATGGTTCACCCAAGCTGCTTCAGGTATCAGACAATCATCCTCCTTATTATCCTGATCCATGAAATAACGGTGATTTACCACCCTCCAGAATTGTGTTGTATCCATCAATTCTGTAGCTGCCAAAAGCTCATCCCATGGTCTAGTTCTGAGTTCATTTTTCATCTCTGCCAAAACTGCCTTATATTGACCCCTTGCCTTCCTAACTAGATCACGGGAAAAAGGAGTAGATCTAAGGGCCGTTTTTAGATCTTTATGGGTCGTCGTACAAGCGGAGTTGAACCATGAACATGCTGGTGGGCCCCGGAGAGTCCTGTCACTCACCAGAGCCTCAGAGACAGCATAGCTTAATTGCTCATATTCCTCTACTAAACAGTCATGCGTTAGTTGTTGTGACAAGCATGAATTAATGAAATCCAATTTGCATTCAATGATTTTCTGATTAAAAATCTTGGGGTCTACCCTTTCCCATTTCATACATAAGCCAGAATTTTTGTTAAAAACAAATTCCTTTCTCAATTCTCTAAAAGTTGAAGCCGATTTGCTCTTACAAGCAAGATTAATACATAGGGGATTATGATCGCTGGCAAAATCTTAAAATCAAGAATTAAATGAAAATCACTAGAGCTAATAAGAATAAAATCAATGATACTCCCTTTAGAATTCCCCGTAAATGTAGGTATTTTTCGAGTATGTACAGCGGCTTTCTCCCTTGCATACACAAGGTCGAATTTATAAATAAAAGTGTTTAAGACTTCACCTTGTTTTGTGTGAGTAAAATTAGTTGGCATCTCTCCATCCTCTATGGGAGTGCAACACACATATGAAACTACTGGTTTACATAAAGGCATGTTAAACTCTCCAGCCCAAATAATAATAAACTCATTATCCTGAAGCTTATCAGAGGAGTCCAGAAAATCTGTTACCTCCTCCAAGCTTCCTTTCAAAAGGTCATGTGGGATATTGTTAAAAAAAATTATTAGCAGTAGGCCCTTAGTCCCCTCGATCATCGTTGAAACCACCATAAAATACGGTGAAGACCAAATTAAAGACGCCTCCATTTTAGGGAGTTATAATGACTCAAGAACCACAAGCCCCCCACTTGCCCTTCCCGCTAGGGAGGGAGTTGCTGGTTGGTATACAGAATAATAACTGTCCAAAAGAAAGGGGTCGGTTGACCAGGTCTCCTGCAAACAACGAACATCATATGTAGATATAAATTCTAACCACTCTGAGTTTTCTGCCTTTGACTGGAGCCCTGCAATATTCCAGCAAAGTAAAGTTAATGATTTAAACCCTAGCCCTGCCGCCATTTCCACATCAATAGTAGCAACTGACAAGGCATAAGGGGAAATATCTGTCTCATCAAGCCCATACTGTGGTAAAAGGATGTCAAACCCAATACCCTCCACTGACCCATCCAAGGCACCTCCTAGGGGCCTATCCTTGTCCATATGTCAATCATTCTCATCTAACGGGAACATGTCCTGTTGATGGCTAAAAAGGAATTATTTGGCTGGGTTTGTGTTATAGCCAGCCCTGCATTGTGATCTCGTAGAGCTACTTTAGGGCAGTCAAGTGGGAGCGGTGGGTCATAGAAGTGGCTGAGTGGGTAAATTTGAATTCCATCTTCCTTCCTGGCACATTGAAACAGATCAGCCAACAAACGGTTTACTAGGCAGGGATTGGCAAAATTAATCACAACAAAGGCGGTGATTCTAACCGCGGCGGGCGGCGGTCGCCGCCCGCCATGCGGTTACCGCCAAATGACCGCGGAGTTGCTGGAGTGCGACGGGTGCAGTAGCACCCGTCGCGAATTTCAGTGTCTGCTAGGCAGACACTGAAATTCTTTTTGGGGCCCTCTTACGGGGGCCCCTGCAGTGCCCATGCCATTGGCATGGGCACTGCAGGGGCCCCCAGGGGCCCCGCAGCACCCCCTACCGCCATCCTGTTCCTGGCGGGAGACCCGCCAGGAACAGGATGGCGGTAGGGGGTGTCAGAATCCCCATGGCGGCGGAGCGCGCTCCGCCGCCATGGAGGATTCTCAAGGGCAGCGGAAAGTCGGCGGTACACCGCCGACTTTCCTTTTCTGGCCGCGGCTGAACCGCCGCGGTCAGAATGCCCAGCGGTGCACCGCCAGCCTGTTGGCGGTGCTACCGCGGTCATTCGCCCTGGCGGTTTTTACCGCCAGGGTTAGAATGACCCCCAAAGTCTCCCTCATATGCTTTCTTTGATGAGCCGACCCAGTTTACTCTACGTGCCATAAGAATCTTATCATTTAAATCTCCCTGATGTTTAAATTTAGACCTTAGCCAATAAGCACACTTCCTCATTAATGCCTGGGTGTCTTCCTTATGTCAATGATCTAAAAGGGGCACATTTACTAAAACCAAGACATACGGCATACAAGCAGGTGGAAGTTGCAATGGCTTTTCCCTGGTAGAAATTGAATTAATAAGGGGGGCAGAAGAGCAACCTAAACGGATTCCCCTTCTAGTTTCCAATGGTGAATTGGGTTCCTTGAGAGAGGGTCCATGACCATCTGATAGCTGTACCAAGTCAGGATCATTAAGTGGAGAGTTAGACAGTACTTCTCCTTTATCGGGGACGGCCTCCTTCATATAGAGATTACCCATATTAGTTGGTCGTAATACTGATTGGGAAATTATGTTAGTCATTTTGGCATGAGAATCTTCCAATTTTTTAGCTTTCAGAATAATAAGTTTCTCTTCCACGGCTACACAGAATGGTTTGAGTATGGCATCAATTATATGTGTAAAATCATCTCATGAGGCTTCCTTTTCTCTGTTATCAGATATAGGAATTACCGATAGCATGTCGGGGATTGTCAAATGTAGAACAGCTTCTTCCAAGTGTAAATGGGTTTTCCTCTTAGCCCCTAAGGCACGTTTGGTGTTTTTAGGGCGGCCTCCCGCTTTTCTCTTTTTTGGCGGTGAGGGAACGACGGAAGAGCAGTCAGTATTAAGTTCTTTATATTCACATGGGGCCTCCGTATAGGGAACTTCAGTATCAGGCTGGGATATACTAGTGGAACTCTACACTCCTCTACCTGACACTTACCTCACTACTTCCTTTCACATATCTTCTAGTTCCACCTTCTCCTCATCCCATTCTCTCAAAGACCCTCTTTCCTGTCCCACACATTCCTTTCACCATCCCATTTGCATTCACACACACTCACACTCACCCTTACCCCTCAATGCTATGAACCTCTCACAGACACCTGCACATATTCTATTCCCTCTGTCAAATCATCCTTTCCCTTGCAAAACCCACTTACTAGCACTTCTCATATACTTTCGACTGCATTGTTTCTGGGGGCTGTGAGGAAAAAGAATATTCGTAATAATCTTGGATTCAAAAGATTAATGAATGAACAGGATGGAAGGCGGGTGGGAAAGGCACAAAAGGGGGAAATGAACGGTGGAACAAAAGCGGGAGAAATGGTGGAACAAAAACACAAGGAACATATACAAATATGATTACACTTTATGACACGTAATCACAAAAGCCACTTCCCTTTAGTTCAGTCAATAAAGTGGCACAAGTGTGGCTTTAATGTGCTACAACCTGAACTCACACGGGCACACTGCTTACCCTGCACACACAAAAGCACATCTCTCGCCCTGCACTTGCAGATGCACACATCTCACCCTGCAATGACATTGGCATCGCAAAGCACAACACTCACCAGGCACTCTTACACGTACACTGAAGGCACAATAGGCACACATCAACCTACACTCATACTGACACACCCCACCCCTGCACTCAGAGAGACACACTTACACAATTCACCCTGCCCTCAATGCACTCAAGTAGGCACACGTCTCCCACTGCAAGGGAACAGCACACTTTTCACTCTGCCTAACACACAGCTCATTCTGCATGCACATAGAACACTGCACTCATATATGAACTCACATTGACACTCAGCACTCAGGCTGCACAATTAAAAGGTATAGATCAATAATTCAGGCACCTCTCCCCTTGCACTCACACAGGCATACTCCGCACCTTGGACTCACACCTCTACACTTGACACATCCACTCATCCTTCATAAACACAGAATGCCCTGAATACATAACACTTACCCTGTACTCAAATAGGCATAACTCACACTATCGCCCATATTTAAAAAAAAAATTGCGCCGCATTTGCGTAATTTTTTTACGTAAAAGCGACGCAAACTTACAAAATATAATTGTATTTTGTAACTTTGCACTGTTTTTGCGTCAAAAAATGATGCAAATGTGGCGCTAAAAAAGTATAAATATGGGTCTATATTTGTAGAGACACCTCTACCGCCGACCATTCACAGGGCCAAACCGCTCGACCTGGACTGATAAAGACTCCACTCAACGCTTGACTCATGCAGGCACACCACTCACAGACTATTACTCATTCTGCACTTACACAGAATCACTATTTGCCCTGCACTCATACAGACACACCACTCACCCTGCAGTCACACTGAAACACGGCTCAACCTGCACCCATGCAGGTACACTGCTCACTCTGCACTCACGCAGACATACCGATCACGATGCACGCATGCAGACACAATGAACCATACAGGCACAGCACTCAGAATGTACTTATACAGGTGCACACTTACCCTACACTTGCCCAGGCACACCATTCACCTACACTAGAATAAATTACTCTACATTCTTACAGACACGTCTCTCCCCATCCACTCACACATGCACACCACTGTTCCTGCACTCACACAAATGCACCCTGGACTTGCATAAGAGCTCCTCTTACCCAGTCACCATAGTGCACTCATAGGCACAGTGCGCAACCTTCAGTCACACAGGCACATTACTCACACCTCTCACCCTGCACTCGCACAGCACATCTTTCACTCTGCAATCACATAGGCAAAACTCTCATCCTGCACACACACAGACACATCTCTCACATTGCACTCACACCGCTGCCTTTCTAGGGAAAATCTACAGGACAAGGCAGGCAACAAGTCAGGGTGAGCTCTGCCCAGCACACCCTTGCCTTTGTTGGGGTAATGAACTGTGTTCTCCCCACAGAGGCATAGCAATGGTTGTGGGGACAGCAATAAGTGAGCACTGGCCCTGCTACAAGAATCCTGCCACACTGCTGATTTAGATAGCGCATTGAACCATGCTCTGCCCTCATAGGAGAATACAGAGGTGGTGGGGGGACAACAGTCCATGCACAGCACAGATGGTGAAGTGTGCAGTTTGATCATATGAGGTTGCTCTGTAATTCTGGGTATATAGACAAACAAACCATTGGAGAGTCAATGTGGAAAGTGGAGTCTCTCTCAATACTCCCTTATACACAACCAATCTAATCAGATAATCACTTTTAAACACAGCAGCCATGTTAGTGAAAGGAACACAAGCAAATTAAAGTGTAGAAATCACTCTTTTTTGGGGCAAGTCTACAAACTCTGGCTAGTCAAATGTTGTACTCACGGTAACCAATGTGTGGGTGTATCCTAAGCCCCTCTCTTCGTGGTGCTTCTTGAAGTTTTTTTTCTGGTGGCCACATAATGTCTGGAGACAACTGTGCTGTTAAGGCAGTTCTAAAAATACTCCCATATTGATCTCTGTAATGTTTTCTGTGCAACTTTGAGCTGGTAAGGGAGCTTCTGACAGTGTTACCTTTCCTTGACCATGGTCCCTATGGGCCTAATTTACATGTTGACGGGAATACCGATGTCCTGCCATCACCGAGGTCCCAAGTACTCCATTAAGCCAACGAAGTTCTGACTGCCGTATTCAAACACATTGAGGCTGAACTGACAACCGCCTTCCCAGAGTTCACTTCCGCGCCGTCAGGCTGGTGGGTTCCCACCAACCATATTTAGATGTCACAGTTCTGCAGGCATTGTTCTGGCGGTGGATCACTGATGGAGGAAGCCCCTCACTTGAAGCAGTGTACATTGTACAATGGCAGTGGCTATGGAAATGATGCAAGTAACGCACACCGTGTGTACTTTAGCGATATATTTCCACCTGCATAACACACTACACAACACGCTACATACACACCACGATCCTTTGCCATTCCACCACAACACATTTACATTCAGAAAACACACAATGCCATACATCCTAAATGCAACATACATACACTATTGATACTACACCCACATACAACAGAACCACAACTACCAACACAATTACACACTCATCTGCAACCACACTCACTTGAAAGTTGCACACAGCAAAACATCACAGAACCAAACACAGACAACAAACACCATACCCACGTGCAAGTGGCACAAATACAGACACAACCGCAGCACCTACTCGAACTCCCTTTACCTGAACCAGCCAATCCACTCCTATCTCTCCCAAGTAAAAGCTTTGAGGTGCCAGATACATGTCCAATAGCAGCCCATTCATGACCAGGACACCCCTGGACTATAGACAGGAGACAAGTGAAGGGCAACACAGCCAGGGGACATCATACCACACAAACATTGTTCACTGTCACATATGAGTTACATTGCCAAATTAATGTACATAAAAGTAGGAGTATATGTCTGATGAGCTGAGTCCAACTTTCACACATCTTGCCCCACATTGCGTATTTCTGTACAATTCATTGCTTCATTGGAATGGAATTGTTGTTCCAGCGAGTTATATGTACTGACTCACATTCAAAACTGGAAACAGAACATTTCCCTTACAGTTATGCTTGCACAGTGACGGATCTATGAAAGGACTGTATGCAGGTGGTCAATGGTTGCCTGTGGGGAACCTGCTCCAGGACACAGCTATGCCAGCTCGAAGTAAACTGACGGGCTTATATAGTTTAGTGTAAATATGTTTATAACGTTAATACATTTTAAGTTAATAAAGTAGTCTCACCTTCGAATGTGTGAGTGTGCATACGGGGCCTATATGATTGTAGCACGTGCATTCACAGCTAATTAAAAAGCTGAAGATGCATCTCCTCCCTCAAGAAAGAGCCATGCAAGCGGTGGTATCATAACAGTTTTCTGGATGAACCAGTTCTGTTTGACTTGCTGACCGTGTCCTTATGGGAGGTAAAGTTTCCAGATGTTTCAAGAATGGAGACAGGTCTGCAAAGGTAAAGGAGAAGTGTTTGTGGGCACTGCCCATGGGACATCATTGCGGAGCCACATCCTAGCCAACTCTAGCGTGGTTTGTATAGTCTCTGCATCATTCCTAATGAGAGGGACCATGTTAAGTTAGGGCCTCCAAAAACGTGAATCAGAAGCAATCACAGACTACTAGACCTTGCCAAGCCAGTGGTGGGCAGATTCTCTGGAACTCAACGTATACCTCTGCTTTCCTTTGTAAGGAGCATAGAAGTGCAGAGGACGGGCTGAGAAGTGGTGAATATATTTCCTGACCATTAAAAGTGTGATAATGGACAAACCAGCTAAACAGACGGAATTTTCCAGCATTCATCTCAACAGAAAATGAGACCACAGTGCCACTGGCAAAAATGTGCTCGGTGCTTGGGCAAGGCAGCTAAACGGTCCCATTGTGTTCACTGCATGGTCCTCCTCTTTCGAGACATTGATCTCATTTGTAATAGTATTGTAATCATTTGCTGGGTTTCTGTGTGATTTTTCCAGGTTATCCGCCCGCCTTGCCCATTTATTACCTACAGAACTTTCCATCAGGACGGCAATTCCTCTGACGCCTTCTGGTACCCTGGGAATACCCCCCCCCCCCCCCCCCCCACACCCCCACGCTTTTCAGTGTGGTTCTATTGTCAGTGTGCTCCAGTGCTTAATTTGTACATAAAAAAAGTGCCGGTACCCAAAGCCCTCCTCTTAAACACGCGGCTGCTTCAATTAAATGTGCGAAAACGGAATACTGAGGCAGCGTAATCCTGAAGCCATCTGGGGCCTCTTTAATCCATTTACAGCCACTCCCTGCCCATTCAGCTCACTCTTGCAGCTTTCTGCTTTCTTCCTTTGTGAAGCTTTTTCGTTTTTCTTTTCCTCCGTCTTTCCCATATGTGTCTTTTGCTTGCAGTAAATACTTGAGACAAAAAAATAAGTGCCGGCCCTCAAAAATAAGTGCCGGCACTCCGCACCGGAAACAACAAGCTCAAATTAAGCACTGGTGTGCTCCCCCCTTGGACTCACCATTCTCAGAGTCCTGATGATCATCTCGTATCGCGTTAAGGGAGAGAAACGTCAATGACATAACAAGGACCCTACTTTTATTGTTGTATTTGTATTAAACACGCCACGTTCTTATTTACATGATACAAATGTTGATCACTTCACTCACTGGTGTGCATAGCACTAAAAAGAGCACCGAGCAAATTTTTGTCACTGGCACTTGTCAGACATATTCATGCTTATATATATTTTGAACGTCTTGTGTACTAGGGACTATTGTGTTTAAATATACTTGACATTTTTATAAAGCACTTTGCTCCCAAGAAGAAATTAGCACCCTGTACGAAGAAACCCGTAGAGATGGAGATCTCTTTAGCATAAAACATTGGTGGGCACCTCAAGCCGAAATGGGGATTATAGGAGGCTTGGACTCCTCGATGAATGTGAGTAAACAGCCGGATCCCTATGGGGTAATGCGTAAATCCTGGTAGGGACAATCATTGCATCACCCTGGGAACGTAAGTATGCATGAGAGTGCTCACGGTGTGCATTTCACAAAGGATAACCTAGGGCAGTGGTTCCCAACCTGTGGTCCGGGGACCCCTGGGGGTCCGCGAAGCCTCCTCAAGGGGTCCGTGACTCCTTAGAAGATTAAATAATATTAATAGATTAGGTTAGTAATGAGTCAGTGGGGGTCCTCGGATTCCAATAAGAATCCAGTGGGGGTCCCTGGGTTCCATAATGAAAACGTGGGGGTCCACAGAAGTCAAAAGGTTGGGAACCACTGACCTAGGGTGTTTAGCTCCCACTTGATGCTGCTTAGGGAATATAGATCCTGAAGAAGGCCAACCAACCTTTGTTTGCAAATCATAGGCCATTTCATGTAGCGGATAGACGCAGAGGTCATAGATTACCTAGCAGGGTCGCAGTATAGTACAATCCTTGTACTCTTAGTTTTTAATCTTAGCACGGTAACAAACAATAAAGTTGCATTGTTTTTGGAAATATCTAAATAATTTTAATCACATTCTATTTTTCACTGCTATATAAAGAGCTCCTAGGAAACTGGTTGAGCCCACCCAACTAGATGGATGTGGCGTAACGGTCAGAGCTGCAGACCTTGGAGTTGGGGAACCATACTCGAGTCGCGTCAGCTCAACATCCTGTGATTCTGGGCAAATCACTTAATCTCTGTGTGCCTACCAAAAAATAAATGAATGTGTCCTTGTGTAATGTAACTGGTGCTCATGTAAAGCGCTTCAATACCTTGGGGTTGCATTCATGCTATAAAAAAATGCAAAACAACATCTCACTGGGTGGAGAGTCCAATGGTGAAGCATGCCACTAGATACTAAATGGGTTAGGACCCCTAGAAAGAAAAACAATCTTAGGGTTTTCCACATGCAGGTCTAAATGAAGTAGAGGTATGGAGTATTGGTTGATTGATTTCTTCAGTCCATCTGACTCTAGGATTATGGCATCCTTGTCTCTTTCGTTTGATGTTATCAATTGTAGAATTGGTAAGGATCCCTGAAAATGTTCCCCATTCCCTCTGTTGGCTTTTTGTGATTCATATAATTGGCATTTATATAGAGCACAGTTGTCCCAAGGAGGAATCAGTATCTTGAACAGAGAAAACAATAGAGATGTTGACCTCTTCAGAAAAACAAAAACTACATCCAATAAATCATATTTGACTGGGAAGAAGGATAAAAGGCCAGGGGCTCAGTAAAACATCAACAAACAGGTGGATCAGTGACTAATTCATTATGGTAAGGTGGAAGGAAGGGAGACACAGAATGTCAGAGGAGGGATGGTGGAGAGATGTGAGTCTGGGGTACTTGGAAGCAAGTGACAATATAAAGAGGAGGGGAGAATGAAGAGGGATCCAACGCAGTATTAAAATCAGCAGAGGAATAGAGAGAGGGATAGTGGTAAAAAGAAGTGGGGGAAAAAAGAAAAAAGACAAAGGGCCTCATAACGAGTTCGGGGGACCGGATAACATGTCCGCCGAACTTCTGACGGGGAGGTGGTGGCAGCATTGTTACCGGCTTGTAATCGAGCCGTCGGAAATGCTGCCACCGCAGGGTGCACCAGTTACCTCGCTATGCACACTGTCTGCACAGAAGACAGTGAGCATTGCGAGGGTGCTGGGAAGAGGGACTCCTGCACTGCCCATGCCAAGGTCATGGCAGTGCAGAGGCCCCCCTGCAACTGTTCTGCACCAGCATTTTCATGGCGGTGATCCCGCCGTGAAAAGGCTGGTAGAGAAGCAGATCGTAATCAGCAGGGTGGTGCTGCATGCAGCGCGGCCCTGGCTGATTCTGACCTCCACCACTGTCAGCCCGTCAGTATCACCGATCCTGGCGGAGACGGTGGTACCCTGGCAGTCTGACCGCCAGGGTCGTAATGTGGCAGTCTGACCGCCACAGCAGCAGCAGTCCTGACCACCACAAAGGCTGATGGTCTGAAGACCACCAGCCTTGTAATCGGGCCCAAAATGTCTACTCACAACGGAGGATGAATCAATATGTTAGGCAGCATTTTATATTTATTCTCTTTAGAGAGAAATAATAACTATAAAATAAGCATTGTTTTGTATCTGACAAGGATGACCTCCATAATAAGTCAACTTTTTTTATTTAGGCCAGTATTTTATTAGTAATTTGTTTTTGGTAAAAACGCCACAAAAAATGCCCACACATTTATTTGGCGAGGGACCATCCCTCTTCGATTAGCTTTATATCAGGTGTTGTGTGCAAATCATCTTTTTCGTTCCCTTCCCTTTGCATGTTATTCTACATTAATACGCTTCCCATTAGAGATTGCATCTGCTAGTGCAAGTGCTTTAACAAAATATTCAAAATCTTTCCTTGCTTAATTGCTTTGTCCTTTCCTATTGTTCTGCCTTTTCAAATTAGCATCACCTTTGGAAACTTGGAGGAGTTGCCACATGTGCTGTGGGCCAAAAAAAATAAAATTACTGGACTACCCCGAGCGCTTCCCTGCCTTCCTCAACTTTATCCTGTCTTTTTTTTAAAATGTATGTTTTTTGCAATCAGTGGACCTCCTTTCCTGTCATTTGGGTCTTTTTTTTTTACTGTGCTGCCTGCCTAATTTCCTCTGATCTAACAACCCTGAGTGCGGGAACATTTGGGAGGCTATTTTTATATCCTCCTCTCGTCACTTGATCATCCTGCTTCTATTGTGGCATGTAATATCCTGAATGAATCATGCCCGCCCAAGGGTCATTTCCCACTGCACACTGTGTTTCCAGACAAGGAGCAATGTCAACTTTGTAGGCGAAAACTGCGCTTCCAACTCCATCATAAGTTGCTATAATATCTGAGTGGATGCTGACGGAGGCAACTTGCCATATGATCCCAGCTTGCCAAGCTTGCCAAGTGACGTACATTTAAGAGCCTGACAATAGATCAACCCTGATTTTCCACTTCCCATTCCTGGCGATTTGATACACACAATTCTGCTTTTCTGATTATAAACTCAGGATTCACAAAAACAACAGATTTTTGAGTCAACGACGTTTTAAGGCATGGGCTAAGTGGGCTTTGGTCCAGGGCTACCGCTCTTCAGGGGAGACCCTGATAGAGTCAACTCTGTTCTGTAGAGTCTTTCCCTAATTACCTTGAATAATTCTTACACTCTTACATAGATTATTTTAAATACCGTTTTCCTTGAATTTATTTTTAATGTGGGTGATGTGTAAGAGCCTATTATAGACATTTTGCAGAAAAATGTTTTGTTTGTGTTTCATGCAACATCTATAAAAATGTGTCTTTTAGATCAAAACAGGACCTCACACATGAGAAATCGGAGGGTGTGACTGAGATTGTTTGCAGTAATATTAGTGAGCTTCTGCTGTGATACAATACTGAAAACATGTCACTATCGCTGAGTATTAAATGTAAACACAATTAAAATGTGAGTAGTGTGCCTGTGCACTGTCAGTGACCTGTCCAAAGAGGGCATGAAAGAGCTGAAGTTGGATCATAAATTCAAAGCTTCTTCAGAGCAGGGGCCCCTTGACCCAGGGCCCCTAAATTCCTTAAGATGTCCCTGGTTTGAGTTAGAAATCAACGCTGACTGGTTGATGCTTCTGCCCTCGTGTCAAAAAAATAATACATTTAAATGGCCTAACCTCCACTTTGGTCCAGGAATTCATGTAATCCTGGTATTGTTCCAGTCGTCTACTGTGCATGCGTGGCAGGCTGGGGCCAAAGCTCCAGGATTCTCTGACGACTGGCAGGAGGGAAATGGTGACTAGCATCCCTGACAATATGAGTATAGGTAGGAATGACCCTCACTGTAGCCTTGGCAATCACAAGTATTCCAAATATTGGGGGTTATGGGAAGTGTGTTCCCTGGGATGACCAATATATTCATAAATTCCTTAAGTATCCTTTTATGACCCGACAGAGCCAGACGTACAGAGCACAAATCTCAGGAATTCCCCAACCTCAGTGTGGCACCTGCCTTGGGAAGCTCTATGGTAGCAGGTCGTTTCCTCAAGTACTAATTTCTCTGGACCATTTGCAAACATCTCTGCTGCCTTACTGTTCAGGAAACCAATCCATCAATATGATTACATTTGATTATTTGTAGAGTGCACTATTAGCAAACTAATGGGTTGCAGAGTGGGCCGATAAAAGAAATAACAAAACAAACAACAGCAAAAAACAGCACAGACTAAACCAAGTACCAACTACAAAATGAAGAAGGTTGAACAAGCCAGAGGCCGCTTCTATTTGCCAAAAGTAGCACATTTTCTATGTGGCTTGTGAAGACCTTGCTTAGCGTGGTTGCTGCAGTCTGCAGGTCGGCAGACTAGGCCTTCTCTTGTGGGAAGCAGCTAGGGTCTTACCTTTCAGCAGAAACATACCATAGGCAGCTGAATCTAGTGGATCAGGCATCTCAACTACAACTATTAATTGCCTCTTGCTGCTTTCATTGAACTAGAATCAGTGCCTTCAGTCACCATGAAAGGTGAGGCAATATCTTTTTCTTAGCAAATATCCCCTTCTATGATGGTGTTACTCGCTCTAATAGCTCTCCAAGTAGCCACTTCAGGACTTATTTAAAGTTTGGTGGACACACGGCATCTGTCAAAAAGTGGTGGATGTTCTGTCTGGTGAATAAAGAAGGCACTTATGTTAAATACACTCTAACTATGAAGAGCAAGAACATCCGTCACTTTTTGGCAGATGTCCTGCTTCCCCAAACTCCAAATAAGACCCTGAGACTCTACTGACCTAGACATGCTGCAGGTATGTATGGGAATTAGCTGGAACCTGAACCCAGTTCTCAGGTTCGAACACTCTCAGTGGCGGCCCTCTCCACTTCTTCCTTGTTGAGATAACACCAAGCTGTGCGGAAAATGGAGTTTGACAGTACATGACTACATAATGCAGGGAAATAGGCTTTTCTACCGTACACCTGTGAGAGGAACAGTTAACACCCATGAGAAAAATTTATAGGCCCCCGTAATTAGGCTCCTTCAATTCCCTGATTACATGTTGTGGGTTGAGACATGTCATGTGTAGGTGGTGTTACATGGTTTGATGTGTGTGTTCCGTGTGAATGGTGTCCTCTATGAGGAAACTGTGACTGTAGAACAAAATACGGGCTCCCTTTCAACTTGTCTTCAGAATGGTGGATGTGACAACCTTGATTTAACTTCCAGAGGCAAAGCTCTGAAACCCACTTGAGATAGTTGGTGAATAAACCCACTAGAGATAGTTGGTGAATTCACAATCACTTGTAAATCAGAGAACTGATAAGAACTGGTGTGGCTTCCTGTGTAGACCTATTCCCTATCTGACCTGAGTTTGCCATTGTGCTTCCCTGTAACACGAAAGGCCTCACTCAGGATGTCTGCATTGTCGCTCTTCATTACATAACCTGCTCAGTATTTGGTACTGTCCCTTTTTTACTATAGAAATGCCCGGGAAAATGCACTCTGTACTGGTTGGCTGGACATAAGCAATTTGAGGAAGGAATTCCTTATGACTTCTGCTTGATTTCAGTCCATTTCTCCAGTTTCGCTTAAGTACTTGCCATGTAGACTTATTATTTTGTATTTCTCAACATTTCAGAAAAAGATGCACAGCTCTAACTGGGAGTGATGTTTGAACTGGGCAATAATTGGGAAGTTGATTGCCCAGCCGAAGTAAGCCCAACATCCCAACCGCCCCAGATTTTGACAATTTTGTTTTGCCATCCTCGACCCTGGTATATCTCCTTTTTCATGAGTCTGCTGTGTTCTATGCCTGTCATCCAGTGCTTGTGTTGGGGGATCACCCGAGTCCCATTTCTGGGTGATATCTTTTTTCGCTATTATGAAGCCCAGGTTTACCAAGTTTTTGATATCAGATGTGAACTCTCTGTCCCCACACTCCCAGTAATGTAAGTATGGGCTGAAGGTCTATGGGTACACCCGTTGCCACCTCGAGTCTTAACCTCACTGTCTTCCAAAAATCTCGAATATTAGGACAGCTCCAGAGCGTATGGAAAAATATACCCTCCTGCCCACACTCAAAGACACTGAAGGGATCATTATGAGTTTGGTGGACGGTTTTTACCGTCTGCTGAATGTCTGACGGGGAGGTTGCCACCACCCAGGCTACCTCCCTGCCGGCCCCATTAAGAGTTTCCCGCTAGGTCAGTGGACGGAATGCAGACAGTGAACATTGCAGGGTGCTGGCCAGGGGAGGCCCCTACACTATCCTTGCCAAGTGCATGGACAGTGCAGGGGCCCCCCAGGCCCCCTTGCACTCCTTCTCCCCCAGCCTTTTCATGGCAGTGTACCGCCATGAAACCACTGGCGGAGAAGGGGTTCGTAATTCCCAGGGCAGCACTGCTTGCAGTGCTGCACTGGCGGATTAGGACCACGACCACCTCGAGACTGCCGGAATTTCTGATCCTGGCAGAGCTGGTGGTTCCCTGGTGGCCCGACCCCCAGGGTTGTAATGTGGCTCGTAATGAGGTCCAGTGTGTCTACGGCTTTGGCAAGTCTGTAAAGCAGTTTGCATGTATAATAGACTTGGTGTACAGTTTTGTTTGGAATCAGGTGGAGGTTTGCCAGAATGGCTACCTCAACTGGAAATGCCAGTGTCTCCTGCCAATCATCTTCATCTAGGTCCCCACAGTCCCATGTCCACTTGTCATGATAAGGGGGACTGGATGCTTCTCATTAAGGTCCCATAAGTTGACAAGATCAATTTTTTATTAACCAGCCCATCTAACAGTCTTACTTTCAATGGGGAGTCCTCTTGTGACTCCTCTTCAGGTGACACACATTCTTTAAGGGCATTTCTCAACTGACCGTATTTCAACCACTGTGGCCACAGCACCTGATTTTCAGTCTGTAAATGGGCAAAGGGAACCACCCTGTTTGCATCTCACACATCCGCAGATACCAATACTATCCCACCTCCGAAATACTGCCAGGGCCACCACAGGGCTCAGCCTGGAACCCTCCCATAACGGTATCCTCGGGGTCAGCCTTTTGCCCCACTCCATCTCTTTGATTAACTTCCTCCAGATGTCTGCCAACGTCTCCATAGCCTGGCTCATGTCAGGTCCCAATCTGCCACCATATAGCGCATGGATATAGCTCTTCTCGCCCATTCTCAGTCTATCTTGATGAAAAAGCTTGTCCTCCCAGCCCGTATATGCCCAGTGGTTAAACTTGTTCACCTGTGCTGCCTCATAGTGTTTCTGAATGTTAGGAAGGGCTATTCCTCCCTTGTACCTAGATCTTTGAGGAATCCCGTAACTCCCCACGGGGTTGACCTTAAATTCGCACCAACTTGTCCATTCTTGCAAAGAATGAATCTGGGATCTTGTACGGTGAAGTCTGACGATTGTACAGAAACCAAGGGAGAACTCTAACATTTCAGGGAAGATTATTTTGTCTGTAATGGACGATAGTTCCTCCCTCTTTATTATAATATTCTTTATCTGTACAGCGTGAATTACAAACAAATAAAGGAACCACTGTGTTAAAATTTAAATATGGTAAACCCTAAAATACAAAAACCAGAACACTAGTTAGACTAACCTTGAATAATACAAAAAAACATTTTTACAATTCATGATTTATTTCTGGTCAAATTATTATTATTCATTGAAAACATGATTAGGACAACACTTTTACCACAGGTCAATATAATAGTAATTGGGCAATGTGAAACTCAAAGTGAAACACTACTTTTTTTACAATTCAAGTTTACTAATTGTTAGACTTTTCATCCTTGGCGTGGTCTCCCTTAACTTTGTGCCTCTGTTCCCCAGGTTATTGATGTGTGCTGGACTCTGATTTTACTGTTTTGTTACTCTGGTTACTTTACCACTGCTAACCAGTGCTAAAGTGCAAGTGCTCCTGTTTAAAATGTGTATGTAATTGGTTCTCCATGATTGGCATATTTGTTTTACTGTTAAGTCCCTAGTAAAGTGCACCAGAGGTGCCCAGGGCCTGTAAATCAAATGTTACTAGTGGGCCTGCAGCACTGGTTGTGCCACCCACACAAGTAACCCGGTAATCATGTCTCAGACCTGCCACTGCAGTGTCTGTGTGTGTATTTTTACACTGTAAATTCGACTTGGCAAGTGTACCCACTTGCCAGGCCTAAACCTTCCCTTTTCTTACATGTAAGGCACCCCTAAGGTAGGCCCTAGGTAGCCCCAGGGGCAGGGTGCAGTGTATGGATAAGGTAGGACATATAGGTGGTCATTACAACCCTGGCGGACGGTGTTAAAGCTGCGGTAATACCGCAAACAGGCCAGCGGACAAAAAAAGGGAATTATGACTGTGGCGGAAACCGCCAACATAGACAGCCACTTTAACACTCCGCCTGCCACGGAGGTACAGACAAGCAGCGCGGCGGTCACCGCCAACAGACAGGTGGGAGACAATGTACCGCCCACAGTATCACAACCCGCCAATCCGCCACCTTTTCCGGGGTGGATTCACCGTGGATAAAAACACGGCGGAAACAGCTTTTGCAATGGGAAAACGCTCACCTTAACACACTCCACGAGGAAGGAGGCCACCATGGAGCCCGAACTACAAATACTCCCTGCGCTTGTCTTTCTGCTCCTCTACGATCACCATCTACGTAGGCGCCGAAGACAATGGTGAGTACTGCACCTACGACATAGGGGAGGCAAAAGTCAGGGACACACACACGCAACACCCCCACCCCCAACCCGACCCTCACCCACTACAACACACACACCAATGCATGTCCAAACAGCACAGTAACAACCCCCAACCCCCCGGAAGAATGCAAAGACAAAAGGAAATCAGTTCAACCATTGTAATGTATCAAAATACAGTAACCAAATATATACAGATATATATACACATTCCAGAATTTATACATAACGATCAGTAGTGCAGGTATGCACATATCAATGTCCGTGCACCACTGGGCCCAAAATGCATGGGCGAGGCCCACACTAGATACCTGTCCACAAACGGAGAGAACACTGCAGGGGCATCAGATAGAAATACAACAGGCACCTCAGGGGGAAGGGAAGGGGGGGCACCTCAGCCGGATTACAGCACCACGCCAGATCCACGACGGGGCTCCATGCCCATTGATGTATCCTGGGGAGTGCAAAGCCACAGTCTCTCAAGTCTCTACAGTGGGTGGGTTGCCCACTGTACCATCCTGGGGAGTGCAAAGCCACAGTCTCTCAAGTCTCTACAGTGGGTGGTTTGCCCATTGTACTATCCTGGGGAGTGCAAAGCCACAGTCTCTCAAGTGGATAACAGTCTCCACTGGTTCTGAAGGGGGACTGGTGCCCAGACTGCATCAGGCTCCCCGTGACGGTTCCTGTTCCGTCACTGTCCCAGCTGCACATGGGCTAACAATGCTTGATTTGGCGGTCTTTCCCTGTTCAGCGGTGCTTTGCCATGTCGGTCTTTGCCCTGTTCAGCGGTGCTTTGCCCTGTTCAGCGGTCTTCACCATGGCGGTCTTTGCCCTGTTCAGCGGTGCTTTGCCATGGCGGTCTTTGCCCTGTTCAGCAGTGCTTTGCCATGGCGGTCTGTGCCCTGTTCAGCGGTGCTTGACTTTGCTGTCTCTGACCTGTTCAGCGGTGCTTTGCCATGGCGGTCTTTGCCCTGTTCAGCGGTGCTTTGCCCTGTTCAGCGGTCTTCACCATGGCGGTCTTTGCCCTGTTCAGCGGTGCTTTGCCCTGTTCAGCAGTCTTCACCATGGCGGTCTTTTCCCTGTTCAGCGGTGCTTTGCCATGGGGTCTGTGCCCTGTTGACTTTGCTGTCTCTGACCTGTTCAGCGGTGCTTTGCCATGGCGGTCTTTGCCCTGTTCAGCGGTGCTTTGCCCTGTTCAGCGGTCTTCACCATGGCGGTCTTTTCCCTTTTCAGCGGTGCTTTGCCCTGTTCAGCGGTCTTCACCATGGCGGTCTTTGCCCTGTTCAGCGGTGCTTGCCTTTGCTGTCTCTGACCTGTGCATTGGTGTGTGGCATGACGGTCCCACATTGCCCAGCGGGTCTGTGGCTGCCGGGGCCCTCCAGGGCACTGACGCTGGCGGTGGACTCCGGACCAGTGACTACAGTGCTGCCCTCCAGGGCACTGACGCTGGCGGTGGTCTCCGGACCAGTGACTACAGTGCTGCCCTCCAGGCCACTGACTCTGGCGGTGGTCTCCGGACCAGTGACGATACTGCTGCCCTCCAGGGGCGATACTGCTGCCCTCCAGGGCACTGACTCTGGCGGTGGTCTCCGGACCAGTGATGATACTGCTGCCCTCCAGGGCACTGACTCTGGCGGTGGTCTCCGGACCAGTGATGATACTGCTGCCCTCCAGGGCACCGACTCTGGCGGTGGTCTCCGGACCAGTGACGATACTGCTGCCCTCCAGGGCACCGACTCTGGCGGTGGTCTCCGGACCAGTGACGACAGTGCTGGCGGTGGCGTCCCGGCCGCCGGGGAGGATGCCACCCTTCTCCGCCGTGCTGCTCTTACCAGACTTTGGAGACTTCTTCTGGCCCTTCACCACCTTTGGAGGAGTCACAGCTGACTCGGCACTCCCCCCGGGACCCTTGTGAGCAGTTTTGCCGCCAGGAGTCTTCACCCTGTCCCGTCGGCCACTCTCCAACTTAAGGTGCTTTACAGGGGGTGGACTGGCAGTGCTTTGGCTCCATGTCACACTGGCTGCCCTGGTGCCCGGTGCACTCCACACACCTTTAACACGCACCACTGGTACTGCACTTTTTTTGGCTGAGGTGCTACTACGGGACCTATGAATTGGAGGGGTGGGGGTGGTGGCAAAGAGGTCAATGTTGGTGAGGGAGAGTTTCTGACGAAGACTGGGATGGGTAGCTGGAGGGGGTCTGGGAGTGGAGGAAGAGGAGGTGGTTGTAGGAGGTGTAACTTTAGGTGATTTGGGTGCAGGTGCAGGTACTGGAGGCTGTCGTGAGGTGGATGGATGTTGGGTGTGTGGGTGCCCGCGTTTGTGTACTTTGGGAGGGGGCGTCACAGACACACTGGGAGTGGACACAGGGGACGTGTAAATGGTAGTGGGGGTGGTGAGTGCAGGTGAGCGGGGTGTGGTGCTAGGTGTTCTGGTGCGAATCCTAGTGCCTGTAGATGTAGTGCATGCAGGTGAGAGTGTAGACAACACTGGGAGGGAGGAGGGAGACGACGAGGAGGGGGACACAGTGGAGGCAGTGGATGTTGCTGTGTCTGTATGTGGGTGATGCTTGTGTGAGTGCCTGTGGGTTGTGTGGTGCTTATGTTTGCCTGAGCTACTTTTGTGTGTTGAGGTGTGTGCATACTTGTCTGATGGTGTGCTTGGGATAGGCTGGGGTACAGGGGACTGGGTCTGGGTGGAGGAAGTTGGAGGGGGGAGGCTAGACACAGGGACAATGGCTGCCATCAGTGCTGAAGCCAGAGATTGCAGGGTTCGATGAAGGGCAGCCTGACCAGAATGAATGCCCTCCAGGAATGCATTACCGTGTTGCAACTCCCTTTCTACACCCTGGATGGCATTCACAATGGTAGACTGCCCAACAATGAGGGACCTGAGGAGGTCAATGGCCTCCTCACTGAGGGCAGCAGGGGTGACTGGGGCAGGGGCTGAGGTGCCTGGGGCGAAGGTGATGCCCACCCTCCTGGGTGAGCGGGCACGGGGCGAAGGCTGAGGGGCTGCTGGGAGGGCGGTGCTGGTAGGGGAGGTGGCGGCTGTACCTGTAGAAGTGGGGGGCACAGATGGTGCCACCACCACAAGGGAGCTCCCATCGGCGGACGAGTCCGTGTCGCTGTTTGGTGATCTGGTGACCGACGTGAAGCTCCCCTCGCCCTCCGTCCCACTGGTGTATTCAGTCTGTGGTGTGGCCCTCCATGGCCATGTGGGATGCAGCTCCCTCGTGCTCCGGTGCCACTGTACCTCCGCCTGATGATGCTGATGCACACAAGAACAGGGAGAGCACAAAAAGGGGGGGGGCGACAGAAGAAAGACAGGTTGAGTGCATGGCTTACCACTACCTTTAGCGGACAATACAGACACAGCAGCCCCCTGCACTACGCCGTGCTCTTGGCCTCTACAGATGCAATTCCTGGGATATGACCTACATGGCTATGGTGGTCATCTGCACACATAGATGACACAGGGGCATGTATACCTGTACTTGCCACTCTACAGAGGTGGGGTGGAGTGCCACATGGCCTGCATTCCGGAGGGGCCTAGCATACGTAACTCGCCCTGGCCTAGGGAAACCCACATCCCTCCTCCCCCACCCAGACCCCTCCACTGCACGCAAAGTCCGCAGAATGAGAGTGTACTCACCCCCTTGTGTCTGCTGTGATGCCCTCAAGCGCCCATCCAACTCAGGGTAGGCCACCGCCAGGATCCGGAACATCAGGGGGGTCATGGTGCGACGGGCACCCCTCCCACGTTGGGAGGCCATCCCCAGCTGAGCCTCGCCGTCTTCTTGCTCCAGCAGCGAATGTCCTCCCATCTTTTCCAGCAGTGGGGGCCCCGTCTCTGGTGGACACCCAGGGTCCGGACGTCCTTGGCGATGGCACGCCAAATGTCCTTCTTCTGGTGGGCGCTGACCTACATGACATGTACAGGGGAAGAAGAGAAGTCATTAACAACAGCACCGTCGAAGTGAGTGGCCCCCATCCCTACCCTTGCCATGTGGCACATGCATTCACAGTCCTTCCTGTTCCCTGAACTCTGCCCCCTTCCTACTGACATCCAGCCCTCTCCACCCAGCATAGCCCATACAACGTGCTCCCTGTGTACTTACCTGTTGGTCTGGAAGACCGTAGAGTAGCGTGTACTGGGGGAGGACCCCGTCGACTAGCTTCTCCAACTCCTGAGCAGTGAAGGCAGGGGCCCTTTCCCCAGACGCAGCAGCCATTGTCTCTTCCAGACCGAGGTCACAGCAGCACTTGCAGTGTAGGTCCTCTCCTGTCGAAGATCAGGTATCGAGTGATTGAACAGATAGAAAATGGCGGTCACGTCTGCGGCGGTGACGTCCGCGGCGGTGCGTATCATCACCGCCGGCGCACTTCATCATTGGCTCCTGGGACCCATAGGGTCCAATGTTAACCAATGCAGCATTGCGCCGTGGTCTACGACCGCCTACCGCGACCGTGTACAACGCCAGCGCAGATACCTCACATCCCATTGTCCCAGTTTAGAGGTCAGGCAGCCGCCATTTCAGGGGCCCACATGGCTTCATTTACTACTGCGTCACACATACCTAGGCCTACACTCAACACACATACAGGAAGAGTTTTGTATTTGGTGTCGTGTTCTGTGTAGCTGTGGGTACATACCTGGGAATTTGTTGACTCTGTGGTCGCTGTTGTCATTCTTAGGCACCGTCAGCTGGGACATTTGAGGAGATGGCGGAATCCTCCGGTGTACCGACCGCTGGTGGACCTGTTAACAATGGAGGAGCGACATTTGATCATCACCTACAGGTTTGACCGTGCCACAATCCAGGAACTGTGTACCCAGTTGGAGCCAGACCTGATCTCACCAATCCGCCATCCCACAGGAATACCCCCTGAAGTGCAGGTGCTATTAGTGCTCCATTTCCTTGCAAGAGGATCATTTCAAACAACAGTGGCCATGGCATCAGGGATGTCCCAGCCTATGTTTTCCAACGTGTTGTCCAGAGTGTTGTCTGCCCTGCTGAAACACGTAAGGAGCTACATCGTTTTCCCTCAGGTGGAGGGTTTGGCTACAGTGAAAGGTGACTTCTATGCCCTTGGACATATCCCCAACATCATAGGTGCTATTGATGGCACCCATGTAGCTCTGGTCCCCCCCACAGGAGTGAACAGGTGTACAGGAACCGGATGAGTTATCATTCCATGAATGTACAGATGGTATGTTTGGCAGACCAGTACATCTCCCAGGTAAATGCTATGTTCCCTGGCTCTGTGCATGACACCTACATCCTGCGGAATAGCAGCATCCATTATATGATGGGTCAACTCCAGAGGCACCGTGTGTGGCTATTAGGGGACTCTGGTTACCCCAACCTGTCCTGGCTATTGACCCCAGTGAGGAATCCCAGGACCAGGGCAGAGGAACGCTACAATGAGGCCCATGGGCGGACTAGGAGGGTGATCGAACGCACCTTCGGCCTCCTGAAGGCCAGGTTCAGGTGCCTCCATATGACAGGTGGTTCCCTATTCTACTCAACATGGAAGGTGTGCCAGATCATCATCGCCTGCTCGATGCTTCACAATCTTGCTTTGCGACGCCAGGTGCCTTTTCTGCAGGAGGATGGTCCAGATGACGGTGTTGTGGCAGCTGTGGAGCCTGTGGAGCCTGTGGACAGTGATGAGGAGGAAGCTGAGGAAAAAGACATAGACAACAGGGAGTCAGTCATACAGCAATATTTCCAGTGACACACAGGTGAGAACAACATTTTTTTACTATTACATTCACTTTCACACTTCTACCTCTATCCTGTCTGTCAATTAGTAGCAGTATTTGGTAACTGAGTTGTCCCTTACCATTACGGTTTCACAGGTGTGGTTACCAACGTGTGTCATCTGCTCGCATCCTTCATGGACTTGTGATGTGTGACATAGGTATGTTGGCATTACAATTGAAAACGCATTTTGACACTGTCATTGCCAATACAAAATTTCAAAATCACAGACTGACTCCAGATTGTTTTGTGGTTCAAGGGTGTTTATTGAAGTGCTAATTATTGGAGGGGGTGGCAAAATGGTGATGGGTGTTGGTGGAGGAATGTCCATGGCAGAGTCCAGTCTATTAGTCACACAGGTGCACTGCCCATATGGGCATAAGAAGTGGAGCTGGGGCAGTTCCAATCTGGACAGGGTAACAAAGTGGGACAGTGGGAGGACAATCAGGGTGGTCTGATTTCCTGGCGGGGGTCTTGCCATCTTGCTCTGTCCTGTTCCTGGATCTCAGGGACCGCTTGCGGGGTGGTTGTCCGTCTGCAGGGGGTAGGGTGCTGGTGTGGTGGTCCTGTGGCGGGGTGTCCTGTCCACTAGCGCCGGCGGAGGTGGTGGTGGGCAGTTCATCGTCCATGCTAGTGTCAGGGGCCCCTTGGAGTGCCACGGTGTCCCTCATGGTCTTTTGTATGTCCTTCAGCACCCCTACGATGGTGCCCAGGGCGGAGCTGATGGTTCTGAGCTCCTCCCTGAACCCCAAATACTGTTCCTCCTGCAGGTGCTGGGTCTCCTGAAACTTGGCCAGTACCGTCGCCATCGTCTCCTGGGAATGGTGGTATGCTCCCATGATGGAGGAGAGGGCCTCGTGGAGAGTTGGTTCCCTTGGCCTGTCTGCCCCGTGTCGCACAACAGCCCTCCCAGTTCCCCTGTGTTCCTGGGCCTCCGTCCCCTGGACCGTGTGTCCACTACCACTGCCCCAAGGTCCCTGTTGTTGTTGGGGTGGTGGGTTAGCCTGGGGCCCTGTAGTGGTGGACACACAGCTGATTGACGTGTCCTGGGGACGGAGGTATGGGCCAGCTGGGTGGGTGCTGTGCTGGTGTTTCCAGAGGGGGGAAGGTCCGTGGTGGCCTGTGACTGGGTGAGGGGAACCGACTGTCCAGAGGTCCCCGATGGGCCGGGCTGGTCATCTAGATCCAGTTGGACAGAGCTGCTGTCATCACTATGGGCCTCTTCTGTTGGTGGTGTGGACATGTGTGGACCCTCCTGTCCGGTGATGTTGGGTAGGGGTCGTGCAGGGGTATAAAAGGATGGTTATTACATCTGTGTGTGTCATGGTGTGCAATGGGTGGGTGACCGTGCACCCCAGTGCTTCCCTTGGCCTGTCCGCCCCCTGTCACACAGCAGCCCTCCCAGTTCCCCTGTGTTCCTGTGCCTCCGTCCCCTGGACCGTGTGCCCACTACCACTGCCCCCAGGTCCCTGTTGTTGTTGGGGTGGTGGGTTAGCCTGGGTTCCCTGTAGTGGTGGACACACCGCTGATTGACGTGTCCTGGGTACGGAGGTATGGGCCTGCTGGGTGGGTGCTGTGCTGGTGTTACCAGAGGGTGGAAGGTCAGTGTTGGGCTGTGCCTGTGCGAGGGGAACCGACTGTCCCGAGGCCCACGATGGTCCGGGCTGGTCATCAGGATCCAGTTGGCCAGAGCTGCTGTCGTCACTGTGGGCCTCTTCTGTGGGTGGAGTGGAGATGTCTGGACCCTCTTGTGTGGTGACGTTCCGTAGTGGTCCTGCAGGGGTATGAGAGCATGATTATTGCATGTGTGTGTGTCATGGTGTGCAATGGGTGGGTGTGCGTGTACCCCAGGGCAAGCATTCCTGTGTGGGAGCTTGTGTGATGATGGTTAGGGGGTTGTTATTGGTATGTGCAGTGTGCATGCTTTAGTGAGGGGTGACCATGCTTAGTTGTTGCATGCAGGGCTTGGTGTTGGGATGGGTGGTTTGTGTTATTAGTACATTAGTGAGGAGTTGGAGTGATAGGGGAGGGGGTGAGGGTGGGGGTATGTGCTAGCATGCAGGTAGGGTGGGGGATATGATAGTTAAGATTTGACTTAACAGTGTCCATTCCTCCACCGACTCCTCCGAGACCCTCTGGATGCATGATGGTCAAGACTTGCTCCTCCCATGTTGTTAGTTGTGGGGGAGGAGGTGGGGGTCCGCCGCCAGTCCGCTAAATCGCGATGTTATGCCTGGAGACAACTGAACGCACCTTCGCCCGTAGGTCGTTCCACCTCTTCCTGATGTCCTCCCGATTTCTTGGATGCTGTCCCACAGCGTTGACCCTGTCCACGATTCTTCGCCATAGCTCCATCTTCCTGGCTATGGAGGTGTGCTGCACCTGTGAGCCAAATAGCTGTGGCTCTACCCCGATGATATCCTCCACCATGACCCTGAGCTCCTCCTCGGAAAACCTGGGGTGTCTTTGGCGTGACATGGGGTGGTGTGGTGATGTGTGGGGTGGTGTATGTGTTGATGAGTGTGGTGATGTGTAGTGGTGTGTGGTGTTTTCTGCGTGGAATGTTGTATGGGTGATGGTGTTGTGCGCCTCTGTGTGGTGGGGTTCTCAATTGCTGGGCTCTCTGTCTCTTGCCTTCCTCAAAATTTCTGGTCGTAGGGGTTTGTGGGTGATGTGGGTGTGTGTTTTATATTGTATTGATTGTGTGGGAGTGGTGTTTGTATGTGTTTCAGGTGTGTATATTTCGAATTGTCCAATGTGGCGGTGTTTTGGAGATGTGTGTGTATTTTGAGCGCGGCGGTGTGTACCGCCAATGGAATACCGCGGTTGAAAGACCGCCGCGTGGATTCGTGTGTCGTGATAGCATGGGCGTGTTTCTGTTGGTGTGACGGTGGAGGTTTTGTTTTCGCCAGTTTAACACTGACCTTTGGTGTGGCGGACTTGTGTGGGTGTCTGAATTTGTGCGATTTACGGTATGTGTGTCATAATAGCTGTGGCGGAATTCCCCGGCTGCGGCGGTGTATTGGCAGTCTTCTGCACGGCGGTAAGCGGCTTTTACCGCCAATGTTGTAATGACCCCCATAGTAATGTGGTTTATATGTCCTGACAGTGAAATACTGCCAATTTCGTTTTTCACTGTTGCAAGGCCTGTCTCTCTCATAGGATAATATGGGGGCTACCTTTAAATATGATTAAAGTGTAGATTCCCCTAGAGAGTAGATGGACATGTGGAGTTTGCGGTCCCTGAACTCACAATTTAAAAATACATCTTTTAGTAAAGTTTGTTTTGAGATTGTGTGTTTGAAAATGACACTTTTAGAAAGTGAGCATTTTCTTGCTTAAACCATTCTGTGACTCTGCCTTGTTTGTGGATTCCCTGTCTCGGTCAGTTTGACAGTTGGGTTGTTTTTCACCTCACACTAGACAGTGACACAAAGGGAGCTGGGGTGTAGCCTGCATTTCCTAATTAACCATCTCTGCTAGGAGGGAGGGGTGGAGTGGTCACTCTCATCTGAAAGGACTGTGCCTGCCTCTGACAATGCAGACTCCAATCCCCTGGTGTGTGTCTGAGGCCTTGCCTGGGCAAGGCAGGATTTCACAAGTAGGTGTGAGTCCCCTTTGAAGAAAGGTGACTTCAAAGACTAAAATGGGTATAAGAAGGGCACCCAAATCTACAGACTTTAGAAACACTTCTGGAACCAAGAGGAACCTCTGCCTGGAGAAGAGCTGAATAGCTGAGGAAGAAGAGCTGCCCTGCCTGCGACTGTGCTTTGTGGAGCTATCCTTCAGTTGCTGCTTCTGCCAGAGTAAGAGGGCAAAGACTGGACTTTGTGTGCCTTCCATCTTGAGAAGAAATCTCCAAGGGCTTGATCTAGAGCTTGCCTTCTGTTGTTTGAAGTCTCAGGGACAGCAAAGACTTCTCTCTGCCAGCACCTGGAGTCTCTGGAGAGACTCCTACTCTGCCCTGTGGTGCCCATCCAGTTCCTGGGACCCTGAAAGGAGAAGCTGGCAGCCTAAAGACAAGAAAATCGATGCACAGAGCACCGTGCGGGGAAAAGATTGACGCAAATCCGATCTGCGGCTGAAAAAACGACGCGCCGCCGGCTCCGCAGCTGAGAAACGACGCTCGCAGGAAACGCGACCGAAAAATCGACGCACGGAGCAGGAGAAACGATGCGCAGCATCGCTGACGGAGGCTGGGAGATCACAACCTGCGCTGCGGGATTTTCGGATCATCGTGCGGCTGGATTTTTGACTCAAGTACCGCCGTGCGGAGTTATTTTTGACGTACACCTGCCCGTGCGGGGTTATTTTTGACGCACACCAGGTACATTTTCACTCTAGCAGCGCTGGTGTGTTTTTAAAACTACTTAAAGACTCTTTTTAATTTTTAATTGATAACTTGACTTGTGTATGGTGGATTTTTGTCGTTTTGGTCTTGTTTTGTTTAGATAAATATTTCTTATTTTTTCTAAACCTGTGTTGTGTCATTTTGTAGTGTTTTCATTAAGTTACTTTGTGTGTTGGTACAAATACTTTACACCTAGCACTCTGAAGTTAAGCCCACTGCTCTGCCAAGCTACCAAGGGGGTAAGCAGGGGTTAGCTGAGGGTGATTCTCTTTTACCCTGACTAGAGTGAGGGTCCTTGCTTGAACAGGGGGTAACCTGACTGTCAACCAAAGACCCCATTTCTAACACTAATCTATCAACAACACAATCTATATACTGATCAAATTGCTCAGTCACTTGGACATTTCTTTCTCCTAAAACAAGTTTCAGGGCTTCTCTAATGTGCCTTGCCGTAATGATCTAAACAAAGGGTTCTACCTGTTCCTTTTTTCTTTCAAAGGTCTATTGCAGCTACAGATCATATGTGGTAGATGTACCTTGTCTTAATGATCTAAACAAAGGGTTCTACCTGTTCCTTCTTTCTTTCAAAGGTCTATTGCAGCTACAGATCATATGTGGTAGATGTTCATTCCTATATACATATAATCTATGAACTATTACTTGTGGGAGAGCTTTTCCAGGATCCCTTAAAATTCAGCAGCAGGCAAAGCAGAAAATTGAAGCTCAATAATATGAAGGAAGCGAGCAGGTTAACCAGGTGACATGTAAATATGTGGTAATTATGTAGCATGAACCCACCAAAAAGGCAGCAAGCTTTGTACAGGATCAAAGGCAAGCATACATCCAACAAATGATAGGAGAGGTATCCTGCGGTCAGAGAACAGAAGTGCACCATTATAGCACTTTGATGTAATGTTATGTTAAATCACTTTGAATGGGGCAACTTATCACCCGTGAGGGTGTTCAGGCGCTGTAAAAGAAACTTAGGTTGGTAGGAGCGCTTAGTTGAACAGCCAGATCTTCATTTTCTTGCGAAAATTGAGTAGCGAAGGGGCGGTCTGATGTGCTCTTTGATGAGGTGCATCTTCAACTGTTTGCTAAATTGGAGCAGCATTGGGAGCAGTCCTTATGAATACTGCAATGTTGTTGATGAGCCTGGGTGTAACTGATGGGAAAGGGCTGATGAGTTGTTTTTTAGTCCTTGCCAACCAAATAGTGCAAGCTTGGCGAAATCCTATTGTAGCTTAAAGTGGACTTAGAGCCACTGCTTAACATCCAAGAGTCCATTGCTTAACATTGGTTGGCTATACTGTCACTCTCATGTGCTTGTTTCTCATTTTGTAGCTTGTGTGGACATTCCTTCCTCTTCTTGTGTGTGTTCCTCCACTGGAGCATAGACACAGTGTGTCTGCCCTTCCACTGTTTGATTTTTAAGCATTAGTTCTTTCTATTGGGTAAAGCATTCCATGAGAGTGCATGTGTTTTCCAGCTGTCTCCCTTGTGTACTTCTTTCCCAGAGCAAGACCCTATCTTGATCTCTGTTGCCCATGTGCTTCTCAACACACTCACACCATTTTGGAGGTGCCTGCATCTGTGATGCATGAGTCACAAAATGATTGTTTTCTTTAGCCATGCTGCAGTTGTATGACAAATTAGCATGAACAACAACATTGTTACAATAGAATATTGTGTAAAAAATATGGTCTGCAAAAAAGTTAAGGCCCTCATTACAACATTGGCGGTAAAAGCCGCTTACCGCCGTGCAGAAGACCGCCAACACACCGCCGCGGCCGTAGAATTCCACCACAGCTATTATGACCCACATTTCGGAATCCGCCAAAATTCAGACACCCACACAAGTCCGCCACACCAAAGGTCAGTGATAAACTGGAGAAAATAAAATCGACACCGTCACGCCAACAGAAATACGCCCACACTATCACGACCCACGAATCCACGCGGCGGTCTTTCAACCGCGGTATTCCATTGGCGCCACGCTCAAAATGAACACACTCTTACAAAACACTACCACATTGGACAATTCCAAATACACACACCTGATACACATACACACACCACTCCCACACACCCATTACAATACAAAACACACACCCACATCACCCACAAACCCCTACTACCAAAAATTCCGAAAGAAGGCCAGAGAGAGACACCACCAGCAAGAACAACAGCATCCACAGGCACACAACACCATCACCCACAGAACTTCCACACACCTCACACAACACACCACTACATATTAGCACACTTATCACCACACTCTCCACCCCATACATCACCGACACCACCCCATGGCACGGCAAAGACACCCCAGGTTCTCGGAGGAGGAGCTCAGGGTCATGGTGGAGGAAATCGTCCGGGTAGAGCCACAGCTATTCGGATCACAGGTGAAGCACACCTCAATTGCAAGGAAGATGGAGCTATGGCGAAGAATAGTGGACAGGGTCAACGCAGTGGGACAGCACCCAAGAAATCGGGAGGACATCAGGAAGAGGTGGAACGACCTACAGGGGAAGGTGCATTCCGTGGTCTCAAGACACCACCTGGCGGTTCAGCGGACTGGCGGCGGACCCCCACCTCCTCACCCACAACTAACAACATGGGAGGAGCAGGTCTTGGCGATTCTGCATCCTGAGGGCCTCGCAGGAGTAGGTAGAGGAATGGACTCTGGTAAGACAAATCTTAACTATTACATCCCCCACCCTACCTGCATGCCATCACATACCCCCACCCTCACCCTCACCCCCAGCACTCCAACTCCTCACATATGTCCCAACATCACCAACCACCCATCCCAACACCAAGCCCTGCATGCAACAACAAAGCATGGACACCCATCACTAAAGCATGCCCACTGCACATACCCATACAACCCCCTAAACCATCATCACACAAGGTACCACACAGGAATGCAAGCACTGGGGTGCACGGTCACCCACCCATTGCACACCATGACACACACAGATGTAATAACCATCCTTTTATACCCCTGCACGACCCCTACCCAACGTCACCGGACAGGAGGGTCCACACATGTCCACACCACCAACAGAAGAGGCCCATAGTGATGACAGCAGCTCTGTCCAACTGGATCTAGATGACCAGCCCGGCCCATCAGGGACCTCTGGACAGTCGGTTCCCCTCACCCAGTCACAGGCCACCACGGACCTTCCCCCCTCTGGAAACACCAGCACAGCACCCACCCAGCTGGCCCATACCTCCGTCCCCAGGACACGTCAATCAGCTGTGTGTCCACCACTACAGGGCCCCAGGCTAACCCACCACCCCAACAACAACAGGGACCTTGGGCCAGTGGTAGTGGACACACGGTCCAGGGGACGGAGGCCCAGGAACACAGGGGAACTGGGAGGGCTGTTGTGCGACACGGGGCAGACAGGCCAAGGGAACCAACTCTCCACAAGGCCCTCTCCTCCATCATGGGAGCCTACCACCACTCCCAGGAGACGATGGCAATGGTACTGGCCAAGTTTCAGGAGACCCAGCGCCTGCAGGAGGAACAGTATATGGGCTTCAGGGAGGAACTCAGAACCATCAGCTCCACCCTGGGCACCATCGTAGGGGGGCTGAAGGAACTCGTCAACACCAGGAGGGACAATGTGGCACTACAAGGGGCCCCTGACACTAGCATGGACAATGAACTGCCCACCACCTCCGCCGGCGCTAGTGGACAGGACGCCCCGCCACAGGACCACCACACCAGCGCCCCACCCCCTGCAGAGGGAGAACCACCCCGCAAACGGTCCCTGAGATCCAGGAACAAGACAGAGCTCGATGCCAAGACCCCCGCCAAGAAATGAGATCACCTTGATTGTCATCCTACTGTCCCACTTTGTCACCCTGTCCATACTTAAACTGCCCCAGCTCCACTTCCTATGCCCATATGGGCAATGCACCTGTGAGACTAATAGACTGGACTCTGCCATGGACATTCCTCCGCCATCACCCCTCACCATTTTACTAACCCCTCCAATATTGAGCACTTAAATAAACACACTTAAATCACAAAACAATCTGGAGTCTGTCTGTGCTTTCGAAAAAGTGTATTAGAAATTACAGTGACAAAATGCTCTTTCAATTGTAATATCAACATACCTATGTCACACAGCTCTAGTCCATGAGGAATCTAAGCAGATGTCACACAGTGGGACCCACATCTGTGAAATCGTAAAGGAAAGTGACAAATCAGTGACCATACACTGCGTGAAAACGACAGACAGTAGAGAGGTAGTAGTGTGAAAGTACATGTAGTAGGCAGGTCTGTACTCTTACCTGTGTCTCACTGGAAATATTGCTGGATCACTGAATCCCTGTTGTTCATGTCTTCTTCCTCTGCTTCCTCGTCTTCACTGTCCACAGGCTCCACAGCTGCCACAACATCGCCATCTGGACCATCCTCCTGCAGAAAAGGCACCTGTCGTTGCAAAGCTAAGTTGTGAAGCATACAGCAGGCCACGATGATCTGGCACACCTTCTTTGGTGAGTAGAATAGGGATCCACCTGTCATATGGAGGCATCAGAACCTGGCCTTCAGGAGGCCGAAGGTCCGCTCGATCACCCCCCCTAGTTTGCCCATGGGCCTCATTGTAGCGTTCCTCTGCCCTTGTCCTGGGATTCCTCACTGGGGTCAGTAGCCATGACAGGTTGGGGTAACCAGAGTCACCTGCAAATGGCGAGGGACAACTGTTAGACACGCACTAACCTGGAGGGATATCCCCAGACAACCATTCCCACTGTCTTGCTTCCAGGTGCTCACCTAATAGCCACACACGGTGCCTCTGGAGTTGACCCATCACATAAGGGATGCTGCTATTCCGCAGGATGTAGGCGTCATGCACTGAGCCAGGGAACATGGCATTCACATGGGAGATGTACTGGTCTGCCAAACATACCATCTGTACATTCATCGAATGATAACTCTTCCGGTTTCTGTACACCTGTTCACTCCTGTGGGGGGGGGACCAAAGCCACATGGGTCCCCTCAATGGCACCTATGATGTTGGGGATGTGTCCCAGGGCATAGAAATCACCTTTCACTGTAGGCAAATCCTCCACCTGAGGAAAAACGATGTAGCTCCGCATGTGTTTCAGAAGGGCAGACAACACTCTGGACAATACGTTGGAAAACATAGGCTGGGACATCCCTAATGCTATGGCCACTGTTGTTTGAAAAGACCCACTTGCAAGGAAATGGAGCACTGACAGCACCTGCACTTGAGGGGGGTTCCTGTGGGATGGCGGATTTCGGACATCAGGTCTGGCTCCAACTGGGTACACAGTTCCTGGATTGTGGCATGGTCAAGCCTGTATGTGATTATCACATGTCGCTCCTCCATTGTCGACAGGTCCACCAACGGTCGGTGCACCGGAGGATGCCGCCATCTCCTCACATGTCCCAGCGGACGGTGCCTATGAAGGACAACAGCGAGCACAGAGTCAAACAACTCAGAGGTACGTACCCACAGTTTACACAGAACACCATTCATACACAAAAGGTGTCCTGTATGTGTGTTGAGTCTAGGCCTAGGTATGTGTGATGCAGTTGAAAATGAAGCCATGTGGGCCCCGGAAATGGCGGCTGTCTAACCTCGAAAGTGGGACAATGGGATGTGAGTACACCATCGCGGTAGGCGGTCAAAGACCGCGGCGCAATGCTGCATTGGTTAACATTGGACCCTATGGTTCCCAGGAGCCAATGATGATGTACGCCGGCGGTGACGGTACGCACCGCCGCGGACGTGACCACCATTTTCTATCTGTTGAATCACTCGATACCTGATCTTCGACAGGAGAGGACCTACACTGCAAGTGCTGCTGTGACCTCAGTCTGGAAGAGACAATGGCTCGAGTGTTTGGGGAAAGGGCCCCTGCCTTCACATCGGAGGAGTTGGAGAAACTCGTGGATGGGGTCCTCCCCCAGTACACGCTACTCTACGGTCCTCCAGACAAACAGGAAAGTACACAGGGAGCATGTTGTATGGGCTATGCCTGTGTGGAGAGGGCTGGATGCAAGAAGGAAGGGGGGAGAGTGCTGCGTGCATGAAAGACGGTGAATGCATGTGCCACATGCAAGGGTAGGGATGGGGGCCAATCAGTTTCACGGTGCAGTTGGTAATAACCTCTCTTTTTCCCCTGTACATTTCATGTAGGTCAGCGCCCACCAGAAAAAAGATATTTGGCGTGCCATCGCCAAGGACGTCCGGACCCTGGGGGTCTACCACAGACGGAGCACCCACTGCCGGAAAAGATGGGAGGACATTCGCCGCTGGAGCAAGAAGACGGCGGAGGCTCAGCTGGGGACGGCCTCCCAACGTGGGAGGGGTGCCCGTCGCACCATGACCCCCCTGATGTTCAGGATCCTGGCGGTGGCCTACCCGGAATTGGATGGGTGCTTGAGGGCATCACAGCAGCCACAAGGGGGTGAGTACACTCTCATTCTGCTGACTTTGCGTGCAGTGGAGGTGTCTGGGTGGGGGAGGTGGGCTGTGGGTTTCCCTAGGCCAGGGCGAGTTCCGTAGTCAAAGCCCCTCCATAAGGCATGCCATGTGGCACCCCACCCCACCTCTGTAGAGTGACAACTACACCTAGTCATGCCTCTGTGTCATCTATGTGTGCAGATGTCGTCCATAGCCTTGTAGGCCATTTTCCAGGAATTGAACAGTGGAGCCCAAGAGCGCGGCGTAGTGCAGGGGGCTTCTGTGTCTGTCATGTCCGGCAACGGTAGCAGTAATGCATGCACTCAACATGTCTTTCTTCTGTCGTTCCCCCCCTTTTTGTGGTCTCCCTGTTCTTGTGTGCATTAGCATCATCAGGCAGAGGAGCAGTGGCACCGCAGCACCAGGGGGCTGCATCCCACATGGCCATGGAGGGCCACACTATGGAATCGGACTTCACCAGTGGGACGGAGGGTAAGGGGAGCTCCACGGCGGGGACAGGAGCTGACACCAGTGACACGGACTCGTCCTCTGATGGGAGCTCCCTTGTGGTGGCGGCAACATCTGTGCCACCCCCATCTACAGGTACAGCCGCCACCCCCCATTCCAACACCGCCCTCCCAGCATCCCCTCAGCTTTCGCCATGTCCCTGCTCACCCAGGAGGGTGGGCATCACCTTCGCCCCAGGCACCTCAGGCCCTGCCCCAGTCACCCCTTCTGCCCTCAGTGAGGAGGCCATTGACCTCCTCAGGTCCCTCACTGTTGGGCAGTCTACCATTTTGAATGCCATCCAGGGTGTAGAAAGGAAGTTGCAACAAACAAATGCATTCCTGGAGGGCATTCATTCTGGTCAGGCGGCCCTTCAGCGAGCTTTTCAGACTCTGGCCTCAGCACTGATGGCAGCCATTGTCCCTGTGCCTAGCCTCCCCCCTCCAACTTCCTCCACCCGGGCCCAATCCCCTGTACCTCAGCCTATCCCAAGCACACCTACAGACCAGCATGCACACACGTCAACACACAAGGGAAGCTCAGGCAAACATAAGCACCACACATCCCACAGGCACTCACGCAAGCATCACACACATGCAGACACACCAACATCCACTGCCTCCACTGTGTCCCCCTCCTCCTCGTCTCCCTCCTCCCTCCCAGTCTCGTCTACACTCAAACCTACATGCACTACCTCTACAGCCACTACGTCCCTCTCCAGCACACCCACCACCACACCCCGCTCACGTGCAGTCACCACCCCCACTACCATTCACACGTCCCCTGTGTCCTCTCCCAGTGTGTCTGTGACACCCCCTCCCAAGATACATAAACGCAGGCACACACCCACCCAACAGCCATCCACCTCACGACAGCCTCCAGCGCATGCACCTTCACCCAAAGTCACCAAACGTACCTCCAACAACCACCACCTCTTCCTCCACTCCCAAACCCCCTCCAGCTACCCGGCCCAGTGTGTCCCAAAAACTTTTCCTGTCCAACCTTGACCTCTTTTCCACACCTCCCCCACCCCGTCCGTCTCATAGGTCCCGAACTAGCACCTCAGCCACAACATCTCCAGGACCAGTGGTGGCTGTAGTCACCGGAATCTGGACGGCACCTGCCACCAGGGCAGCCAGTGTGGCACGGAGCCACAGCACAGACAGTCCCCCACCTGTGAAGCATCAGAAGTTGGCCAGTTCCCGGTGGGAAAGGGGGAAGACTCCAGCCACCAAAGCAGCTCCTAGGGGTCCCGGTGGGAGTGTGGAGTCAGCTGTGACACCTTCCAAGGTGGGGAAGGGCCACAAGAAACCCGCCAAGTCTGGGAAGAGCAGCACGGCGGAGAAGACCGCCATCATCCCCGCTGCCCAGGAGGCCACCTCCAGCACAAACCCAGCTGCCCAGGACAGGACCGCCAGCACAAGCCCAGCTGTCCAGGACAGGACCGCCAGCACAAGCCCAGCTGCCCAAGACAGGACCGCCAGCACAAGCCCAGCTGCCGAGGACAGGACCGCCAGCACAAGCCCAGCTGCACAGGACAGGACGGCCAGCACAAGCCCAGCTGCCCAGGACAGGACCGCCAGCACAAGCGCAGCTGCCCAGGACAGGCCCGCCAGCACAAGTCCAGCTGCCCAGGACAGGACCGCCAGCACAAGCCCAGCTGCCCAGGACAGGACCGCCAGCACAAGCCCAGCTGCCCAGGACAGGACCGCCAGCACAAGCCCAGCTGCCCAGGAAGGGCCCGCCAGCACCAGCCTACCTGCCCAGGAGGCCACCGCCAGCACAAGCCCCGCTGGGCAATGAAGGACCGCCAGCAAAAGCCCCGCTGGGCCATGAAGGACCGCCAGCAAAAGCCCCGCTAGGCCATGAAGGACCGCCAGCACAAGCCCCGCTGGACCATAAAGGACTGCCAGCAAAAGCCCCGCTGGGCCATGAAGGACCGCCAGCAAAAGCCCTGCTGGGCCATGAAGGACCGCCAGCAGCTGAGTCCCTGCAATGGAGACCACTGCCTCAAGCACTGCTGAACAGGGCACCGCCATCTCAAGCACTGCTGAACAGGGCACCGACGTCTCAAGCACCGCTGAACAGGGCACCGCCATCTCAAACACCGCTGAACAGGGCGCCGCTGTCTCAAGCAACTCTGGGCCATGAGCGGCAAGGGCACTGACGCTACTGAGTCCGTCACGGGCAGAATGAAGCACTCTGGGCACCATGCCCCCTCCAGAAGCAGTGGAGACTGTCATCCACTACCTCTGTCCTTAGCAGGATGAAGCACTCTGGGCACCATGCCCCCTCCAGAACCAGTGGAGACTGTCATCCACTACCTCTGTCCTTAGCAGGATAAAGCACTCTGGGCACCATGCCCCCTCCAGAACCAGTGGAGACTGTTATCCACTTGAGAGTCTGTGGCTTTGCTCTCCCCACTATATGGCAGTGGCCAACCCACCCACTGTAGAGACTTGAGAGACTGTGGCTTTGCACTCCCCAGGATGGAACAGTGGGCAAGCCACCCACTGTATAGACTTGAGAGACTGTGGCTTTGCACTCCCCAGGATGGAACAGTGGGTAAACCACCCACTGTAGAGACTTGAGAGACTGTGGCTTTGCACTCCCCAGGATTGAACAGTGGGCAAACCACCCACTGTAGAGACTTGTGAGACTGTGGCTTTGCACTCCCTAGGATATTGCAGTGGGCAACCAACCCACCCACTGTATAGACTTGAGAGACTGTGGCTTTGCACTCCCCAGGATGGAAGAGTGGGCAACCCACCCACTGTAGAGACTTGAGAGACTGTGGTTTTGCACTCCCCAGGATTGAACAGTGGGCAAACCACCCACTGTAGAGACTTGTGAGACTGTGGCTTTGCACTCCCCAGGATATGGCAGTGGGCAACCCACCCACTGTAGAGACTTGAGAGACTGTGCTTTGCACTCCCCAGGATGGAACAGTGGGCATGTGGCCCCCTCGTAGATTTGGCATCGTGCACTCAAGCGGCTGAGGTGCCCCCCCTTTCCCTCCCCCTGAGGTGCCTGTTTAGTTGCTGTCTGATGCCCCTGCAGTGTTCTCTCCGTCATGGTCGGGGATCTTGTGTGGGCCTCGCCCATACCGTGTGGTCCCAGTGTTCCACAGACTTTCTTAGAGCACTACCTGGACTACTATGCTTGGTATATATTTTGTACATGGTGTATATATATATTTCTGCCTACTTGCTTTTAATATATTACAATGGTTACACTCATTTTCTATTGTCTTTGCATTCTTCTGGGGGGTTCGGGGGTGTAACTGTGATGTATTGATTTGCATTAGTGTGTGTGTTGTAGTGGGTGAGGGTGGGGGTGATGCGTGTGTATGTCCCTGTTTTTTCCCTCCCCCCTCCCCTGTGTCGTAGGTGCTCCTGGTAGAGGAGCAGGAAGACCATTGCAGGGAGAATTTGGAGTTCCGGATCCATGGCGTCCTCATTCCTCGTGGGGTGTGTAGAGGTGAGCGTTTTTCCTTCGGGATTCTTGTTTCCGTTGTGTTTTAATCCGCGTTGAATCCGCCCCGAAAAAGGTGGCGGATTGGCCTGTCATAATAATGTGGGTGATACATTGTCTCCCGTCTGTCTGTTGGCGTTGACCGCCGTGCTGTTTGTTTGTACCGCTGCGGCAGTCGGAGTGTTAAAGTGGCTGTCTTTGTTGGCGGTTTCCACCACGGTCGTAATTGCAATTTTTTTACCGCCGGCCTGTTGGCGGTCTTACCGCAGCTTTAACACCGACCGCCAGGGTTGTAATGACCACCTAAGTGTACATTCTTTTATATAAACTGCCAAAATATTGTGTGAAAAATATTGTAGAATAGAATATCTTCAAAAAAGGTATGTCGAAATTTTAATTTAAAGTATTGTAAGTAATTATTTAAAATATAAAACGTAAAAATATTAATATATTAATATATTCAAAAGTAAATATTTTGATAAGTAAAACAATATATGTATTCTTTAAAAAATGTAAAAACAATAACTAAACAATTTTTAAACTACCTTAAATGAAATGTATTACTAATAGTGCAAAACCCATGGTGGCAGTCCAACAGCCAGATTATGATCCTGGTGGTCGGACCACCAGGAGACCACCGCCAGGATCATGGATCCTGATGGGTTGGCAGCGGTCGGAATCATGATCAGTTGCAATGTTTCCACTGGGCTGACCGAGGGAAAAGTCGTAATGCAACGTTTTCCCCTGTCAGCCTGGTGGAAACATTGTAATACAACAGGAGGTGAGGCTGCCGGCTTGACGTCGGCCTCATCCCAGCAACTTTGGACTTAGATTTACTATTCACACTCCAATCTAAGCAGCTGTATGGAGCAGGTTGAACTTTGGTAGGTTTATATTTACTATTCACGGTCCAACATAAGCAAAAACATGGCAAGTGTTGGACTTAGGAAACCTTATATAAAGCAATCCAAATCCCAGTCAATATTAAACAAACATTTAAACAACATAAAATTATTAAAACATATTCAAAATAAATGGTGTGTATAAATAAATTAATTTAAATGCAAACATGATTTATATAAAAATAATTTAACAAATTTAAAAAAATAAATACAACTCCCCAAATTTAAAAAAATAAATACACCTCCCAACAAATACAACCACCAAAAAAAGTTATAATAAATTATAAATAAAACAATCCTAACAGTAAAATATTAATGAATGAAGACAAATATAAGTGAAACCAGTAATAAATATTGCAAACATTTTACAAATGTTATTTTTAAATGCGCTTAACCAGTTAACAATTAATTAAAAACAAATAATTTGCATTACAAATAATCATTCACAAAGTTTATACAATTAAATACAAATGAAATGTTTAATAAACATAAAAAATAATTTGCTACAAAAAAATAAGTAGCTTGCTACCTTATTTCCTGGCAAACCCATCAACTAAAATATATATTACTAATTTGACTATACAAAAATAAATTATATACATTAAAAATCATAAAATACACTTAAAAATTAAAGTAACAGTTAAACAATCAATTTACAGACACAATGAATCACAGTTTAGATACTTTTTTAATGTATAGGTTTTCATTGGCATTTCTACCTCATCAAGGCATCATGATGGTACATTTCGGCATACTAAACATCATCATACATAATATATACATCTATTATCAAGAGAGAACCCTTCCCTCCCCTCTCCCTTACATCTCCCATCCAGATATTTACTCAGCACCCTACGGCGTGAATCATGTAGACATATCAGGACCACCCCCATCAGCAGGATCTATCCCATTTTCTGAAGTGTCAATGCATCCCATCCTCCCCGTCGGTGCTCTCACCAGCAACCACTGCTGCTTGTGGTATATCAGTGGGTGGTGGGTCTAGCAAATCAGTTAGCATGGCCGCCCAGGCCTGTAAGTCATCTGCAAGTTTAGTGTCCCTGCGGGTCTGACGCATATGGCTCTCCTCAGCATTCACTCATTCAACCACGTTCTCTTCCACTCAGTTAATGGAGGAGTCCTGGGGGATAGCCACCTTATAGCCAACCTTCGCTTAGCCAATGTGAGTCCCAACATTAGGAACTTCCTGCTCATTTTCATTTTCTTTCTGATCAAGAACCATCCTAGTAGACATTGACCTATTTCCCTGGGAGTGTTCTTTCCATGGCCCCATTAGGGGCAGACAGAATCTCATCCCAGTAGCCTACCGCATCTGGGCACTGCCACATCATGTGTATGAAGTTCAAGTACACTTAGCCTTATTTCAGGCAGGATGAGGGTCTCTCTGGATATATTATAGGTAAGGTCTTAGGGGATAAGTAAACCTGGTGTATGATGTTATAGTGTGCCAGTTTAAAGCGGGTATTGGATGACTCCTTCCTAACCCCTTCATGGATGTCGACCCAATCATTCGATGTCAACGGTTCGCCAGCAGTGCCGGCATTTATTTTGCACTGGGAGCTCCCCCATCAGGAGGTCCTCTCACAATGCTCTATAGAGGTGTGACCCCAACCTGCATCCTCCCCCAAGGTCCAGCAGGGCCCCCAGTATCTGGGACTCAGGGGACACATCTGGGAAGGAGGATCAAATTGTTTTGGCTGTCGCCGATATCTTAGCATAATGGAGAAACTGCCCAGAGTCCAATCCAAAGGTGGTCAGGGAATTTGGCAGGGTAACAAACCAGCCATCTGGGTATAAGTCACCTAGTGTTTCACATCCCCCTTATGCCAACAGACCACAGACATCGATGTGGCTATCTGAAGGAAGGGCCTAAGGGCCCACTGATGAGTATCCGGACCAAAGGGCACTCGGCACAGCACCCCCTTGAAAACTCGCTCCCATGTCACACAAGTCTGTCTGATCACAGCTGTTACCTCAGCCGGCACCATTTCGATACCTGATTAACCTAAACAATTACCTGAAAATACAGAACAATAATTTATCATTTCAATAACTTTCAGCCCTATTATCCCACAATCAACTTGCTAATACAGTATAATTTTTTTTTTTTGATAAAGACTTTTTTTATTTTGCAAATAGAAAAGAGAAAGGTAAATACAGTGGTACATACATGGAACAAGATGCCAACGTGCATCTAACAACAGCCAAGCCCATACTCCCAGACAGTACAATATGATTGGTGGCTATACTTTGTTTAATCTAAGGACCTGCAACAGCCTCCCACTTCCCCCATATCTTATCATATTTGTTTGGACAGCCTCTGGCCTCATATACAAGTTTTTCATTCTGCGCACACCAGTCTACCCCTCTTCTCCATTTAGTCAGTGTTGGGGCACCTATAGCCTTCCAGCCCGCCACAATATCCCTCTTGGCTACCAGGCACGCCACCCCAAGGAAAGCTCGGTCCGGTCTCCTCAACCCAGTGTCGCCCATGATCCCCAGTAGAAGGGACAGAGGTTTCCTCTCTATGTCTTCCTGTAGGACCTCGGAGATTTCCTGCAAAACAGCCTCCCAGTATGTCACTATGACTGGGCAGCTCCATACCATGTGGATAAAGTCGGCTGTGGGGTTTCTGCAGCGAGGGCATTCCGCTGTGGGGCGTAAGCCCGCTCTGTGTAGTTTGATGGGTGTGAGATAGGCTGTGTGAAGGTAATATGTTTGTATCAATCGAAGGCGTGTGGCCATCGCTAGGGCGCGTGGGGCCATCAATGCTTCGTCCCAGTCCATCTCTTCCATGGGGCCCGTCCATCCCTCCCACCTTCGGCGGAGCCCCCCCAGAGAACCCGGGGTGCCGGCGACCAGGGCACGGTATATCTGGGAAACACCTCCCTTACCCAGGTCCCCCATCAGCACCCTGGCCTCCATAGGACTGTGCTCGGGTATGTCTTCTCCCATTCGGACATGTGCTAGTAGGGTGTGTCGGAGCTGGAGATATCTGTGGAACTGTGTCTTATTCAGGGAGAATTTTTTTTGGAGATCCTCAAAGGATCGCATATACGACCCTCTCCAGACGTCCCCCAGAGTAGAGATACCTATATTGTCCCAGGTTCGAAAACCCTCCAAGCCCGCCACCTGCACCAAGTGTCTCCCATGCTATAGCGGGGTTTGTTGGGTGAGACGCCTCTGCCACCCCGTCAACCTCTGAGCAGTCCGCCATCCCTGTAAAATCACCTTAGTTACGTCCGGGACGTCTTGAGAGATTGGACCTCCGTAGAGGGTGCCAAAGATCCGAGGATAGCCCATGGACTGAAGTTCCAACCGGTATGCCGGGTCTGACCACCCACCCCCCACCCAGTCGTTAATCACAAGCAGCTGCGTCACAAGATAGTAAAAGTGGACATTGGACATGCCTAAGCCCCCCTCGTATACATCTCTTTGGCAAGTTTTGAGCGCCAGTCATGAGCGAGCTCCGCTCCATATAAATTGGCGCGCCAGTGAGTCCATTTCCCTGAACCATTTTATGGGCACAGGGAATGGAAAATTTTGCAATAAGTAGAGGAGCCTAGGGAGGATCATCATCTTGTAAAGCGCTATTTTGCTGAGCAAATTAAGGGGGAGGGTCTTCCAGCGCAGAAGATCAATCTTGATTTTCCTAGTTAACGGCGTAATATTGAGTTCCCATGTCAATTCGGGGAGGAGTGAGATGTGTATTCCCAAGTATTTAAAACTGTTTCTTCGTACTGGAATGTTTCGCTGCCAGTCCACACAGTCCCTAGAGCGGTGCAGGGGGACCAATAGGGACTTGGTGGGATTTAGGATCAATCCCGAGGCCTCCGCAAAGAGGCCTAGGATTTCCAGCACGCGGGGGCCCCTTTTGGCCGGGATGGAAATATATAGGAGGACATCATCTGCGTATAACGCCACGCGATCCTCTCAGCAGGTGGGCCAGGACCAGCCCTCGATCAATGGGTCTCCTCGGAGTATTATTGCTAAGGGTTCTATTATCAATGCGAAGAGCAGGGGAGATAGTGGGCATCCCTGTCTGGTTGCACGGCCAATGGGGAATGGATCGGAAACCACTCCGTTCACCTGGACACGGGCTGTCGGCCTGGAATATAGGAGTCTCACTAGGTTTCGAAATTTGGGGCCGAGTCCGTTTCTTTGCAGAACCTGTTCAAGGTAAGACCAATCCACCGTATCAAAGGCTTTCTCAAAATCCAGTAGGAGAAGTGCCAAGGGTTTGTGTGACAGGGTCTTGTGGTGGGCCAGGGCCAGATGTAGCCGCCTAATGCAGTGTCTGGTGCTGCGGGTGGGCATAAAGCCACATTGGTCAGGATGCACCAGAGTGGGCATTACTTTTTTCAATCTAGAGGCAAGGACCGAAGAGAGCACCTTGACCTCAGTGTTTAAGAGTGAGATGGGCCGGTACGCCGAACAATGTCGTGATGGGGGTTGGGTTTTGGGGATCACTACAATCGTGGCTTGGTCAATCCCAACGGGGAAGCGGCCCAGTCTCTCAGCCTCCTCGTACATGTTAAGAAGGTGTGGACCCAGAATGTCACTGCATTTCCTGTATAACTCTGCTGGAAACCCGTCAGGACCAGGGGTCTTACCTGATGCCAGGCTGGAGATCGCGTTGGTGATTTCTTCGAGGCTAATAGTTTCATCTAGCCTGTCTCTTGTCTCCGAGGGGACCCTAGGAAGGGTAATGTCGTTTAGAAGGGGAGCTTCTCTCTCAATGGTCGGGCGGGGGTGCCTCGCATATAGGCTGGCATAATACGAGGCGAAACTCTGCGCAATATCAATAGGTGTTTTGGTGAGGGTGCCCAAGGCATCTAAAATCTCTGGGATAACTCTGTTGGCCAGAGGACGGGTGGCCAACCAATGCAAGAGCTTCCCATTTTTGTCTCCCCAGCCATATATTCGGGCAGTGGAAGCTCTCCATATATGTTTAGCCGATTCTAGCATTATGTGTTTGATTTCGCTTCTGACTAAGGTCAGCTGCCTCGTGGTAGAGGCAGACGGCGAGGTCGCTTGTTGGCGCTCCAGCCTTAAGGCCTTGGCCTCCAGCCTGGAGACCTGAGAATTTCGATCCCTTTCGCGGGAACGGAGGAGGTATTTAGCTTGCCCTCTAAGGGTGGCCTTACATGCTGCACATAGTGTTCCTGGAGACTGGACTGATCCCGTATTCAGGTCGAAGTATTGGGTAAGGTGAGTCGTGATCTCGTGGGTATAGTCTTCGTCCTGCAAATACCAGGCATTCAGTCGCCACACCGGGCGCCTGGAGGGGTCCGTTCCGCCCAAACGAACACGTACTGGAGCATGATCTGAGACTCCACGAGGGAGTATCTCTGCCCCCGTAACACTCGGGAGGTCCGTTGCGGGCATGAATATAAAATCTATTCTGGATTGCGTTTGGTGGGCCAGGTTCTCCATACGTCACATAGGCCTAGGCTCTCGGTCCAGCTGCTGAGGGCCGAAGCCCTATTGGATCTACTGGCAGTGGCCCCGCCAGACACATCCAGGTTGGGGTCGAGAACGGCATTGAAGTCTCCTCCCAACAGGGTGGCCCCCTGGGGGAGCTCCGCCGTCACGCGTCGGAGCGAGAGTAGGAAGGGATCCAGTCCCGCCGGAGGGGCGTACACACAAACAAGGTTTATTGGCGACCCGTGAAGCGTCCCTGTGGCTACTACGAATCTGCCCTGTGGATCGGATTGTGTGCCTGTAATCACCATGGGTAGGGAGCGGTGGAGTAGGATGGCCACACCCCTGGAGCCTCTAGAGAAGCCCGCGTGGTATATTCTATCATAACCTCCCCGCATAAGCATGGGGCATCTAGTCCCGAGGAGGTAAGTTTCTTGCAAAAAAACCACTGAGGGAGAATATCTGCGAAGAGTGCTAAATACTGCTGACCTTTTGATCTTGTCTAGCAGGCCATTTACGTTCCAGGAGAGGACCTGAGTCAATGTATGCCAAGCGTGGGTTGCATAAGTATTGTACCAAGTTGAGTGTCTGGTTGTGGATCTAGGGACGGCTGTTTTGAACTTAACAGTGAGATAATGAAATAACAAACGAGGTTAAGCGACTCGCTACGCTTTAAACTGGTTTCAACCCCCCCCCCCTCCCACCCCGGAAGCATCTGTCGCCCACATACCCAACCAGAACCAGATAGCCAGAATGACTATCGTTGGGGTGGAGTGGTGGACCCCTCCATTTAACCGGATCAACTGCAATTAGCGGCCGAGTGCCGAGGTCAGGTGCCGTGCATCAGAAGGGCACAGTGTGACCAACGACGGCCCCCAAGGGGCCCACATCTTAAAGGTTGAACAACCCAGGTCCCCCCCCGGGGTCCCCCAGCAGGGGTCAAGTATGTTTCATTGTCAGTATTAATCAAGTGCCGGGGACTGGCTCAAGCGTCCGTCGTCCATCGCCTGGGCCGAGGCTCGGGAGGGTCCGCACTTCCCTCGGTCTGTGAGTCTAAGTTCCGGGCCGTCTCATTGTCCACCAGCGTGTCTGGATCTTTTCCTTTTTTCCCCCCCCTCCGGGACCTGGTACGTCTCCGGCTCCTCCGGGGCCCCTCCGGGAGGGGGGGTCCCATCCGGGAGATCTTTTCAGTAGGACCCGGGGGGCCCTTCCGGGCTCCGACGCCCTCCTCTGTCAGCCAGTCCCAAGCCTCTTCAGGTGTTTCAAAAAAATGAGCTTTCCCGGCCAAGAGGACTTTGAGTCTTGCGGGGAAGAGGAGCATGTAGGAGAGCTGCATTGCTCTAAGTTTTTGTTTAACCTGCTCATATGGACCTCACGGGTGTAGTCCGGGAAGATTAGGATCCTGTGGTTTTCCCAGTGGAGATCTTCCAGACGCCTAGCCTCCTTGAGGATGTTATCTCTGTCTTTAAAGTTGAGGAAGCGAGCAATCATCGGGCGTTTTGGGCCGCCCGGAGGGGGGCGAGGGGCAAGTGCCCTGTGGGCTTGCTCAACCACAAACCAGGGCGAGAGGGACTGATCCGGCATCCAGGTTTTGATCCAATTCTCTAGGAATTCGGAGGCTCCGCTGTCTTCTATGCCCTCTGGAAAACCAATGAAGCGCAGGTTGTTGCGTCTAAACCGGTTCTCCGCGTCCTCTGCGCGGCGGTGCAACTCTCCGGATCGAGTCATCAGCTGGGCTACCTTGGCTTTAAGGTCGGATAGGTCGCTTTCAGTCTGGGAGACTCTGGCCTCGACCTCAGTGATCCGGCTCACTGCGTTTCTGAGGTCCTGCCTAACAAGGCCCACATCCTCCCGTACTTCCCCGATTTTGGTCTCTACAGCGGATTGTGAAGTTTGGATTGCCTGGAGGATGGCGCTCACTCCGTCCGGCGCCGGGCCTCCACTAGCCGAGTCCCCCTCTCCCCGCTGTCCTGTCGGCGTCGTGAACTGGTCGATCTTTTGCTGAGAGGGTGGAGGTTGTTTGTTCGCCTTGTCTCTCCCCATCGTGACGCAGGGGGGGGAAGTCGGACAGGTCAAGTCTTGCCGTGTTTTGATTTAAATCTTGGGCCTAGGTTCACTTGTTATGATTGGGAATCCACGGGGGTGGCTCATACCGGCGGGGTCCCGCCACCACGGGCAGGCATGGATGGTCTCAGTATTGTATGCATGAAGGCCAGGAAGGCGGGCTCAAAGTCTCTTCTAGGTGCGTTTGCGATTCCATAGTTTCCGCGGGGAGACCATCTCCGTCGATTCCACCAGGGGGTCCGGCTCGCTGGTCTCCCCTCGGCAGTTTTCCCGCAACACCTTTTGCGTAGGGAGGGATGAGAGAGAAGGGCCCTCGACCCAGGATCCAGTCTCCCCGGATGTCGCAGTGTCCCAAGGTCGGTTCACGACCTGTTTTTAATCGCGTTGGTGGTCGGGCCATTCAGGTCCGCGGCCCCGTTGGGGAGGGTGAGATTGGCCCGCCGGCCCGTTTGTCGATAGCTGCTTGAAGAATTGATGGGGTCACCTCCGATCCCCCGCACGACTCAGGCGTACCACAGGCCCCCGGCCTCCACCCCAAGTCAATCAAGGCACCGGGGGGGGGAGGGAATGGGAGCCGCGAGTGGGCATCCTCCTTACCACTGTCAGGCTGTTCCTCCTCGCGCCAACAAAGTCTCACCTCCCTTCGGCGGGGTTTCGTGGGTCCTCTCCACCGACAATTCAGATGGGCGCCCGGAGGTAGTCCCGTTGGCGCAGGGCCCCTCTTCTTGGGCCGGGGCGGCGTTGCCTTCTTCAATCCCTGGGACCTCGCAGCCCCAGCGCTCTCCAGGGCTCCCGGTGCATCCCCCGTCCGGCGGGGCACCGCGGAGCCTCCTCGTCGATCGTCTCCGCGTGCGCACCCCGGGGCCGCCCTCTCGGCGCAGGGCCCCTCCCCGGAGCCGGGGCGCCGCCGTCCCCTCAGCCCGCGGGGTTCCGCGCGTGGAGTGCGGTCCCAATGCTCTCCCGGACTCCCGGTGTACTTCCAGTCCGGCGGGGCCCCGCGGGTCCCCCACTCCGGTGTCTCCACGCGGGCACCCAGGGGCGGCCCCGCTGACGCAGGGCCTTTTTCTCGGGCCGGGACAGGGCCCCCTCCTCCGTCCACGGGGCCCCACGCGCAGAGCACGACCCAGCGCCCTCCAGGGCCCGCGAAGCGTCCCCAGCCCGGCGCCGCGGCGTCAGGAAGGGCAACAGCGTCGGAGCCGGATCAGCCGCGGGGACCTCGCCCCAGCCGCCATTTTATTTTTCTTTCCCCTCGGGCCGGTCGGGCCGCGGCGGCAGATCGGAGCCTGCCTTTCGCCGCCGCTCACCTCCACCGGCCCCTCGGGATCCAGGGATCACGGGGAGAGTCGAAGCGGCATCCCTCGCTCGGCAAAACCGCGTTAGCTATGGGCGGATGACGGAGGGGTCCAGAGCACTCTCAGAGTGCGACCACCATCTTGACGCCCGAAGCCACGCCTCAATACAGTATAAATTACTAATTAAATATACAAAATTATTAATTAAACATGATAAATTACAACCTATTCTTAAAAATGTTAAATTGGGGCATGGCCAAGATGGCAGAAACGCTTCTCTAATGCTCTGAGACCTCCTCCATCATCCATGAGAATCCTGCTTCATAAGGTCTCAACCACACAGCACTTCGTTGCCGCTGTGATGCCGGTGCCACCTCTCCCTATTAAGTATGGTCCCGTGCTCCTGGGGGCCCACTGGCACCATTCTTCACAGGACGGTCCATAGGGCCAATATGGCGATGTGGTGCTGAGGTAATTAAATGGCCCGGTGTCTTTCACCTTTCAAGGTTCCTTGTGTGTATGCCTGATCAGAAGCTGGTTGGCCCGGTCGAGCTGCTGCAAGTGAAAGGAGTGCAATACCCTGGCTGTACACTTTGCTGTGTATGCAGGACACCAGGAGACTGTGTTGATCACTGACCTTCACTCTCATAATCTCCTCACCCTCCATTTTCTCTCTTACTCTATGTCTCATTTGACTTTACAAACATTGTTGTGCCCTGATTTGATCTCTGTGAGGTGCTTGGAGTTTGCCCTCAAACAGCCTTGGAGGGCACAGACAGGGAACTGTGTGCTTCCCTCACCCTTAAAAGGTTCCCTTCTTCTTTTTGCAGTGCGCTGGTGATTTATCACCTTGGCCTTCTGTTAGGGTTTGTGCACAGCAAAGAGCATGTCCCCTCTCACTGCACTAGTGGGTTCTGTAATAGCTCCCTTTTAAACTTACTATTGAAATCCTTTCTTGTTATCTCACCTTCCCCCCCCCTAGGCTTCTGTGTATGTTGTTTAATGTGCTGTTTTGTTTACACATTGGGCCTTGCTTTTACCAAGGCTTCTTTAAAACACTCCTCTCTAGGCCATGTGTTAATTTAACTCATTTGCATAATAACTGAAACTCTGCACACCTTTCAAGAACATGTGCAGCATGTGAGGACCACACCCAGCTCTTCAAACCACACCCAGCTCTGCACACCTTTCAAGAACATGTGCAGCATGTGAGGACCACACCCAGCCCTGTCTATAAAAGGCAGCCCCCGAGCCTCGCCCAGTGCTTGTGCTCGTCTACCTCCCTCTTACCTGAGGACAGATCCCTCGGCGCTGGCACTCCTGCTCTCTACAGACTTTCATTGGCTTCAATGGGCGCAGCTGCTGGCTCTTCCTTCTTCCGGTTTCCGGTTCCTCCTTGCCTCAGCCTCTCTCCTACAAGCAACCTGCAAAAGAGAAAGAAGACAAGGTTAGACTGATCAGTATCTCTTGCCAGCAACAAGTAAGTGCAAAACTTTTATTACCTGAAAGAACTTTGACAACAATTTCTGGATTCGTGTATAGACAATTTGAAACAAGATATCTTCCACGAACATTGTGATTCAAACTCTTTGTTACAACAATACTTTGCGGAACTTTGTGAAGCAAACATTTTTTTATGGAACTTTTAAGAATCGAACCGTGGAAACCATTAACAGCAAGGCAAACAGTAAATCAAGGACTTGCACAAATTACATGCTGTATTTTGACGTAAAAGTACAGTATTTGTTTTATAAAAGATTCTGGAAATATGGGAAAAGTGAGTCTGCTATTCGCAATTTAGGCTTTAGTTATATTAAGATGAATGTTTGATATTGATAATTCTGATAACGGTATTTGTTTAATGTTTTAGAAGCTTTAGAGTAATAGAAAGCACATCCCAGAGCAGTAACACATTCCAAACCTGGAAACTAGAGACCAGGATCCAAGAGGTACTTTTAGAAGAAAATTTCTAATAAATAAAGGGATAGTCAGGAACCCAGTTAGGAATAGGATGTACTTATCTGTTCTTTGTTTATGTTTCATTAGGCACCAGTTTCTACCGAAGTCAGAGAGGGCCGCAGATTTGTGCAGCACTTCAACAGTGGAAACGCAAGAACGCTGTTGTCTCTTTATTTTATTTTATCCACTTCCCCCCTTCCCTTGAGCTTCTGTTCTTAGTGCACTGTTTTAAAAATTAGTGTGCTGGAACAAGCAGTTTCAGGGTGGGGTCGGATTGTCTTCAACCTCCATCAGAACTGAACAAGGACTCAGGTGAGCTGGGCTTTGACAGAAGCACAAGCCCTAAATAAAAAAATACAAAATTTCAGTTCTGGTGGACGATGAATATCGGGGAAGAAATAGAGGGCATTGACGTCACGGATATGGCGCAGGCCCTAAATCAGGACTTGGCTCATAATGAATCAGTGTCTGGCATCTTGCAACATATGCAAGAGGAAATAGAGAGATTAAAGATGGAGAATACCTATTTAAAACAGGATTTAAGCAGGTATAAATTTAAGGTATCTCAGTGGAACACAGCTTTTACGCCTTTGTTTAAAGCCTCCTCAGAGACAGGGGCGCCATCAAAACATACAACTTTGCCTCCCCCAGTTGAGGTCACTGTTAATGTTCCTAATGCTGTGCCCTTAGCAGCACCTGAACGTTTTCATGGAGATAGTAACAAATTCCATGTTTTTATCAATCAATGTCAATTACACTTCGTTTGTAAGCCACAACAGTTCCCTACTGATGCTACGAAAGTGGCATTCGTCTTGTCTTATTTGGGTGGCACAGCAGCCAATTGGTCAATTCCTTTTGTGGAGAGAGATGATCCCATCCTCCATAATTGGAATCAATTTAAACGTACCATGACGAGCCTTTTTGCATAACACACTTTCATGCAGGCAAGTGATAATGAGCTTTTAAATCTTAAACAAGGTAACAAGGATTTATTGACCTATCTCACTAGTTTTAATCGTTTACTCACCGAGACACACTGGCCAGAAGAAAAGCGTGTCTCCCTTTTCTATAAAGGTTTGAGAGACGAGTTAAAAGACGCGCTGGCTCATATCGTTGATTTGCCAGAAGACTATTCGGACTTTGTAGATTTAGTAGTGAAATTAGAACATAGACTAGGAGAAAGAAAGGGAGATAAATACAAACTGGAATCACGGTTAACTTTTATTAGACACGAGAAGAAAGACCCAGATAATAAACTCCCTGAACCTGAGCCTATGCAAATAGGGACACTCAGAGGTTCACTCACATCAGAGGAAAAAGAAAGAAGGAGAAAACTTCAATTATGTTTATATTGTGGAAGGGCAGGTCACTTTGCCAGAGAATGTCCAGTAAAGCCTAAAAATCCACGAAAGGGTGCTGTTTCCTCCACCTCCTCAACTGAATCGGGAAACGATTAAGCTCGACAAGGGGAGAGGTTACTTGTTCGAGAAAACATCTTAATCAAACCTCTAATGCTGCAGCCTTCATGGTACCGCACATACCTAGACATTTCATAATTCAGGTCGTTTTAATTGTTACTACTCAAGTGAGGCATTCTCTCCCTGTCCTACTGGACTCAGGCGCGACAGGAAATTTTGTGGATAATAAGTTAGCTGAAAACTTAGGACTTCCTATGTGCCTAAAGCCTTGTCCAGAAGCAGTATGTGCAGTGGATGGGTCAGAATTGACCTCTGGATTAATCACAAAACAAACAAGTCCACTTGTTATGGTCTGTCAGAACGGGCACACAGAGGTGATTGGCTTTGATCTCATAGATACTCCTAATTTTGGTTTGATTCTCGGGGTACCCTGGTTAACAACTCATAACCCAAAAATTGATTGGGTGAATAGAAATGTTACTTTGGATTCCTCTTTCTGTAGAACCAATTGCTATCAAGAAGCAGGTACAGAACAGAGCACAGTATTACACAGTGCTAGTGTTATACAAGATGAACCAAGTCTCCCTCCTGAATATTCTGACTTTAAAGACGTCTTTGATCCAGTAAAGGCTACTGTGCGGCCCCCACATAGGTCTTATGACTGTCGTATAGATCTTATCCCAGGGGCCCCTTTACCTAATAACAGAGTATATGCTTTGACTGACGAAGAAACCAAATACTTAAGAACCTACCTAGATGACCTACTACAGTCTGGGTTCATCCGTCATTCCACATCTCCGGTGTCATCTCCACTCTTTTTTATCCCGAAGCCGGATAAATCCCTGCGCGCGTGTATCGATTATAGAGGACTAAATAAGGCTACAATAAAGAATAAATATCCTCTTCCTCTAATACCTGTGTTGTTGGATCAGTTAAGACATTCTACTGTATACACTAAACTAGATCTGCGGGGAGCTTACCACCTGGTCCGAGTAAAAGAGGGGGATGAGTGGAAGACAGCTTTCAAGACAAAGTTTGGTTTATTTGAGTACACAGTAATGCCCTTTGGGTTATGTAATGCCCCTGCGGCCTTTCAGTTCTTTATAAATGAGGTCCTACACAAATTCCTGGACGTTTGTGTCATAGTATACAGAGACGACATCCTCATTTACTCTAAGAACTCAGAAGAACATACCCAACATGTTCGTGCAGTATTATCAAAGTTAAAAGAAAATCATCTTTTTGCTAAGTTAGAAAAGTGTACTTTTAATGTCAGCAAGGTGGACTTTTTAGGATACTGTCTGTCACCTCAAGGAATAACTATGGATGTAAAGAAAATCAGTGCTATTGCTGATTGGCCAGAACCATCCTCTGTAAAAGATATTCAGAAATTTCTGGGTTTCGCCAATTTTTATAGGAGGTTTATTGCACATTTCGCAGACATTGCGGCCCCAATAACTACCTTGTTGCGGAAAGGGCAACGATTTCTTTGGACTGATGAGGCGGCACACGCCTTTCAACTCCTAAAACAAAAGTTCACTTCAGCCCCAATTCTGAAACATCCTGATCCTGACTTGCCTTTTTTTGTTGAAGCGGATGCTTCACAAGTAGCTTTAGGAGGAGTTCTCTCTCAACGAGATGCAGTAGATGGCCAGTTACATCCTATAGCCTTCTATTCCAAAAAGTTATTACCAGCTGAACAAAATTACACTGTGGCTGAAAGGGAACTACTAGCTATCAAAGTAGCCTTTTCAGAATGGAGGCACCATTTAATGGGAGCCAAGCACCCAGTTACAATCTTTTCTGACCATAGGAACCTACAGTTTTTTGGATCACTTAAAGCACTAACACCACGTCAGATGCGCTGGTTAAATTTTTTTAGCACATTTGACTTTGTAATAACCTATAGACCAGGCGCACAACAAATTCAATCTGATGTGTTATCTAGATACGGACATACTTCAGACATGAAACAAGATAAAATAGGAGAACCCATTATTCCTCCCCAAAAGTTTTTGGCACCAGTACAACAGAAGGATTTCATCACAGATCTATATAATGCACACATGCAAATAGCACCTCAGGATTGGTTAAAAGATTCCCATAACACAATACAACAAGGTTTATTGTATCACGACAACATGCTGTTAGTGCCCACCTCTGAATTACAAACACAGGTGATAATTTGGCATCACGCCTCACCGTTGGCAGGTCATCCTGGTTGGGTAAAAACCCTGGAAAATGTGCAAAAACACTTTTGGTGGGACACTATAAGAAAGGACATTAAGCAATTTGTCACTACCTGTCCAATTTGTGCAAGACATAAATCTTCTCATAAGCCCCTGACGGTTTGTTAATACCAATGCCAACACCCAAGCAACCTTGGCACACTGTGAGCGTAGACTTTATTGTAGGTTTACCACCTGTAAAATCTTTCACAACAGTGTTGGTTATGGTGGATTTTTTATCTAAAATGGCACATTTTGTACCATTACGGAAATTACCCACGGCGGCAGAATTTGCCGATATTTTTATAAGGGAAATTGTGCGTTTACATGGTTTGCCAAGCAAAGTGGTGTCAGACCGAGGGAGCCAGTTCAACTCTAAATTTTGGAAAAAATTATGTAAAAAACTGAAAATAGATGTGGCATTATCCACTGCTTTCCACCCAGAGACAGATGGACAGACTGAACGACTGAACCAAACCTTACTTCAAACGCTACGTTGTTTATTGGCTGATTATTCTAGTGAATGGTTGGAAGCTCTCCCTTTAGCGGAGTTTGTTTATAATAATACTGAGCATTCAGCTCTACTTTGCTCACCATTCTATTTCTTGCAGGGGTATCATCCAAGAGCTATACCCATTTTGTTAGAAGATTCTCTGTTACCTACAGTGACGGATAGACTAACAAGGTTAGGTGACATACAAGACAAAGCCAGGAAACATTTATTAAAGTACAAGGAAAGCATGAAAAGACAAGCAGACAAACACAGATCTGAGGCCCCAATGTATAAAATCGGTGACAAGGTATGGCTCTCCACAAAGAACCTAAACATAGAGGGATCCCGAAAGCTGCAACCACGTTTCATTGGACCCTTTAGTATAACTGCCATAGTAAACCCGGTAACAGTAAAATTAGATTTACCAAAAGAATATCCAGTACATACTACATTCCATGTGTCCTTGCTTAAGCCGTACAATCCAAAAACCCGACCTGAACCACCACCTCCACCCATACCAATTAAGGGAAATCTAGAATATGAAGTGAAAAGCATAAAAGACTCAAAAAGAATTAGTGGACGTCTGTTTTATTTAGTAGAATGGAAAGGATATGATGAATCTGAGAATTCATGGGAACCAGCATCATATGTACATGCCCCACAGCTGATTAGACGGTTTTATTTAAAAAATCCAGGAAAACCCCGTCCTGTAGGAGGGCCTTTGAGGGGGGCAACTGTTAGGGTTTGTGCACAGCAAAGAGCATGTCCCCTCTCACTGCACTAGTGGGTTCTGTAATAGCTCCCTTTTAAACTTACTATTGAAAGCCTTTCTTGTTATCTCACCTTCCCCCCCCCTAGGCTTCTGTGTATGTTGTTTAATGTGCTGTTTTGTTTACACATTGGGCCTTGCTTTTACCAAGGCTTCTTTAAAACACTCCTCTCTAGGCCATGTGTTAATTTAACTCATTTGCATAATAACTGAAACTCTGCACACCTTTCAAGAACATGTGCAGCATGTGAGGACCACACCCAGCTCTTCAAACCACACCCAGCTCTGCACACCTTTCAAGAACATTTGCAGCATGTGAGGACCACACCCAGCCCTGTCTATAAAAGGCAGCCCCCGAGCCTCGCCCAGTGCTTGTGCTCGTCTACCTCCCGCTTACCTGAGGACAGATCCCTCGGCGCTGGCACTCCTGCTCACTACAGACTTTCATTGGCTTCAATGGGCGCAGCTGCTGGCTCTTCCTTCTTCCGGTTTCCGGTTCCTCCTTGCCTCAGCCTCTCTCCTACAAGCAACCTGCAAAAGAGAAAGAAGACAAGGTTAGACTGATCAGTATCTCTTGCCAGCAACAAGTAAGTGCAAAACTTTTATTACCTGAAAGAACTTTGACAACAATTTCTGGATTCGTGTATAGACAATTTGAAACAAGATATCTTCCACGAACATTGTGATTCAAACTCTTTGTTACAACAATACTTTGCGGAACTTTGTGAAGCAAACATTTTTTTATGGAACTTTTAAGAATCGAACCGTGGAAACCATTAACAGCAAGGCAAACAGTAAATCAAGGACTTGCACAAATTACATGCTGTATTTTGACGTAAAAGTACAGTATTTGTTTTATAAAAGATTCTGGAAATATGGGAAAAGTGAGTCTGCTATTCGCAATTTAGGCTTTAGTTATATTAAGATGAATGTTTGATATTGATAATTCTGATAACGGTATTTGTTTAATGTTTTAGAAGCTTTAGAGTAATAGAAAGCACATCCCAGAGCAGTAACACATTCCAAACCTGGAAACTAGAGACCAGGATCCAAGAGGTACTTTTAGAAGAAAATTTCTAATAAATAAAGGGATAGTCAGGAACCCAGTTAGGAATAGGATGTACTTATCTGTTCTTTGTTTATGTTTCATTAGGCACCAGTTTCTACCGAAGTCAGAGAGGGCCGCAGATTTGTGCAGCACTTCAACAGTGGAAACGCAAGAACGCTGTTGTCTCTTTATTTTATTTTATCCACTTCCCCCCTTCCCTTGAGCTTCTGTTCTTAGTGCACTGTTTTAAAAACTAGTGTGCTGGAACAAGCAGTTTCGGGGTGGGGTCGGATTGTCTTTAACCTCCATCAGAACTGAACAAGGACTCAGGTGAGCTGGGCTTTGACACCTTCCTCCCCCTGCAGCAATCTATACTGCATCTAAGATGGGGAAAGACAAGGGCCCCAAAACACACATCCAAACTAAGATGGACAAATTTACCATGCCACTGACAGGTGGGGCCTGCCTTGTGGCAGAGATCTTTGCATCGAAGCAGCAACCCTCCTCTACTGATCTAGACACTATCTTGCAAGCCAACAAATCCTCCAAGGAAGCAGTGGAGTCTAAGAAAGAAAAAGTGTGGGCCTACGCATCTTTTTTTACACCAAGACATGAGAAATATGTCCACAAGGGTGACTAAGGCAGAGGGTCAGGTCTCCATCGTGGAGGATTAATTGGCCACTCTCACATGCATGGTCTCCCAACTCATCTCTTCTACGGCAGTCCTGAATGTGGGGGCAGAAAACGCAGAGAATAGATCCAAGTGGCATAATCTGTGCTTTGTATGCTTTCCAGAGAACGCCGAATGCCTCCACCCAGAAAAGTTTCTGAACATGGCTGGAATCCTGGATTTTGGAAGGGAAACTGCCACAATGGTTTGCAGATGACTGGATGCACCCCTCCTTGGCCCAGCTTGCCCCCATGGGTCCCTCCATGTCCCATCATAGCTGGAAACTGAATTACAGAGACAGAGATGCGATCCTTCACGATTCCAGGCAAGTTGGAGCATTTCATTTTGAATCAAGTTGTATCGTGGTTTTTTCAGACCACACCAGGGCAATCCAGCAGCAGAGAAAATCTTATGAGTAGGTGTTAGACCTGGAATCCTTGGAGTGGACCGCAGGTGTGGGACCTATGAGTTAAAGGAGCGCAAGAGTGATGTTGCGTACCTGGTGGACCTCAAGACTCCTAGGAGCCCTTTAAAGGTCCTGCATGTTAATCACCTCAAGCCCCACTTTGTGAGGTCTACGATTACCATGCTCTTGGTCACTGATGACGGGATGGAAGAGGGGAGTGAACCTCCCCCAACCTCCTGTCTTCCAAGGAGCAAGAGGGGTCATTGGAGGGTTCCAGCCTCTCCCCTACACTGACCCTAGACAAACAGAGAGACTGCCACTAGTTGCTGGGCAGTGTGCCTCTTTGTTCTCCCTTACCTCAGGACTCACTACATGGAGTACCCATGATATTGACAATGGGGACAGGCTGCCCCTCCAGTTGTCACGCCTGAACTTAGGTTTTGTGTGGACTATCGTGGGTTCAATGCGGTCATCAAGACTGATGCATACCTCTTCCCCAGAGCTGATGAGCTCATAGATTGTCTTGGAGATGCCAAGTTCCTCCGCACTTTCGATTTAATGTCTGGGTACTGGCAGATTGCCTTGACCAAAAGGGCAAAAGAGAGGTCTGTGTTCTCTACACCAGAAGGGCACTTCCAGTTCTGGGTCATGCTCTTCGGGTTAAACAATGCCCTTGCCACCTTCCAGAGGTTGGTCAACCAGGTCCTAGCTGGACTGGAGAGCTTAAGTGCTGCCTACCAAGACGACATTGCGGTCCTCAGTTCTAGATGGGAGGACCATTTGTGCTCCCTTAAGGAAGTGCTTCAGGCTCTGCAAAGGGCAGGCCTGAATATCAAGGCCAGTAAGTGCCATATAGGGCAGAGTTCCCTGAGCTACTTGGTAACAAAGTGGGAGGTAGCAAAGTGCAGCCCCTCCAGGCCATAACTGAGACCACTCTGGATTGGGAACTCCCCCAAGACCCAGACATAAGTGAGATCCTGCTTAGGCCTCACTGGTTATCACAGGCGATTCAACAAGGCAAGGAGTATGTCACCATTGTTCCCCCCTTTACAGAGCTGATTTTAAGGAAGCAGTCAAGCCAGGTAATCTGAACAGGGACATGCCAGGAGGCTTCTGACACCCTGAAGGAGGCCAAGTGCATAGCACTCAGGTTTGGGATCCCCCAAAGACCCAGTCAGAAGTTAGAGCCTTCTTAGGCCTCACTGGTTATTACAGGAGATTTAACAAGGGGTGTGGCACCATTGTTGCCCATTGACAGTGCTAACTTCAAGGAAGCAGTCCGCCAGGTAATCTGGACAGAGACGTGCAGGAAGGCTTTTGACACTCTGAAGGCAACCATGTGCATGGCATCAGTGCTCAAGGCCTCTGACTTTTCCCAAGCATTTATTGTGCCGACATCTCAGAGAACGGTGTAGGGGTAGTGCTCTCACACCTAAATCAAGAGGGCCTGGATCAACCTGTAGCCTTCACCAGTAGGAAGCTACTTCCCAAGGAATAGAGGAGAAGTTCAATAGAAAGTAAGGACTTTGTGGTGGTCTGGGCACTGAAGAAGCTAAAGCCATACCTGTTTGGCACTCACTTCCGGGTTGAGGCAGCCCACAGGCCCCTCAGATGTTTAATGCAGATGAGGGGTGAAAACCCCAATCTGTCGAGGTGGTCTATCTCCCCTTACAGAAAACAAACCACCCCAATGCTGATTGTCTCTCTAGGTTCTTCTATCCCATGTGGCTGGGTAGTTCTCCCCAATTTCAGCTGAGGGGGGAAAGTGTTAGACCTGGCATCCTTTGTGTATTTTCCCCTGACCTTTTGGCCTTTTGACCTCCTGTTTGCTGACTTCATTTTGCTGGCTTTAGGACTCTGGGCACTTTACCGTGCTGACCAGTGCTAAAGTGCACGTGCTCTTTCCCCAAAACATGTTACCAGTTGCCTATCCACAATTGGCATATTTAATTTACTTATAGGTCCCTAGTAAAGTGCACTACCTGTGCCCAGGACATGTGAATTAAATATTACTAGTAGGCCTGCAGCACTGATTGTGCCACCCACTTAAGTAGCCTTTAAACATGACTCAGGCATGCCGTTGGAGAGCATGTGTGTCCAGTTTTATTCTGTCATGTTGACCTGGCAAGTTAACCCTGCCAGGTGGTCCAAACCCTCCTTTTCTTCTTAAACATTATTTTTATTGGGATTTTCAGTAAAAGAAAAGAAGTAGGAGATAACAACACAATATATCATGAATAGGATACTTAAAGAAAAACATAAGTTCTAAAATAAGTAGGTGATACATTGAATACAATCAGTGATTGAAGTCCCCCTAAAACAAGAATCAGAACTGTAAATACAATAACAAGAACCAATAGTTAAACAGGGGATGGGGAGGAATCAGAAGCAACACAGCAATAACAATGACTATAGTAATTGACAGGGGCAAGAGGGAAAACACAAAAGCTTGACTGAGAAAGAAATGCGATGGCCTGAATCAAAGGTGTAATATAGCAATGGGGTGTTACACATGGAAGCAGCTAGATGGGGTGCTGCCCCCGAGAAGGCCCAGCTGGTGCGTAGGAGTGGGGAGGGGAGTGTGTGTACCCTATTAGGTTACAGAGATGGAGCTTGTGAGGCAGAGGTTGAAGTTTGGTTGACTGCATTAATGAGGTGTAGCAACTGAAAGACCAGTTTATCCCATGCAGGAGATATGGGATATCTGAGAATGTGTTGTGCCTCCTCCTAATGAAGAGCAGTACCCTCTGCAACACCACATTTCTGTATTGCTCCGTACCATGCCTCCCTGGAGTGTTGGGTGCTTTCCAATGCAGAGTTAGTGTGCATTTAGTTAAGAGCAAGGCCAAGCTTGCAAAACAAGTACGGACAGCCTAAACCTTCCTTTTTAATACATATAAGATGCCCCTAAAGCAGACCCTAGACACCCCAAGGGCAGGGAGCAGTGTATCTAAAAAGTTGGGCATGTACGTTTAAGTTTTACATGTCCAGGTAGCGAAAAACTCTTAAATTTATTTTTCACTACTGCAAAACTTATCTCTCCCAGCCTATCTCTCCCATAGGTTTTCATTGGGATTGCCTTATTACATTTTAAGTGTCATTTCCAATTGGGAAGAGGTGGGAGCCCCACGATTGGTGTCTCTGGAATCACAATTTAAAATCACAACTTGTGAAGAAGTCGGATTTTAAATTGTAATTCTGAAAATGCCACTTTTAGAAAGCTGCAAAACAGAAGAAAACCTGCCTGACATTAATTATCAACTCAAATCTTTCACACACATGATCACACAAATGAATTGACGTTATTGCTTTTTTTTTATTTCTCAGCCTGTTTTTTTCAGTTTTTTTCTGTTTTGCAACTAAAAGTGGCCCATCCTTACTGACAATATATAGGCCCAACCCCTTGTTTACCTCACTTCGAGAAAAGTGGCATTTTCCTACCTTAAATCATCTAGGGCCAGATGTAGCAAAGGGTTTTTCCCATTCTGTGTCAATGGGAAAATGTGTTCGTACATATGGCCCCTAGTGCCTTCCGCCTGTCTCTGAATACAAGTCTCGATCGGTGACAGCTGGTCTCTTGTGCATTCGCTTCAGGGAACCTCAGGGAGCATAGGTGTAACTGAGTGGCCATCTGCATGTTGATGGCCCAGCCTGGGCTGGATGGGAGGGAGGAGCTGACACTTACACCTGAATGGGTTGGGTTCTGAGCCCTCAACAAGGCTTCATAAACCACTGTAGTGTGTATGGAGCCAGGACAGGAGGGGCAGGAGATTTCTGCACTTCAAGGGCCTCTCTTTGAAGACTCCCCCACTTCAAAGGAACTTCTAGGTATAAGAACTGGACTTTTGACCCATCAATGCAGTACATCTCTGGACCGGAGGGCATTCTAGCAGGAAGAAGGACTGCTGTGCTGCTGAATGGAACTGCCACTCTGCTGGAACTCTGCTGCACTTTGCTGGACTCCTGCTTTATTGTGCCTGCCCTTCTGCCTGCTACCCTCCTTGCCTGGGAATGGGGCATCTCTACATCTTCCAGAACCAAAGTGACTCCAAGGGCTTGGTGGCTTGTCTCCTGTTCTGAAGTCTCAGCAACATCAAAGACTTCACTCTACTTTTTTACAGCTTCTGGACTCTGCCAACTGTGAGTCTTACCATGCCAAGTGGAGCCATTGTGGTTGTGGGCCCTTGGAAGTGGGTTTTGCAGGTGTTTCCCACAGAAATCCACACATCGCTGTCACTGAGCTGATCGGACATGCTACATCTCCCCTCAACACCGATGCATTGCCACTGCAGCTGAGGACAAAGACACAGTGGAACCTACTGCATGGCTCTAAACTGGTTCATCGTCCTCAGCCCCAAAGCATTACCTTTGCATCGTTGTTGAAACCTTTACGATCATCATTGAGCCGCACAGCCTTCTGTGCGGCTCAATGATGATCGTAAAGGGTTCAACAACACACATCGAGCACATGGCATCAATGACTGCGCAGCTCGATGATGATGCATCCCTGTCTGCACAGATCAAAACCGATGCATTGCCTTTGCATCATCTCCTCTGCTCCTCACATCGGATCCTTGACATCAACGCAACCCTCCATATAAGACTCTGTTTTAGAGGGACAGAGTTGGTCCCTTTAGTCAGCTCATGCTCCCTCACTGTCAGCCTGAACGTTTGGATTTACTCTGGTCTAGCGCGACCAGATAACACTGGTTGACGCTTTAAGTTTCTAAGCACTACAGTTGCACATATTCTTTAAAAATTAATATCTCAACTTCTTATTGGATTTTTGTTGCTCTGGTCTTGTTTTATTCATTCAATTAAGATCTAGTTTTCTAGCTTGGTGTGGGTTACTTTTGTGTGGTGTTTTCACTGTTATGCTGTTTTAAGTGTTGCACAAATACTTTACACTTTGTCTCCTAAGTTAAGCCTGCCTGCTCTCTACCAAGCTACCAGAGGGTGAGCACAGGTTAATTTATGGTGTGTATCTCACTTATCCTGACAAGGATTGTAGTTCCTGCTTGGACAGGGTGCATACCTCTGCCAATCCAAAAACCCAATTTCTAATGATATGTCAAAAAGAAGCTCTGAGCTATGAACATTCAATACATACTTATCTTTCCAGCAAGTCTCAAAGTGATCCTTGACTCTAAAGCATACTTCTTGGAATGGGCAACCAGGAGACCAACCCTGAGGATTGCATAATTGCCAGGTAGGCACCAAGCTGATCATAGTTACTGACAGCCACCGGCCAGATCCCACAGAACAAGATTGCAGAGGGAGCAGAAACCCATCTGGAGCCTCTCTGGATTTTCCGGCCCGGACAAAGTTCGCTCCTGAAGCCCTGACCACCTCCTAAGTATTCAGGGAGTGACTGCCTAAGGTCCCGGGGTGCAGCTTGATGAGAAATTTGCAACCATAACTTAATTGTATGACCCAGGTTAAAACTGTGGCATTCTGGGGGAGGGAGGGCACATGCAGCCCTGAACAGCATGGAAGTGGTAAAATGATTTAAATTTTAAGTAATACCTACATATTATTGTGATATCCTGTATAGGAGGAGAGCTCAAAACTTAGCCTGCAATTATTGTAATGGTTTGTGTTTTACAGGAGTTCAGGGTGACAGATACTTCAAGGGGAGAAGTTTGTGATAGGGGAGAGTTGGAGGAAGAGTTTGCTAACCACAGTTATATATTTTGCAGCATTTTATTTTTAGGCCGCTGCACATATGCAACCATTGACACATACAGCCTTGGCTATCAGAGTAGGCACAATACACACTGGGAAGCCAGCAGTTCCCATTTTGGGCCCCGGGACACCAAAGCCCCATTGGTTTCCATTTCATGCCTGCTGCCAGTCTTCATGGTGCCCTTTAACATCATGTCAGGAAATGTTAATTGTCTTCTTGATCGCATCAAATGGACAGCCATCCTGCGACACGCTAAGAGACTTATACCTGATATACTGACCCACTGACCCCTTTTGAAGAGGTTCAATTACAACTGCATATCCTGTGCAGGGTTCACACAGGGAACCCAGGTGTGGTACTCCTGCGTCATAAAACATTGCCACTGGTGGTGACTTTTACTGTGGAGGACACACAGGGCCCATTCATGGGGGTTGAGGTCTCCAAAAGGCCAACTATATAATTTCCTTAGAGTGTGCATACCACCCCAGATGCCTGCCTCACAGCTAAAGGTAGGTGAATGTGTCATCCTAATGTTCTTCAATGAGACTACTATAGTGGGAGGGGATTTTAATACCTCCTAGGACCCCATTGTCAACTCCTCTAATACACCGACAACAAGCCAAATACCCAGGCAAAGAAGCTTGGGGCCTTGATGGATTTAGTGGGGTTGTGTGAAGCATGGAGGGCAACCATATCCGGTGCATCAATGCCTGGAGTCTGGTGGACACCTCTACTCTGCATATTTATTGACGGAACTACAAGCGTACTTTGATCACAATAAGGGTACGTTCTCTTCTCCCGAGACTCTCCGGGCAGTGTCGAAAAACACAAGTAGAGGCATGGGGTATCTTAGATCCCAAGAAAAAGCTGAATTGAGCCAAATTACTGCACTTGAGCATCCAATATTAGACCTAGAGCGTCAGATTTTAGGTAACATATTTGAAATCCTTGATCGACAACTCCATATTTCTTATGACATGTTGCACTTGAGGAGGCCAGGCACTGTTGGAGAGCATCCATGCAATGCGTATATGAGTGGGGAGATAAAACTAAAATTACTTTGTTGGCTGGCCACCAAGGAGATGACGTCCATGGCAGTCCCAGAAATTGCTGACCGGTCAGGCACTCCTAGGCAAGAGTCAACAGACATTGTGTTGGTCTTTGCACAGTACTATTGAACGCTGTACACTAATCAACCCCAGCCCCAAGAGAAGTAAGTTCATCACATACTTAATGATATTCAGATTCTGAAACTCCAACTGGTTCTCCATTCTGACTTTGAAGAGCCTCTCACATTGGAAGAGATTGCAGAGGTTATGACAGACATGAAACCGAGGAAAACACCTGGACCTGATGGGTTTCCATAGAGTTTTACCATAAATTTCAGGACCAGGTGAGTCCCTACTTTTTGTCCCTTTATAGAGAGGTAATAAGCGCGGGTAGGTTTCCTGCTGAACTTTACATTGCCACAATAGTGATTCTCGCAAAGGCAGGACAGCCACCCGCTGAATGCTTCTTTTATAGTCCAATTTCCCTGATTAACACAGAGATAAAACTTTATGCAAGATACTGGCCAACTGGCTCCAGCGAGCTCTCCCTGTCCTAATCCACCCAAACCAATAAGGCTTCATGCCCGCCTGAAGTACCAGACATTGTATATGCCACATACAAGCAGCCCTGACTTATGCCTTGGCTCTACCAGATCCTTCTTCTCTCTTTTCATTAGATTTTGAAAAAGTCTTTAATTCACTCAACTGACCTTTTCTGTTTGAGGTCCTCAGGAGGATGGGGTTTGGCCTTAAATATAGAACCTATGTGTTGTTGCTGTACAATGCCCGCTCTACTTACTTGTGGGTGAATGAAACATTGTTGGAGGCTTTCCCTGTATGCTGAGGCAGCAGGCAGGGATGCCCCCTATCTCCGCTTCTCTTTGCCTTAGCCATTGAACCCTTGGTTCATCTCTTTCACTGTGATGCATGGGTGCAGGGGTGGCAGTGGAATGACTAAATGGAAGATAATATTGCTCTATATGCTGGTGACATTGTCCTCTTTCTAGCTAACCTGCACGTTTCAACCACACTCCCTGGAGATACTGACTTTATATAGAGCACCTTCGGGCCCCCGAGTTTCAGACCAGGGAGATCAAAGTGTAATAACCTGGCACTTATCTATCCCTATCCCGAGGCTTAGCTTCCAGTATCTGGGTGCTCATATCTCTACAAACCTGGACTCTTACTCTTGCACTCCTTATTGCAAGTATGAAACTCAACTTTCAGAAGTGGGAGATATTCCCACTTAATCTGCTGGACAAGGTGGCTATATTTAAAATGATGGTACTGCCCAGATTTCTGTATACTCTCCAGCATTCACCCATGACATTCTCAATAGCTGGTTCCTAAAAGTTAATGCCATACCCAAACCTTTTTATGAGATGGCTATCTAGTTCGCAGAGCCCTGGACAATTGTAGGTAGTCAGTGTATGATGGAGGATTGGGGATGACTGACATTAGGCTGTACTACTGGGCAACCCGATTGATGATAATAAATGACTGGTTAATTGGATGGTGAGATGACCCCGTATACTGCCTGGAACTCTCACACCTAGGGTGGATGTCATTCTGGGACTACTTTATAGTACACCACTTCGTAGCTGACTCCTTGAGATAACTGTGACAGTCATCATAATATGGTCGCTGCCTCTCACTTCACAGGATGGGACGGGAGGCTCACACAGTCGACCCCACTGTTGGTAGAACTGTGTGTGATGTGCAGAAGGGAAA